>NC_045426.1:288511373-289113873 GCF_902635505.1 Sarcophilus harrisii | reverse complement strand
TTAATAAAACTATATTTTAGGTTGGATTTTGTCAAGGTGGAGTAGATCCAGATGAGGGCAACCCAGGGTAAGGAAAGGGTAAGAAACTATGCGATATGGGGATCTCTAAAAGGAATCCAGGATGTTTAAACTGAAAAGGGAAAATTTAATAGGGAGACATACTTGACAAGCTCTTAAAGATGGCTTAAGCTTGTTCTATTTGGCCCCAGAAGGCAAATGGAGGAATAGTGGATAGAAGATGCAGAGAGATATATTTCATCTTAATTCAAGGATTATCTTCCTAATAATCAGTGTTGTTCAAAAAGGCAATGGGCTGCCTTAAGAGTGATAAGTTCTCTCTTATTTGGAGAAAACAGGACAAGAAGGACTTTTTCCAGAGATGTGGTTCATGGGATCCCTGTGAATTTTGTACAAGATTGCCTCTGAAGAAGGCCCTTTCAACTCTAAAAATTCAATGATTCTACTGAGTTTATACCTAAAATAAAATAAATCACTTAAAATAAAAATCAATCCTCTTATTAGGTACCATGCATTAAATGCCCTTTACAAATGGATGGGACAGTATTGTTCACAAAGACAATCATAGATTCTCAGAGTAAGAAAAAGCAAAAAAAGGGTTTATTAAGATCTCACAGGAAAGGGCATCTCCCATCTTACAAGGTGTTTGTCAGTGAAGGAAGTACAAAGCATAAACTGGGAAACATAAGATTAAATAGCCTGAATATAGAAACACTCCCCCAACACTCCCCACTTCCCCCCAACCCCCCACCCCATTTGCTTACATTCTAATCACAGAAATCTAACCCAGAAAAAAAAAATACAAGTCAATAATAATAAACTCTTAATTTAAATTTCTCTAGAGAACTAGAGAATACAAGCAGATGAAATTCAAAGCCATCATCACCTTTAAAAGAAGTACTTACATGCTAATTAAGAAGTGGTGGGAAATAAGAGAGGACACCTGTAGAGGGCCAGAACTCTGGAGCAGTATATTTGAAACAAGGATATTTACAACAAGATGTTAACTCAGTGTGATTGATGAGATGATGGTTCTCTAGTTCACACATACTTGGTATGCTGTAATGATGTAAATTATAATAGGTATTTAAAAGCTGAGAGAACTGGGAACACAATCAGTCAGAGTGAACAGACTGTGAAGGAGATAATTAAGACTTTAGACTCTATTCTTGACCATCCTCATGGTGACCATCCTGCTGAGACCAAGATCCATCTGGGGACTTCCAGAAAGCTAGCCCAGACATTACAGACACCACCTGGAACTTTTTAGCTATTGCTCTATTTTTTTATTATAAAGTTTGTTATTATTTGTTATTATAAAGTCTCAAGTCACAATTATAGTTTAAGGCGATATTCCCATGAGAGTGTCTTCACTCTTAATTCCATGCACAAATATTCCATAGTAACTGTGATTCAATTGCTTGTGGAAACAAGATTCATTTTCCTCTTTCCATCCCTGGCTTAAGGCTTAGTAAAGTTTAAGCATGATGAAAGAATCCTCAAGAAGATTTGGCTTTTCTTAGGAACCTGTTCCAAACTTTTTTTACTATCTTCTGGCACTTTCTAAACTCTCTGCTGAATTAAGACAACTCAGGTACCACTACATAACTCTCAGATTGGCTAACATGACAGAAAAAGATAATGATGAATGTTGGGGAGGGGAATATGGGAAAACTGGGACCCTAATACATTGTTGCTGTAGATGTGAATTGATCCAACTGATGTAATATAACAATGATTTTGTGGTCCCCTGATTTTAGGTGGGCTTCTGTTCTAACAATAAGTTAGTAGTTCTAAATCTTCTAGCTTTGGAGTCTAACTCAAGAAACTCCTATGCCCAATATATCTGATTCGGAACAGACCTCTCCTCAATCAGATAGCTTCTGGCCTCAGAAGTCCCACAGATCCAACTCCTGAGACAATAGTGAATGACCATTCCTCATTTCATTGCTGACTGTCAAATAGATAATCTGTTGGTCAGTGATAACCAAATTCCAGAGACTACTTCTCTGGGGCCATAGTATTAGCATGTCAATGATAGAAAGCTGGATAAATGTGTCTCTTTGCTTCTGTTTCTTGCTAAATTCTCTTGGAACTTAATCCGCTTGTGATGGCATTAAAATTACAATAAAACTTTGCCCCTTCATCAGAAAATGGGTTCAAGCCTGTAAATTCTTTTGAGACACCTTGCAACACTGGTCTATGACCCTAAACTTTTGGGGTCCTCTTCCCAACCTCAATACAACCATTCTGGAAAGCAATTTGAAACTATGACAAAGGCCTCTCAAACTGTGTAAATCCTTTGATCCAGCAGTGTTTTTATTGGACCTGTTTCCAAAGAGATCATAAAAAGGGAAAAGAACCTAACTGTGCAAAAATGTTTGCGGCATCCCTTTTTGTAGTGGCAAGAAACTGGAAACTGAGTGGATGCCCAACAGTTGCAGAATGGTTGAATAAGTTATGGTATATGACTGTTATGTGGAATATTATTGTTCTATAAGAAATGAGCAGCAGGATAGACTTATTTGAACTGATGCTAAGTTAAGTGAGGAGAACCAAGAGAATATTGTACATAGCAACAACAAGATTATATGATGATCAGCTCTGATACATGTGACTCTCTTCTACAATGAGGTGATTCAGTTCTAATAGTTTTGTGATAAAGAGTGTCATCTGCACCCAGAGAGAGGACTGTGGCAACTGACTATGGATCATAACATAATATTTCACCGTTTTTATTGTTGTTTGCTTTCATTTTGTTTTCTTTCTCATTTTTTTCCCTTTTTTGGTCTGATATTTCTTGTGCAGCATAATAATTGTGGAAATATATATAGAAGAATTTTACATTTTAATATATTAGATTACTTGCCATCTAGAGGAGAGGGTGTGGGAAGGGAATGAAAAGAAATTTGGAACACAAGGTTTTGCAAAGGTGAATGTTGAAAATTATCTATACATATGTTTTGAAAATGAAAAGTTTTAATAAGAAATTATTTTGAATTTCGGTCAAAATTTGTATAATTTTTCCTCAGATAAATTGTTTATTATTTAAAAAAAAACAATTCTGCTGAATGGAACCCCATAATACAAAGTCTAGCATAGGTTCTACATCCAAGAGGCACTTAATAGATGTTTTGGAGTCTTATGCACCAGATTATTATTCCCTTTTCTGTAAAAGCTTTGTTATATGACACTCCATACAACCCAAAAAGGGAATAGAACCAATGGGGACTCATAATCTAGTGTTTAGGAAAATAGTCACTGGTTTACCTCTGGAACTAGTAATAGACATGTTTTGGGGGCCTCAGGCCACCTGAGTGGTGTGAGTTGGGAAAGTGATCCCCAAAAAGGTATTATACATTCTCTTTAAGCCAGAGGTGAGGAGCCAACTTTGCCTCCCTCTCTTCAAATATAAAATATGCAACAAAGTCCCTTAAACTTAAGTTTATTTTTTTCCTTTCAGTTTTCTAGAGTTAATTTGCAATGGATTTTTGTAAAAAAAAAATAATAATAATTTGAGGTTAGCACCTTTGTTTCAACAGCTGCTACCCATTAACTTAAGGATACAAAGAACTATTTCTCCTTACACCTAGTGATGGCCTTCAAAAATAGGCTTAAATCATTTTTTCCTCCTCACCCAGGGGTGGCTGACCTTGGCCTCGAGTCCAACTGCACATCTCTCTGTCTCATTTGTCATTTGCATAATTCATTTAGGATGTGTTCATTTGGAAGAGAAGATCTTCCAGGTCCTTTTTAATGCTAGGAGTTGAGGGAGGAGAAGACCAGGAAAAAAACCAGCTTCAGAATGACTGTGCATTTTGATGTTAATGACTCCTAATCACTACTAAAGATTGTTTGCAAATCACAAAGAAAAGAGAGAACCAGGAAAGGAAGATGTCTGCCAGGAAATAAGAAAGTTAAGTTCAGGAAGATGGTTAATATTAGGGAAAAGGATATTCAGAGTCATGATATTCTTTTTCCTTAACAACAATATCAACAAACAAGTCAAGTCTTTTCAGACATACCTTAGCCATTGTAAGCTGAGAACTCCCTGTGTTTTCAATTTCTGTGTTTTGGGTCATAGTTTGCTTTAAAGTTTGCAAAATGCTTTGCATATATTACCTTAAACAATCCTCACAACTTGGTGAAGCAAGTACTTACAGATATTAATTATTATTACATCTTCTAAGAAGAGTAAATGGGAGCTCAGAAAGGTCCCATGAATTGTGCAAGTAAATGTCAGATTCAGAATTCAAATCCAGGACATCTTCTGATTCCAAGTTCAGCAAATATCCTAATTCATCATACTGCCCTAACTCATTCCTGCAATGACATTTAATCTTCCCTTTTCAGCTTTTGAAGCTTTTTATTGATTTAACATCACATTTATTTCTGCATATATTCTTCCTCCCTCCTACCCAGAAAGTCTTCTGTTGTCAGAAAGATTAACGGACAGGGGAAAAAAAAAATTCAGCAAAACTAGTAGATTTATTGTGCCTGAAAGCATATGCAATATACCATACCTATGGTCAAGGGAGGAAGATGTCTTTTTTCAACTTTTATCTGGGCTGACCTTGGTTATTATAATTACAGAGCATCACATTTTGTTTTATTATTCTTTCTGTTTATATTACAATCATTATATATATATTGTTTTCCTTGTTGTAATTACATTATTTTATAGGTCTTCCCTTTTATTCAGGTTATGATTAGAGATGAAAAAAAATTTTTTTTCAGATCCTAATCTAGGGATGTATCATACTTATGTTTATTCCTTTGTTTTTAAGCCTGCCATCTTTATTATACTTTTGGTTTCCTAATTTGAATAATTAAATTGTCAGGTTGATAATATTATAGGAGTGTTAACACTGGAAGAAATGAAATAATATATGTAAAGCATTTTGAAAATCTTAAATCACTATATGAATTATACTATTATTATTTGTTAATTTGTGATTATTAGGGATAATTAGTTTATGGAATATCCTATTGTTTTTGAGGATATGAAAAACATTCCAGATATCCTTTCTTTCTCCTTTGTTTTACTTTCTCCTTCCCCTTTCTATGTGTTTTGAGGGGTGAACAGAAGGGACAAGATGACATTCTTAGATCTTTCTAATTGTAGCAATGACTGACCAAAGCTGTCACACCATTCTGACCTTTAGGATGCCTCCCATACTTCTAATCAATTGGTTGGAAGGTCTCTAACAATTCTGAGGACAATTTCCTGTCTTTCTGTCAGATTCCAAATCCTTTCCAGTTCACCAGCTCATTGGTATGGGACTCTCTCTATATCAATGGGCTTTGGAGAAGGCTCACTCTCTTCCACCCATTGAGAAAACATGAAAAATAAAACCTGTTACAAATATGTACCATCAAGCAAAACAAATTCCTACATTAGTCATATCAAAAAAATTAGTTCAAAAACTTCAGTCTTTTCTTTGAATCTATAAACTACCTAGAAGTAGATAGCATATTTCATGATGAAATGTAATTGGTTCCATTATGTTGATCAGAGTTTTAAAATCTCTTAGAGTTGTTTGTCTGTACAGCATTATTATTATATTAATTGTTCTAGGGCCTTTTGGTGTGTCATGTATTCCTTTAGCAGTCTGGTAAAGTCAAATATTATTGTGGTTTGTTGCCTTACAAAGTTGAAAGAAATATTAATTTCAGTGATAAGTTAGTGAAAATGATGTCAATTTACTTTCCCATTCAAGTTCATAGACCCTCAGAAATCCATCTGCAGACCTTGTAGGGTCTTTTGAGTCCCAGGTTGAACACCTGGCTTACAGGATATAGTTCTGAGATGAAATAAACTTCTTCTAGCCAAGATGGACTGATGGAACATATGTGGAGATGGATAACCATTTTTGGTACATCACAGGTCTTACTTTCCCCAAAGTTCTGACAATGACATTCTCTTTCCTGCCAGTGTCCATCTAGATTTTCTATTAGAAAGGTTATATGATAATGGCTATACATGGTTTTCTAGCCACCATGGTCATTGGAGAGATGTGATGGGGTCAGCCCTCTGTCTGGAAATTAATTTGGCTGTTTTTAGAGTAGTCTGACTATTGACTCAAAAATGAAGTTGAGTGGGGTGAATGGGGTGAATCTATATAGAAAGGCATGTGGGCTGAATTATTTTAATCCACAGAAACAAAAATTCCACAGTATTTGGTAGGGCATATTGATGGAAGGAATGTAACATTAGAAATATTGGTCTAGGCTTTAGTACATACACTATTTCTGCCCATTGTTCTGGGGGTGATATGTTATGAAAGGGTGAATCTTTGCCTAAAAAGTGATGCATAGTACAGTCTAGAAATGTGAGAAAAGCAAGGGACAATATAGCAATCCAATGAAGTCAGTATATAATTAAATGTATTCTATGTACTGTGCCAGAATCTAGAGAAACCACAAACATTAAATAAGACAAAATCCCTGACTTCAAGGAACTTACACTTTAGTTCAAGGAAAAGATACTCAAGCAAATAGTTAAGACACAAAGTTATGTAATAGTTACAAAACAGGATGTTTTGTTAGGTCCAAGGCAAAGTCATTATTAACTGTAGGAAATTTATGAAGGAAGTGGAATTTCAGTTGGAATTTAAAGACAAGGAAGAAAGGGACAACTTTAGCAAAAGAATATAGTTTTAAGAATGGAAGGACAGCTAGATGGCACCAAAGATAGAGAGCAGAACCTGACATCAAGAAAACTTGAGTTCAAATTCAGCTTCACACACTGTGTAACCCTAGGCAAGTGCTGTTTGCAGGGCCTTAGACTAGGTACTAAGGATATGTAGTCCAAAATAAAGCACGATAAAGGAAATTTCCTTCTCTCAAGGACTCTATCAGAAGAGAAAACATATACATATAATTACACATATAAATATATACTGAATAAATACAAAGTAATGAAATATGGGGGCAACCAAGTAGATAGAGTGCTGGGCCAGGAATTAAGAAGACTCATTTTCCTTAAATCAAATCTAGCCTCAGATACTTACTAAATGTGTGAGCTTGGGCAATTTACTTAACTCTATTTACCTCAGTTTCCTCATTGGTAAAATGAGCAGAAGGAGAATAGAAATGGCAAACCACTCCATTGTCTCTGTTAAGAAAACCCTAAGTGAAGAATCATAAAGAATCAGATACAACTGAATTGATTAAACAACAACAAAAATGAAATACAAGTTAATTTTAAAAGGAGACAGGGATGTGCTGGTAAATATTTAAAAACTGTCGCTTTAGAGGAATAATAATGTGCCCAATACACACTTTTAAGTTTAATCTACATTATTAACATTTTTTCCATCACATTAATTCTAGACAATCAGCAAAACAAGAAACCAAGCCTTAATTTTTAGTGTTTTGCAATTTCTGAGGTTAAATACTCACACTCAAAATTTAGCACTAGGCTATATGGGGCCAGTTTGAGTTGATTCAAGTACACCCCTGAGAGGAAGGCACTAACAGGTGGACCTTCATGTGGAAAGTGGTCCCTAATCTGTATCTTAAAGGAAATAAGAGATTCCATGAAGTGAAAATAAGGAGGTAGTGCATTCAGCTGAAGGGAGAGTTACTGCAAAGGCATGAAGATGGTCAAGGGAGGTCCACTTTTGAGGAATGAAGGTATACTTCCTAACTCTTAACTGAGCAAGTCACCTTTTGTTTTTTTCCAAAATGATCCTTACAGGGTAAAAAGAAAAAGCTTTTCACCAACCTAGGGTTTTTTTTGTTTTGTTTTGTTTTTTAGGAAGTTTCAAGCTTAAAAGTGTCTTTAAAATGCAATGCCAAAAACAACATTTCTTGTATTTTTTCAGTCATCTCAGGCATATTCTACTCTTTGTGACCCAATGTGTGGTTTTCTTGGCAAAGATATTGGAACAGTTTGCCATTTCCTTCTCCAGCTCATTTGACAGATGAGGAAACTGAGGCAAACAATGTGAAATGACTTGTCCAAGGTCACATAACTAGTATGTGAGGCTAGATTTGAATTCAGCTTTTCCTGGTTTTTCAAATAGGTCATTGACAAATGATAGCTATCTTCAAGGATCAGATCAGTGATGAAACCTAATATGATCATCACTTTAGGGATGAAAGAGTGTTAGAAGGGGTTTCAGAATGTCTCATGGCTCCTTTACTGTACTTGACCCACTTACACACTGACATGACTGTGAGGATCACGTATTTTTAAATCAGCAGGTGTCAGGAATTCAGGTTAGGGGAAAATCGTCTATCTTTATTCTCAATGAAGAAGGATCGGAGGTGGAAGATAATCGGAGATAGCAATATGTGCAGCTGAGTCAAGAAGCTAGCTAGATCAGCAGCCACACGACCAGCAGCTAGGAGTATGGAACCCAGGCCCAATCTCCCACCGCTTCTCTTCCTGTCTCTCTCTGCCTCCACCCACCAAAATCGTCATTTCCTCTACAACACATCAGGACTTGCAGGGAGAGTGGGCAGGGACCATTCCTTATCCAATCATGTATATTAATAGGGTATAGCCCAATTACTCTTTAGCCTCACATACTTGGGACCTCAGTGCATCAACTCAAACCTCAGCCCATTACATTTATCAATTGGAGAATGGCTTGATTTTTTATAAATTAGAGTCAATTCTCTATATATTTTGGAAATGAGGCCTTTATCAGAACCTTTGACTGTAAAAATATTTTCCCAGTTTATTGCTTCCCTTCTAATCTTGTCTGCATTAGTTTTGTTTGTAGAAAAACTTTTCAGTTTGGTATAGTCAAAATTTTCTATTTTGTGATCAGTAATGATTTCTAGTTCTACTTTGGTCATAAATTCCTTCCTCTTCCACAGGTCTGAGAGGCAAACTCTCCTGTGTTCCTCTAATTTATTTATAATTTCATATAAACAGTTAGAGTAAGTCTGGATTCAGGAAGATCTCAAAGCTCTATATAAAAGCTTATCATTATTATTATTATCTCATTTCAAATCTAATATTCTTTGCATTGCACCATACTATCTTCTGTCTGAATCTTTGACTATTTTTAAACATGGTATTAGTAGTAGTGGTCAGTGAAGCATATGAATGAAATGGTTTCAATTTCATCATCTGAAAATTATCTGTTCATATCCTTTGACCATTTATCAATTGGAGAATGACTTGATTTGTTATAAATTAGAGTCAATTCTCTATACATTTTGGAAATGAGGTCTTTATCAGAACCTTTAACTGTAAAAATGTTTTCCCAGTTTGTTGCTTTCCTTCTAATCTTATTTGCATTAGTTTTGTTTGTACAAAGGCTTTTTAATTGGATAAAATCAAAATTTTCTATTTTGTAATCAATAATGACCTCTAGTTCTTCTTTGGTCACAAATTCCTTCCTCCTTCACAAGTCTGAGAGGTAAACTATCCTATGTTCCTCTAATTTATTTATAATCTTATTCTTTATGTCTAAATCATGGACCCATTTTGATCTTATTTTGGTATATGGTGTTAAATGTGGGTCCATGCCTAATTTCTGCCATAATAATTTCCAGTTTTCCCAGCAGTTTTTGTCAAATAATGAATTCTGATTCCAAAAGTTGGGATCTTTGGGTTTGTCAAACACTAGATTGCTATAGTTATTGATTATTTTGTCCTTTGAATCTAATCTATTTCACTGATCAACTAATCTATTTCTTAGCCAATACCAAATGGTTTTGGTAACAGTTACTTTATAATATAGTTTTAGATCAGGTACAGCTAGGCCACCTTCATTTGATTTTCTTTTCATTAATTCCCTTGAAATTCTTGAACTTTTGTTTTTCCATATGAATTTTCTTATTATTTTTTCTAGATCATTAAAATAGTTTCTTGGGAGTCTGATTGGTATAGCACTAAATAAATAGTTTAGTTTAGGTGGTATTGTCATCTTTATTATATTCACTTGGCCTATCCAAGAGCACTTAATATTTTTTCAATTATTTAAATCTGACTTTATTTGTGTGGAAAGTGTTTTGTAATTTTGCTCATATAATTGCTGACTTTCCTTTGGTAGATAAATTCCCAAATATTTTATGCTGTTGACAATTATTTTGAATGGAATTTTGCTTTCTATCTCTTTGTTTTGGATTTTGTTGGTGATGTATAAAAATGCTGAGGATTTGTGTGGATTTATTTTGTATCCTGCAACTTTGCTAAAATTGTGCATTATTTCTATTAGCTTTTTACTAGAATCTCTGGAGTTCTCTAAGTATACCATCATATCATCTGCAAAGAGTGATAGTTTGGTTTCCTCATTACCTACTCTAATTCCTTTAATCTCTTTCTCAACTCTTATTGCCCAGGCTAGCATTTCTAATACAATATTGAATACTAATGGTGATAGTGCGCAAGCTTGTTTCCCTCCTGATCTTACTGGGAATGGTTCCAGTTTATCCCCATTAAATATGATGTTTACTGATGGTTTTAAATAGATGCTATTGATTATTTTAAGGAAAAAGTCCATTTATTTCTATGCTCTCAAGTATTTTTTAAGAGGAATGGATGTTGGATTTTATCAAATCCTTTTTCTGAATCTATTGAGATGATCATATGCTTTTTGTTAATTTGGTTATTGATATGGTCAATTATACCAATAGTTTTCTAATATTGAACCAGCTCTGCATTCCTGGTATAAATCCTACTTGATCATGGTGTATTATCCAATGGATGATTTTCTGTAATCTTTTTGCTAATATCTTATTTAAGATTTTAGCATCAATATTCATTAGGGAGATTGGTCTATAATTTTGTTAGGTGTGGGTCAATGCCTAGTTTCTGCCATACTATTTTCCAATTTTCCCCAGAATTTTTGTCAAATAATAAGATCTTATCCCCAAAGCTGGAGCTTTGCGTATGTCAAACACTAGATTGCTATAGTTATTGACGATTTTGTCCTTTGAACCTAATCTATCCACAGAATGACTACTCTATTTCTTAGCCAGTATCAAATGGTTATCATGACTGCTGCTTTATAATATAGATTTAGATCTGATACAGGTAAGCCACCTTCATTTGATTTTTTTTTTCATTTGTTCCCTTGAAATTCTTGACGTTTTGTTCTTCCAGATGAATTTTGTTATTTTTTTTAGGTCAGTAAAAGTTTCTTGGGAGTCTGATTGGTCTAGCACTAAATAAATAAATTAGTTTAGGTAATATTGTCATCTTTATTATATTTGTTTGGTGTATCCACAAACATTTGATATTTTTTCAATTGTTTAGATCTGACTTTATTAGTGTGGAAAGTGTTTTGTAATTTTGCTCATACAGTTACTCACTTTCCCTTGGCAGATAAACTCCCAAATATTTTGTAATATCAAGAGTTTTTTAAATGTAATTTTAGTTTGTTTCTCTTGCTGCTGGACTTTGTTGGTAATATATAAAAATACTAATGATAAATCATCATAAATGTGTATCATGTGATTATAAATCACATAAAGGTGTATTTATTTTGTATCCTGCAACTTTGCTAAAGTTGTGAATTGTTTCTAATAGTTTTTTAGTTGATTCTCTAGAGTTCTCTAAGAATATTATTATATCATCTGCAAAGAGGGATTAGTGGAGATTTCCTCATTACCTGCTCTTATTCCTTTAATCTCTTTTTCTTCTTTTATTGCCAAAGCTAACATTTCTAATACAATATTGAATAGTAATGGTGATAGTGGATAACCTTGTTTCACTCCTGATTTTTTTGGGAATGATTCTAGTTTTTCCCCATTATATATGATGCTTCCTAATGGTTTTAAATAGATACTACTGACTATTTTAAGGCAACATCCACTTATTTCTATACTCTCTAGTATTTTTAAAAGGAATGGGTGTTGCATTTTATCAAATGCTTTTTCTGCATCCATTGAGATCATCATAAGATTTTTGTTAGTTTGGTTATTGATATAGTCAATTATGCCAATAGTTTTCCTAATATTGAACCAGCCCTCCATTCCTGGTATTCCTGGCATGACCTACTTGGTCATGATGTATTATCCTGGGGATGACTTTCTGTAATCTCTTTGATAATATTTTATTTAAGATTTTTACATCAATATTCATTATAATATTCTCCAATATTCATTAGGGAAATTGATCTATAATTTTCTTTCTCTGCTTTCATTCTACCTGGTTTAGGTATCAGTATCATGTCTGTGACACAAAAGGAATTTGGTTGGAGTCCTTCATTCCCTATTTTTTTCAAATAGTTTATATAGTATTGGAATTAATTGTTCTTTAAAAATTTGGTAGAATTCACATGTAAATCCATCTGGCCCTGGACATTTTTTCTTAAGGAGTTGAGTAATAGCTTTTTCTATTTTTTTTCTAAAATGGGACTATTTAAATAATCTATTTTTTCTTCTGTTAACCTGGGTAATCAATATTTTTGTAGATATTCCTCCATTTTACTAAGATTATCAAATTTATTGACAAATAATTCGGCAAAATATTTCCTAATTATTGCTCTAATTTCCTCTTCATTGATGAAGAGTTCTCCTTTTCCTTTTTTGAGACTAACAATTTGATTTTCTTCTTTCCCTTTTCTAATCAAATTATCTAAAGTTGTATCTATTTTGGTGGGTTCTTTCATAAAACCAACTCTTAGTTTTATTTATTAATTATTTTCCAATTAATTTTTGATCTATTTTCCCCTTGCCTTTTATTGCATCTGATGTTTATTGTATCATGATCTGAAAAAAAATGCATTTACTATTTCTGCCTTTCTGCCCTAATACATGGTCAGTTTTTATATAGGTTCCATGAACCATCAAGAAAAAAGTAAGCTTTTTTCTTCTCCATTAAATTTTCTCCAAAGATCTATCATACCAAACTTTTCTAACGTTCTATTTACATCCTTAACTTCTTTCTTATTTATTTTGTGGTTTGATTTATTTGGTTCTGAGAGAGCAAGGTTGAGATCCCTCACCAATCTATATTTGCTGTCTATTTCTTCTTGCACCTTTCTTAACTTCTCCTCTAGGAATTGTATGCTATACTACTTGGTGCATATATATTTAGTATTGATATTGGTTCATTATTTATGGTACCCTTTAGCAAGATATAGTTTCCTTCCTTGTCTCTTTTAATTAGATCTGTCTTTACTTTTACTTATTCTGAGATCAGGATTGCTACTCCTGCTTTTTTTTACTCCACCTTAAGCATAATAGATTCTGCTCTAGCCCTTTACCTTTACTTTATATGTATCATTCTGTTCTAAATGTGTTTCTTGTAAACAACATATTGTAGCATTCTCGCTTTTAATCCAGTCTGCTATCTGCTTCCATTTTAGAGGAGAGTTCATCCCATTCACATTCACAGTTAAAATAACTAATTCTGTATTACCTGCCATCTTATTTACCCTAAGTTATGCTTTTTCTCTTTCCTTTCCCCTTTACCTCCTTCTCAATATTTTCCTTCTGTTCACTACTTCCCTCAAACACCCCTCCCTTTTTAGAGACCCTCCCCCTTTCTAACACCTTTCCCCTACTACTTTTGTTTTTTCTTCTGTTAGCCTTCCCCTTTCTCTTCCCCTTTCCTTCCCATTTTTCTATAAGGGAAGACAAGTTTTTCTGTGAAATCAAATATTTCTGATATTCTCTCTTTGAGCCAAATCTGATGAGATTGCTCTCATCACACAAGGTTCATCCCCTCCCTTCTTTCCCTCAATTATAATAGGTCTTCTTTGCCTCTTTGTGAGATGTAATTTCCCATATTTTACCTTTTTTTCCCCTCTTTTTTCCAGTACAATCCTCTTTCTACCTCTAGTTTCTTTTTCATATTATCATAATAAAATCAAATTATACCCACACTCTCTAAGTATATCTATAACAGAAATATAGTTCTCAAGAGTTCTTTCCTTTTTACTTTTTTATGCTTTCCTTTTATAGAGATCAAATTTTTTGTTCAGCTCTGCTCTTTTCATCAGAAATAGATGAAATTCACTTGTATCATTGAATGTCCATCTTCCCTGAAAGATAATGCTCATTTTAGGTGGATAGCTTATTCTTGGCTGTAACCCAAATTTCTTTGCCTTACAGAATATCAGATTCCAGAATTTTGAACCTTTAAAGTAGAAGCTACTAAATCCTGATTGTGGCTCCTCGGTATTTAAATTGTTTCTTTCTGACTTCTTGTAATATCTTTTCCTTGGTGCGATAGTTCCAAATTTAGTCACAATATTCCTTGGGGATTTAATTTTGGGGTCTCTTTCAGGGTGTGATTGGTGAATTCTCTCAATGCTTATTTTATCTTCAGATTCTAGGACACCAGGGCAATATTCCTTTACGGTTTCCTGTAAGATAATGTCTAGGGTTTTTTGTTTGTTTGTTTTATTTTGTTTTGTTTTTTCATCATGGCTTTCAGGAAGTCCAATAATCCTTAGGTTGTGTCTCCTAGATCTATTTTCCAGATAAGTTGGTTTTCCTAGGAGGTATTTTAAATTTTCTACTATTTTTTCATTTTTTGGTTTTGACTGACTGATTTTTGAAGTCTTATTGAGCCATTTGCTTCCTTTTGTTCAATTCTAATTTTTAGTATATTATTTTCTTCCATTACCTTTTTTAACTCCTTTTGTATTTGACCAACTGAATTGTTTTGTTAATTGAATTTTTTTCCATTTCACAAATTCTGTTTTTCAATGAGTTGATATCTTTTTATATCTATTTTGTAAAGAGTTATATGCTTTTCCCATTTCATCAAATCCATTTTATAGGGAATATGCTTTTCCCATTTTGTCAAATCCTTTTTTAAGAAGTTTTCTTCAGATAATTTGTTTTTCCTTTTCTGTACCCTCTTGTAAAAACCTCATTTCCTTTAATCATTTTTCTTCTAACTCTCTTTTAAGATCTGTTTTGAAATTTTTAAAGAAAACCTTGTGAAATAGGGACCAGCTCATATCTCCTTTGGGACTTCATCTGGAATTGATTCCTAAAGGAACATCAGGATTTGAGGTCTGTTCTTTCTCTCCATTAAAGTTGTCTATGGTCAGAGTTTTTTATTTTTTAAGGGTTGAGATCTGCTCTTAAGGCAAAGGGGAACAGCTGCTTTAGTTTGCCCTGGAGCCAGTGTTTCTACTGATTTCCAGGGCTTCTGACTTCTTTAGGGGCTCAGCAGCTTACAATTTGCCTTTTTTATTTGCTTTTTTTTAATAGCAAATCTGCTGATACTTCTTGCAACCAAGACAGAGTAGCCTAAGAGCCTTACAGAAGAATTCCCCTGTGTGAAAGCTACAATGCTCTGAATCCCTGCCCCACCTCCTTGCCCCAGGCTCCCTATACTGGGATCTAGGCTCAGCAAACTGTCCCCCTGACCATTTGAACAGACTGTTCTGAAGCTCTTCCAAGGTATCTTCCTCTAGGGATGTGTACTCCAGATATTTGTGGATTCTATCGCTCCAAAATCATTTTAGAGTTTTAATCTACTCTTGGTTTGAGAAAATGTCAAAGGAGATCATAGAAAGTTGTGTCTGCTCTCTCCTATCTTGGCTCTGCCCCCCCTAGCCCCCTCCCCCACCAATTCTCTATAAATTTTAGAAAAGAGGTCTTTATCAGAACCTTTGAATGTAAAAATGTTTTCCTAGTTTATTGCTTCCCTTCTAATCTTTCTGCATTAGTTTTGTTTATACAAAAACTTTTAAATTTAATATAATCAAAATTATCTATTTGGTGTTCAGTAAAGAACTCAAGTCCTTCTTTGGCCACAAATTCCTTCCTTCTCCACAGATCTGAGAGGTATTTTTTGTTCTTCTAATTTGCTTATAATATCACTCTTTATGTCTAAATCATTCATGAAACCATTTCGACCTTATCTTGATATAAGGTGTTAGGTGTGGGTCAATGTCTAGTTTTTGCCATACTAGTTTCCAATTTTCCCAGCAGCTTTTGTCAAATAGTGAGTTTTATCCCCAAAGCTGGGGTCTTTGGGTTTGTCAAACATTGGATTACTATAGTCATTGACTATTTTGTCCTATAAATCTAACTTATTCCACAGATGGACTACTCTATTTCTTAGCCAATACCAAATGGTTTTGATGACTGCTGCTTTATAATATAGTTTTAGGTCTGGCACAGCTAGGCCATTTGCATTTGCATTTTTTTTTCATTAATTCCCTTGAAATTCTTGACTTTTTGTTCTTCTAGATGAACTTTTTTATTATTTTTTCTAGATCTGTAAAATAATTTCTTGGGATTTGTATGGCACTGAATATGTAGATTAATTAGGTAGTATTGTCATTTTTATTATATCGTTTGGTCTATCCATGAGTATTTGATATTTTTCCAATTGTTTAGATATGATACTTGTGTGGAAAGTATTTTGTAGTTTTGCTCATATAGTTTCTGATTTGCCTTGGCAAGTAGACTTCCAAATATTTTACATTATAGACAGTTATTTTAAATGGAATTTCTTTTTATATCTCTTGCTGTTAGACTTTGTTGGTAATATATAAAAACATTGATGATAAATCATCATAAATGTGTATCATGTGATGATAAATCACATAAATGTGTGTTTATTTTGTATCCTGTAACTTTGCTAAAGTTGTGAATTGTTTCTAGTAATTTTTAGTTAATTCTCTGGGATTTTCTAAGTATACCATCATATCACCTGTAAAGAGTGATAATTTGGTTTCCTCATTACCCATTCTTAATTCCTTTAATCTTTTTCTTCTCTTATTGCCAAAACTAACATTTCTAATACAAAATTGAATAATAATGATAATAGTGGGAAACCTTGATCTTATTGGGAATGGTTCTAGTTTGTCCCCATTACATATGATGATTGCTGATGGTTTTAAATAAATGCTACTATTCATTTTAAGGAAAAGTCCATTTATTTCTATGCTCTCTAGTGTTTTTAAAAAGGAATGGGTGTTGGATTTTATCAATGCTTTTTCTGAGATAATCATATGATTTTTGTTAGTTTGGTTATTGATATAGTCAATATAATAATAATAATAATAATAGTTTTACTAATATTGAACAAGACCTTTTCCCTATTTTTTCAAATAGTTTATATAGTATTGGAATTAATTATTTTTTAAATGTTTGGTAGAATTAATATGTAAATTCATATGGCCCTGGAGATTGTATGTCATGATTTCTTTCTGGGTACTGGCAAAATATATCTATTCTTTCTTTGAGCTGGAAGCTCAGAATTTTGTTTATAATGTTGCTGGCAGTTTTTATTTTGGAGTTTTTTCAGGAGACGATCATTATATTCCTTCTACTTCTACTTTGTCTTCTGGTTGTAAGAGGTCCCAGCAATTGTTTTTTAATTTTTTTTAAAATAATGTCTAATTTCTTTTTTGTTCATCATTTTCAGATAGTCTAATTATTCTCAAATTTATTTCTCCTCAATCTGCTTTTCAAAACCACTGTTTTTGCTATGGGATATATTGGGGTTTTTTTGTCCCTCAGTCTTTTGACTTTATTTTCATATTTCTTGTTGTTTTATGAATGTCATTAATTTTGGTTCACTTTAATTTTCAGGGAATTTATTGCTTGGACAAGATTGTATATTTAATGTGCCAATTCTTTAATTCACTTCTTTTCCATTTTTTTCCATTAGTGCTCTCATTTCATTGACAGAAACATTTCAATTAATTAATTAATTAATTTTTTTGTTTTTTGGGTTTTTTTTTTAGCTCTTGCTTCATCTCTTCCAGGAATTCAAGTTGAATTTGTGCCCAATAAGTGTTTTCTTTTGAGGTTTTGTTTATATATATTGTTGAGTTATTGTCCTTCTGAATTTGTGTTAAGAAATAAACTTAATAGTTAATAATAATTATCAATTATTATTCTATTATTGTTGATTTTTAATTATAATATAAACTTAAAATTAATAGTATTTATTAATAATAAATTCTTAATACTTAAAAGTATGCTTGTTCCCATAATTATTATATATGGTGAGTTTTTAAAAGTTTGCTCATTTTTCCAGCATTCTTCCTAACTTTGAACTTGTTCCTACAGTCAGATTTTGTATGCTTCTGGAGGCAAGGATTGGGCTGGTCCTTCTGCTACTTTCTTGGGGACTAAATTTTCTATTTTTCCAGAATCTCAGGGACAACTCAGGTTACAGAGCTGCATACTTTCAATGCTTTCAAAGCAAGCTGATCCTGAGCAAAATCCAATCTTTGGCCCTCTTGGCTTGAGCTTCGCAAGTGTCAGACCTGGTTTTAGATCTGAGGAACAAGAGACTGCAGCTGGACTCAGCCCTTATTAGCCAACTGGAAAGCTCTGCTGCTTAAGCAACCAAATCATTGGCTTCCCTTTGGTCTGAGATGCTTGCTCTGGTAATTTCTCTACAATTTTTAGACTGGATTTGAATGTAGAACTGAGACCATCTGTAACCAGGAATTATTTCTGACTTATTTCTGCACTTCCTCTTTGGTCAGACACAACCCAGGAGATATCAAAGCTTCCAGCTGGCTTCTGTTCCTGAAGCCTATATCGATCTATATTCCTTGGTGCTGAGTTGATCTTTGGACTCTCCTTATCCTGGTGCTCAGTGTCTCCCTAAGCTGGAGCACTTCATCATCCCATCCCAATCCCCTTTTCTTTCCTGCTCATGGACAGGCCCAGGACCCACTATCCACAGACTCCTCCTGTCTCTCTGTCTATGCTAACCTAGGCTGGAAAAAATAATCTACTATGGCTTTTCCTTGGATTTCCTGATCAGGATCCAATCTGATCCATTCTAGATCTTCTTGGAGGTATTTTGGGCCCAGGAGTTTGCTCTACTTTTTTTCTGCTAGGTGACATTTTAGCTCCTCCCCACTATGTATATTTGTCTCAAGAGCTTTGTTTTTGTTTCTATACTAGAGGAAGTGAGAGAGAGAAAACAATTTTTATTAATTGAAAAAATAAAGTAATTTCTTTTTAGTTTTAAAAAATAGAATTACTGCAAAATTTTTGTAAAAATTCCCTTTCTAATATTCATAACTCATTTGCTCTTTAGAGCAATCAGACTATAATCAAATTGTAAGTTTAAGAATAAAGATGATGCAATGAAATAAGTACTAGATTTATAAGTAGAGTACTTGGGTTCAAATCCTGACCTGTGTGACCTTTGATAAATCACTTAACTTCCCTAGCTCTGTGCTTCTTCAGTTTCCTCAACTTTAAAATAAATGAATTGGATTAGAAGACTTTGATGACCATCCCTAACCTCATCCTCAGATCCTTCTGAGGAAAGAGAATAAATTAGAGATTATTTGTAGAATAAATGGCACCACTGAGATATCAGAACTAGGGCCAAGAAAATAGAAGCCATGAAATTATGATATTGGGGAAACTTGTTACTTTTAGAAAAATCAATATGGGGTGATAAAAAACACAGGAAACAAGATATTTTTAGGAAGTTTCTTGAGCAGAAGCAGTGTAATAGAGTTAACTGCTAGGGTTCAATAAACATTTTAAAAATATTGACTATGTGTCAGAAGCTGGTAATACAAAGGTGACATCCAAAATAATTCCTGCCTTCGATGCTTATATTCTTCTGGATGATGATCCCAGAGAAATACAAATCCTATTTCAGGATTATTCTGCAAGTAGATTCCAAGAAGTACTTTTAACCTGAGGATAAAGCTACATTTAGGGCTCAGAGAGAAAGAATAGGATTTTCCTAATGACCAAAGAAACTGGAGTGAATTATGTTTTTCTACTTCTATTGAAAAGTGGAGATAAAACATACTAAATTAAGATGGGTAACTGGAATGAATATGTGTGTGCCAGCTAAAGTAATGTGAATAACATGACTGCCATTTGCCTAGTGTGCATTTTTGAGAGACCATGACAAAAAAGGGAAAAACTTTATCTCTGTCACTAGCTAGATGAACAACTTTGATGAACAACTTTAGATGAACAACTGATCATTGCTTTTCTCAACTGCAACATGAAGTTCACTAATTCTTTTCAGTTCTAAAAATCCCAGCAATTGATTGCTTCACAGAGAGGAATGTGAACAAGATAACCATGTTAGCTTCTCTATTCCTGATGCTTCTGGTTCTATCTTGGCATTGGGAATATAGTATAGTATTTTCCTTCTTTTCCTACTCTCCTTTGCCATTGATCCACTTCAAGAAAGTACAGGTGAGTTCGAGGAACTCTATGTACTTCCACTCTCCCACTTGTGCCAATTTATTCCCATCTACTCCCATTGTTCTTAGATTTGGAAAGGGCTAAAGATGATTCTGACAGATCAAGTTACCTCCCTAATATTTCCTAAATATATTCTCTCTATTGCCTCCCTCAACTTTCCCTCCAACTCTGGGTAAATTTCATTACATTGGATAATTACATAGCTGAAATAGAAAAATGGATATGGAAAGACATTTTTGTTTGTTTTTGTGGATTAAAAATCATCATCATCATTCCATCCAGCCTATTTACAAATGTGTGCCATTGGGCAAAGATGAATGTCCATGAACTTGGATACAAAAAAATTTTATTTTTATTTTCATTATATTTTCATTTCCTTTGTAATCCTATGAATTTTATTTTTTGAATCGAAAACATTATTCTGAGAAGGAGTCTAAGGTTTCACTATATGACTATATATAAAAATATGATAAGAACACCTTGTGTAAGTACATCACCACTGATGAAAAAATTATAGGTCCATTTATCAGTAAAGTATTTACAGGGTACCTAAGATATGACTAAACACTATCATCTTTATACATTAAGGATAGTAACACACATTGTTTTCATAAGTGCTTAAAGATGGCACTGTTGACGGTGATATATGATCAAATGTTCCCAAAACAAAAAAAGTGTTATCATGTAGTTAGCACTCTTGTCAATTACAAACTTGATAGATAGCTGCTACCTAAGTAGCAGCAGTAGCCCTTATATTGTGGTTCATCTCTAGGTTTTTGCAGATTATCTAATGAATATCTTTCTCCTGAGGCATGACAAATTAGCCTGCCCAATATTGTTTTTGTTGTTGTTTTTCAAGGATTTGACCCTAGAAGAGAGGGGTGTATTGGCATAAAATTGGTCCAGGTTGTACAATTTGTAAAACTGAGTTATGATAAATGTTGCCTTAATGCTTTAAAAAACATAATCTCCTGAGTGATTTTTGTTCTATTATTTATTTAAATGTCAGGTCTTCTTATATAGATGTGTTAAAAAAATAAATAATTTTTTTTAAAATCCAAGGTTCTATCAAGGACGAATCTTTTACTGACCTTATGTTACAGAATCATCTTAAGTGGCTCTCTGTGTCTAAGACCTCAGGCAGCTTGAAACGCAATCTGCCACAAAAGGTTTTTAATGGAACCATACTCAATACAAGGAAAAACACTCCAACAATCAGATTCACTCCAGCTATATTACTTTACTGTGAAAAAAATTTATCTTGCTTTCTTGTTCTCATTCCCTCTTTCCAACAAGCACATGTGTGTGCATGCACGGGCACGCTCTCTCTCTCTCTCACACACACACACATACACACACACACTCTCTCTCTCTCTCTCTCTCTCTCTCTCTTTCATTTTCAATCTCTCCCTGGCAAATTGTTTCTTTTCATGCTACTTATCAAATATTCCCATAACTTCACCATTCTTTAAAAAGACAAAACCCTCACCAAAGGAGAAGAGCCTAATGTGTGCCACATTATATTAAGCACTTTATAAATAGTATTTCAACAATCCTAAGAGATTATCTCCATTTTACAGTTAAGGAAACTGAGGTAGACAGAAGTTAAGTGACTTGCCCAGGATCACATAACTAATAAATTTCTGAGGCCAGATTTGAATTCAAGTGTTTTGGGATTATAGGCCCAGAGTGCTGTTCACCTGTCTCATTAGTGCTGTTCACCTTAACAATTGTCCTTTATTTCTCACTTTTTCGACCAACTTTGGAAAAGCTTTCCATATTAGTGCCTATACTTCTTTGCCTCTCATTCTTTTTAGTCTATCTTCCAACCTCATCAACTAAAATTGCTCCTTCCAAGGCTGCCAACTATCTCTTCACTGCCCAATTGAATGGCCTTTTCTCAATTCTCTTTTCTTTTTACCTCCGTAACAGTTTAGACTATTAATTACCTTCCTGTGAATATTAGGTCCTCCTGACACAGTTTTTTCTTAGTTCCTCTACCTTAAATGCTATCTTGTAGAGAAAGGGAGAGGATCTTTCCTAAATGGCAATAATTGCTAGTATCTCTCTTTTAAGGCTACTTCCCATCTATTCTATATGAATGTTGATTATACTTATTAAAATACCTGTTTTCTCTTCCTGTTAGAACAAAAGCTCAGGGGTAAGGATTTTTAACTGTTTCTTTGTCTCTCCCACACTTAGCACAGTGACTGGTACATAGAAAACACTTAAATGATTTTTGATTGAATAAAATGCTGAGTAGAGTCAGAGAGATGTCTGCTGAAAAAAATATAATGAAATTGCTCAGGATATTTTTTTGAAGTTATTGAGATTTGAAGAAATTCTTTTCTTTTCCAAATTTTTCCATGTTTACAAAGTCTATTTTGTAATACAGGCCATACTTTTTGGGTTGGGCCTGCCATTCAACTTTCCAAATCTGCTAAATCATAAATGTAACTTTAAGAAAGAAGAATGACAATATCAATGCAAAAATACTAGGGGGAAAAAAAGGCAAATAATTACTTTATCCACTGCATGCAAAAGAAAAGATACTTGGTTTTAGAGTTAAAGGAGATATATGGTTTCACATATTCAAAAATGATAAGTTTCTAATTTATTTAGTCTGAAAATGATCCTAGTTTAGGCTCAGAAGAGAATTTGGTTCTCTTATTATGTAATTATATGATGTCTGTCTGTTCATGGATATGGTATAGAGAAAATTCTAAGATGCCCACACCCATTCTCATTCACATATCTGTTCCAAAAGAAATTAACATGTAAAAGAGGGAAATTAAAATTTTATCATTTCCAAAATAGCACTAGTGGGTAGCCTTTTACTATTCAAATCAGTTTTAACATGATTTTTGTCACAGTCTGGATGCTGAAATAAAAGATGATATTTGTGACAGATTTTAGACTGTATGGCATACTCAGCCAGGTCATTGAGTTCAAAACTGACCATTTGGCATATCCTTTTATCCACGCACACATACACAAAAATCATGTTTCCAGCAGACAAAGAATTACAACAATTGATCTACCTACTCTATAATTTTGGTGATCAGAAACATAGCATTTCATGAGACTTTACAATCAATAACAGAAGTTTGGAACTCAGGCTATAGTTATTCCATCTGTTTTATTTATTTTCAAAAGAATATAGCAATGCATAAGAGTGATTATATGATAGAATAGATAGCTTTGGAATTAGGGAAGACCTGAGCTCAAGATAACCTTCCAACACATTCTGGCTTTGTGTCTATAGTAGAATGGCTTACTGCTTAGTGTCCAAGGTAAAAGTCTCTTAATCCATGGTTCAAGTGCACGTCTGACATCTGCTGGTTTTATGATCATGCAAAATTAATGTAACCCTCAATGTCTCCACAAAGTAGTAACACTTTTCATACCAGGACTTCTCTATGCTGATGAAATCATACCAACTTCATTCTCTCTACTTCAAAAAAAATCTGACAAAAATCTTTTTTTTTTCTTTTTTCTTTTTGGTGTATATGTGTGTGATATCATATTATATCAGTGTATTACATTGCATTAAATGTATATGCACGCATATATGTATGAGTGCAAATGTGTATGTATATGAAATCATATATACACATATATATATATCCATGTATATATATGTATATAGATTTAGAATGTAAAAAGACTGCATGGCATAGTAGATAGAAAGCTAGCATAGAATCAGGATAATTTGGATCCATGTATCTCCAACACCTAGCATATCACTTAACTTTTTTCTTTTTTTTCAGATAATCTTTGATTGAGGGAATTCCTCATGATAATAAAATTGTAACTCCTTTGTATATATTCATATTAAATATATAAATTCTTAGAAAGAAACTGGTTTCCTTTTGTTTTAGATCACAAAGCATATAATAAACCTTTGACAATATTCAATCGCTGCTAATTTTTTTTTCCTTTTTGGGAAATATTTTACTAATGAGTAGCACATTGTAAACTACAATTCAGAGCTTCTGAATTGAAAGCATTAAGGCTTTCTGAGGATACAATAATTCAAAGGACTAGGAAAATTTCTTTGCCAGGCCTCTTCCATTAGATAAGTAACACCTATTAATTAACACACAAAATCATCTGAATTCCAGAAGTTAACTTTATATTTAAGGATAATCTCATCAGAACTCCTGATCCTACAGTAGCTTCCTATCTCTGAAGAGCACTTGTCTGCTTATTTGAAAGTGCTGGGATTTAATAATCACCAACATTATACCATAATGATCTATTAGCCAAATCCAATTGCCTTTACCCCATTAACATTAATGTTGATTAACATGTTTTGAGTCTTGATTTTAATAGCAAAGAAAATTCCTGGTATGGAAATTATTTCCACTGTAGCATATGGGCAACTATTTTTAATTTTAGAAAGCTCCAAGCTTCCTGGATCAATGAGAATGAGAGGAAAGAACTCCCTATAATAGTGAAATCATGATATGAGTCTCCAACAATATCTATACCACATTCTGACATTTACAAAATGCTTTACAAATGTTATTTCACTTGGTTTTCCCTCTCTCTAAGCCATTTGACACTATTAATCAATTCTTGCTTCTGCTCTTAGCATCTGTTATATTTGATTCTTATAATTTGCAGACCATAAAGTGGTCACCCAGCATACCATTTCTGCATCAAAGAAGGTACTGTGTTATATGGATGAAGTAGAATTGCAGTAGCTCAAAAGAAACATGAGATGAACAAATTTGGAGACATCTTTACTCCAAATGTTCATGTGGACTATTCATTGCCTGACCATGACATTTATATAATATAAGCCTTTGTAAGACCTTACATTGGTCTGATTAACCACAGTTGGACACACTGAACCTTGACTCCAACATAATGATATTATATTGGCCCTCTCTGAGAACAAAGGACAACAACTGACCAAACAAACAACCATCATTGTCTTTCTGATCATTCTATTTTTCTTACTTTTGCTGGTTTGGCCTTTTTCCTTGGCTATCCCTTTGGTCTTGATTTCCAGAAAACCTTCCAAATATTCCTAACATAATTTAATCTGTGTTTTCTTCTCTATACTATTCCTTGGAAATCCCCTTCAGTTTCTATAAGTTTAAAAATTCCATTTTGATAACATCTAAATCTCTGCGGTCCCTGACACTTTGTATGCATTTTGGTCCCACATGTTCAATTGACAATAGAACATTTCCATTTGGATGTTTTGCAGTGGAGTTAAAAGTTGGTGGGACCCAAACATACTGTTCACAACCACCCACAACAATACACATTCCCAACTTTCCCATTCTATCAATGGAACTATAATTCTAATCTCCCAGCCTAGATATCTTTTACTTCTATTCATTTCCTCTCTGAAATCTACTACTAAGATTTACACTAACATAATTTGTTATGGGCCAGAACTCTGAACTTGAAACAAAGGATTCTTACAAGGTACTAAGTCAGTAGAATTGATAGAGAAAATAGTTAGCTAATTTAGCATAGTTCTGCATGGTTGATTTAATCCTACAAGGAGATGTTATGGGCCAGAACTTGAAATAAGGTACTAAGTGGAACTGAGGACATAATGGTTAAATCTAGTTTAGCATTGATTTAATCCTACAACAAATAATGGTTACCTAGTGATATAATGATTGCTGTATACTCAGTGTGGGGCATATAAGCAAGAAGCTCTCAGGGCCAGAAAGACAAGTGTAACAGAAGCTCTCAGAACCTCAGCCAGGATTCAGTTGGGGAGATTCAGAAGCCAGAGAAGGCAGGCAGGAGCGCAAACTCTCAGAACCAAGGCCAGACCGAAAGGCTCTCCAGAAAGCTGCACAGCCTCAGGAAGGAGATAATAAAGGATCTGGACTATAAGAAAGCTAACTGGGCCGCAGGAAAGGAGACAAGACTTGGAAAGAGACAATAAAAGATTTGGACTTTAACCCCTGGCTACTGGTGTAGTGTGGTGGTTTTCCTGGAGGCAGCCTTAGTTTCAGTTGAAATAAATAATTAGTCCAAAATCGCAGCCAGCTGGTAAAAATGCAAACGTTTATTTCTCCTTCCAAATTAGCCCAGTTAGTTGAGGCCTATCTCTCTGCCTGAGCTCTTGCAGCTTTGTCCTTGGCTCCTGCCTCTGCTTTCTTCAGCCTCCAGCTCAACTCCATCTCATGGCTTCTCAATCTCCAACTGAGGCAAGTACCCTCCTGTATCTCCCAGAGTGCTCTATTTATGCTACTTCGAGAGTGGGATTGTGGGATATCTCCCAGCATGCTCTCTGGCCCTAAGGAAGGTGTGAATTCAGATATCTCTTTCTAGACCCTGAATCTCCCAAACTGTGAACTCTATTGAGTACTTAGATATTTATGAGCTCTCTAGAGGTGTGAACACAAGCATTGTTTCCATCAGTTGTACTTAGTACCTAGTTTCAAGTTCTAGCCCAAAATATCTTCTTCTAAGATCAAATCAACTCCAATGTCTTAACACTTTGTAAAGAAATATCTTAACACTTTGTAAAGATTCCAACAGTGTAGTGATTGCTGAACTAAAACAAAGGCTGTTTCCAGAGACCACAAGAAAACCCCAACAAGAAAATATTACATTTTAGAAAAGAATATTACAATAATTCTCATGTTTAGATTTCCATAAAGCTTCCTAACTGGTCTCTTTGTTCCAGTTTTCCCTACTGCCAATCAAACAAGTACAACATCAAAATAATTATAATGATTTAATCCTGATTAACAATTGGGATTATTCTGATGTTGTTGCACAGATCACTATTTTAATTATACCACTTTCTTACTCCAAAAATTTATAACAGCTCCCTGTTGCATTTTTGTATTTACAAAGCATATACATGGGTAATTTTTCCAACATTGAGCCTTGCAAAACCTTTTGTTCCAAATTTTCCCTCCTTCCCCTCAACCCTCCTAGCTGGTAGGTAGTCCAATACATGTTAAATCCAATGTATGTATACCTATTTATATAGTTATCTTGTTGGACAAGAAAAATCAGATCAAGAAGGAAGAAAAAGAAAAACTGAGAATGAAAACAAAATGCAAGAAAATAACAACAGAGAGAGTGAGAATGCTATGTTGTGTTCCACACTCTGTTCCCGTGGTTCTCTCTCTGGATGTAGATGGCTCTCTTCATCACTAAAAAAGTGGAACTGGTTGGAATCATCTCAATGTTGAAGAGAGCCACTTCCATCAGAATTGACTGTCACATAGTCTTGTTTTTGCCATGTATAATGATCTCCTGGTTTTGCTCGTTTCACTTAGCACCAATTCACATAGGTCTCCCCAAGACTCTCTAAAATCATCCTACTGGTCATTTCTTACAGAACAATAATATTCCATTACATTCATATACCATAATTTATTCAGCCATTCTCCAATTGATAGGCATCCACTCAGTTTCCAGTTTCTTGCCACTACAAAAAGGGTGCCACAAACATGTTTGCACATGTGGGTCCCTATCCCTCCTTTAAGATCTCTTTGGAATATAATCCCAGTAGAAACACTGCTGGGTCAAAAGGTATGCACAGTTTGATAACTTTTTGAGCATAGTTCCAAAATGCTCTCCAGAATGGTCGGATTTGTTCACATTTCCACCAACAATGTATCAGTGTCCCACTTTTCCCACATCCCCTCCAACATTGGTCATTATGATTTCCTGTCATCTTAGCCAATCAGACCGGTGTGTATTGGTATCTCAGAATTGTCTTAATTTGCATTTCTCTGATCAATAGTGATTTGGAGCACTTTTTCATGTGGCTAAAAATAGTTTCAATTTCTTTATCTGAAAATTATCTATTCATCTCCTTTGACTATTTATCAATTGGAGAATGACTTGAATTATTATAAATTTGAGTCAATTCTCTATATGTTTTAGAAATGAGGCCTTCATCATATCCCTTGGCTGTAAAAATATTTTCCCAGTATACTGCTTCCCTTCCAATCTTGTCTGCATTACTTTTGTTTGTACAAAACCTTTTTAACTTAATATAATCTAAATCTATTTTATGATCAATAATGATCTCTAGTTCTTCTTTGGTCACAAATTCCTTGCTCCTCCACAAATCTGAAAGGCAAACTATCCTATGTTCTTCTAATTTGTTTATATTATCATTCTTTATATCTAGATCATCAACCCATTTCAACGTTATCTTGGTATATGGTATTAGATGTGGGTCTATGCCTACTTTCTGCCATATTAGTTTCCAATTTTCCCAGCAGTTTTTGTCAAATAGTGAATTCTTATCCCAAAAGGTAGAATCATTGGATTTGTCAAATACTAGTCATTAACTATTTTGTTCTGTGAACCTAACCTATTGCACTGATCAAATTCTTTATTTCTTAGCCAGTACCAAATAGTTTTGATAACTGCTGCTTTATAATATAGTTTTAGATCTGGTATAAGTATAATTTCTCTTCATTAATTCCTTTGAAATTCTTGACCTTTTGTTCTTCCGTATGAATTTTGTTATTATTTTTTCTAGGTCAGTAAGATAGTTTCTTGGGAGTTTGGTATAGCAAGAAAAAAATAGATTAGTTTAGGGATTGTTGTCATTATTATATTTGCCCCGTCTATCCACAAGCACTTGATATTTTTCCAATTGCTTAAATCTGACTTTATTTGTGTGGAAAGGCTTTTGTTGTTTTGCTTATATAGTTCCTGACTTTCCCTTGGCAGATAGATTCCCAAATATTTTATATTATCAAGCTATTTTAAATGGAATTTCTCTTTGTATCTCTTGCTGTTGAATTTTGTTAGTGATGTATAAAAATACTGATGATTTATGTGTATTTATTTTGCTGAAGTTGTGGATTGCTTCTAATAAATTTTTAGTTGATTCTCTAGGGTTCTGTAAGTATACCATCCTATTTGCAAAAAGTGATAATTTGGATTTCTCATTACCTACTCTAATTCCTTTCTATTGCATTTTTTTCCAGTTAAGTTTCTTTGTATGATTTTCAAAGGCCTCCATAACCTTCTCTAACCCTTCATTCTCCCAATTTTCTAGTAGTGTCCCTTCACTTCAACAATAGCAATCTTCTTTCCCTCTTACATTGCCAAACTTATTTTCATCTCCCTGCTTTTTTTCTTGCTGTCTGTCTAATTGAGTGGTAGACCAAAGTCTGGAAGTCCTGAGTTCAAATTCAGATTCAGAAACTTACTAGTTTTCTGACCTGGATTTAAACACTGTTTGCCTCAATTTCCTCATTGGAAAAATGAGGATAATAATAGTATCTTCTCCCTGGGGTAATTGTGAGAATCAAATGAGATGATAATTGAAAAGCACTTAGCACAGTGTTTGGCACACAGTAAATACTATATAAGTGGCATCATTATTAATATCCTCTCTGCCTCTGCAGAGCCTATCCAATCTTCAAAACTCTCATCAAATATTATCTTTTCTCTAAATTCCACACTATCTGTCCCTTCTTTGAGAAGAAGGTGAGAAAGAGAGAGAGAGAAACAGAGAGAGAGAGAGAGAGAGAGAGAGAGAGAGAGAGAGAGAGAAAGAATGAAAGAAAGAAAGAAAGAAAGAAAGAAAGAAAGAAAGAAAGAAAGAAAGGAAGGAAGGAAGGAAGGAAGGAAGAAAAAAGAAAGAAAGAAAAAGAGACAGGAACAGAGAAAGACAGAGAGAGATCAATAAATACATGAAACAAATCAGATTCAGACAATGCAGAGGCCAAAACATTTAGTAGCATGATGTTTGATAAACCCAAACACCTTAGTTTATAGGAGAAGTACTATTTGACCGAAACTGCTGGGAAAACTGGACAAAAGTCTGGCAGATATTAGGTTTAGGACAACAACTTACATCATATGCAAAAATAAGCTTCAAATGAATACGTCACCGAGATATAAAAGGCCACAACATAACCATTAGAAGAATAAAGGAGAAATAACCATTCAGATGTGTGGATAGAAAAGACTTCATGAGTAAGCAAGGAATAAATGCTCACATAAGATAAAATATATAATTTTTATCATATAAAATTAAAGAGTTTAGTTTAGTTTTGTTTTCACAAACAAATATAAGGTAATAAAAATCAAAAGGGATACTTCTCATTACTTCAGTAAGTTATCTAAGACTACGGAAGTAAAGGTAGAAGATGGTATATGAATTTATTTTTGTTTCTTGAGTAATAAATATGGAACTGGATAAATTATTTAATTTTTATTATATTTTAAACATAATATTAATATATTCTTACATATTGATTAGAAGATATATATTTTATATTTATATTTATATAATTTTAATATTTTCTGGTAGACTGCCTGACATGACTTACATTGGTAGGGGCATCTCCTTTATCAGTAAGTTGCTGTATCAATGAAAAGAAAACTGTTCTGAAACAATATGTTAACACAAACTAGTTAATATCAATTTAATGGTATTCCATCAAAAATAGTGTATTCATCCTGTTGATTCTGAAAAGCCAATATAGGATGGATAGGTAGCCTGCATTAGTTGTTGTACATGTATGTTTGTTCCTGTGTGTGTATGGAGGTGGAGTAAACAAGATCCACTGCAGGCCATATTCCAGCATCCTTCCTCAATGAGACTTGCCTGGGTTATTACTCTTATCAATGTTACCTTCTCTTCATCTACGAGAGAAGCTTCTATATTGGTTCTTCCCTAAAATCCAAATTTAGAACTTGATTGGCTCCTACAGCTACAATCACACTCTTATCCAGAACTTTTCAATGTTTCCTTTTTTTTTTTTTACTTCTTGGTATTATTTAATAATATCTACCATCCAAAAATGTGTATCTCTTTGTTCAATTTCATCTAGAATCCACTGACCCTTATCTTTTTTGGCCTTTACTATTTTGGTTTCCAGTGTTATGCTTAATAATAAACATTTGAAACTCTTTGTTAATTTGTTAATTCATCTAAATGTCAAACAAATACAGAGTAAGCTTGTGGATATACTTAATAATAGAGAAATAATTTATGGATAAGTTTACCCCAAACACTTATTATGTCTCAGATCATTTTCTTTAGAAATTTGTTGAAGTTTCTCCTATACATACTTTATTTAATTCATTTTAGTAATCTGGCCAAGTCTTAACAGATCATTATTATTAAATTTGATAGTTGCTTTCTTATTTTAAAATCATGATTTTAAAAATACCATAAACATTTATGTGTATAAACACATATACACATGTATATCTTGACAAGCATGTATGTGCATACATATGTGTACATGAATATAATATATGCATTGCATACACTGTGTAGATACATACATACATGTATGTGTATATACAGCCATATTTGCCCGTATATGTAAACATAGACAATACATGTATGTATACACACAATATATATTATATGTTTAGAAAAATATTCATTTCATCCCCTTCTGTACTCTTTTAAAAAATAATTTATTGGTATCTTTTGTTTTTACATAGATTGCATTCTCAATGATTCCCTTATTTCCCAGAGAACTAACCTTTATAGCAAAGAATAAAAGAGGGTTAAAAAACAACAACAACAACTATTTGGTAAAAACTAATCTAAGTCTGATGTTATACATAGTGAATAATATCCATTCCCATAGTCTCCCACCTTTAACCTACATTTTTAAGCAACCCAATTTCATACTTGGTTTGATTTCATGAAATGAGCGATGAACTGGAAATCAAGAGACCTACATTTTAGCCCCCATTCTGGTACTAATTGACCTCAAAACTTTGGATGAGTCATTTAGTTTTCTCACCCATAAAATGAAAGTGTTAAAGGTGACTTTTAGTAATTTTGGTCCTTTGGGATTCACTTATCTGACACCTGCTATGTGCAAGGCAGTACTATGTAAAGAGAAAGACACAATGATAAATGAGACATCTTGCCTGATTTTAGACAGCTTAGAAACTAGCTGTGGAAATAAGTTAGAGATATGCAAAGCTGTCATGAAAACAGTGTGATTGGTCCCAACAGTGCATGACAAGAGATCCCAACAAATTTCTATGAAAGTTTTGAAGAGAGATCAGTTAAAGCTAGGAGAATTAGAAAAGGCTTCTTGAAGAGCGAATATTTGAAATTGCTCCTAAATGTTGGGTAGTATTTCAAGTCAAGCCAAGTCAACCTGCATTTATTAACAACTACTACAATAGCCACCATATCAATAATAGAAATTATATAGAGCCTAATATATTCTAGTCACTGTACTAAACACTTTATAAATATCATCTACTATGGGCCCAACCTCAGAACTTGAAACAAGGATTCTTACAAAATACTAAGTGGAATTGATGAGATAGATTTGTGGGGTTTAATTTGTGGGGTTTAATAATGATAATTTTTTTAATATAGCACTTACTATGTGCTAGATACTCTGCCAAGCACTTTACAATTATTATCTCTTAGGTCATCACAACAACTCTGGGAGGTAGGTGCTATCATTGTCATCTCCATTTTACAGATTTTTATTCTATTTTACAGATGAGGAAATTGAAGTAAACAGAGGTTAAGTTACTTGCCCAGAGTCACACAGCTAGTTAAGTTCCTAATAAGATGCTAGATCTGAATTCAAGTCTTCTTCATCCAGGTCTAGTACTCTGTAGAAGTGAAATGTGTGATATAACTCCCAAATGTTAATAGACTACATTAAGAGAGGTAGCAATGCACAATGGATACAGAATTGCTTTGGAATCTGAAAGTTAGTTTAAATTAGGTGTCCTTCTCACATTTCAATAGAGGCACTCAAGTTTTTAATGTCCCTCTCCTTACCCAAATGGGGCAAGGGAGAAAGAACCAGGTCCTTGAAACTTGCTTTCTGGTCTGCCGTAATCACATTGCATCTAGGATATTCTGTTTAACTCTGACCTCTATATTTTGTTAAAGACATGAAAAAGCTGGTAAGTACCCAGAAAACATTTATTAGAATGGTGATATGAACTAGAGACTTACCAGATGAACTTGAATATTTTAGCTTGGAGAAGAGAAGACTTGTCATTGCTCAGCAGTGTTTGAGTCTGCAGGTCCTTATTTGGGGTTTTCTTGGTAAAGACACCAGAATGGTTTATCATTTCCTTCTTCAACTCATTTTATAAATAAGGGAAGTGAGGCAAAAAGGATTGCGACTTGCTCAGGTTCACATAGGTAATAAGTGCCAAACACTGGATTGAAATCGCAAAAATGAGTCTTCCTGACTCCATGCGCTATATACTATCTAGCTGTCCTGAAGTGCATAATATGTATTTGTAAAATATAGAATATTTTAAATATTATACATATAGGAAATATTTATATAATAATTTAAATAATAAATATAGAATATTATAAAATATAGACTATATTATAAATATTCACAAATAATACAAATTACAAAAATTACAAATAAAATATAGAATGTAGAATATAGAGGAGTCATTAGACTTTTTGTTCTTGATTCCAGAAAGAAAATGTAGGATCAAGAAGCATTTATGAAATGCTTATTAAAATTTTTTATTTTAAGTTCTGGAGAGCCAAAGAAAGGCAGAAACAAAGTCCCTGTCCTTGAAAGCCTGAGATTCTAAAGGGAGAGACAACATGCAAACAAGTACATACACATAAGTTATATATAGTATAATGGGAAAGTAATCTCAGAAGGAATGCCATTGCATTCATATTTGAAGGAATGGAAAAGAAGGTGAGATGTGTGTTGAGTATTGAAGAAAAGAGCAGCCAGAAAGTGTTCAGGGAGAGCTGTCCATGCATGGGGCATAGCCAGTGGAAAAAAGCATGAAATGGAAAAGAAGCAGATTTAGGCTCAATAGAATCCCTAACATTAGCTGTCCATCAACTAGATGGATTGCCAGGGGAAGCAATGGCTTTCTCATTCTAAGAGTCATTAAACCAAACCTCTTAGGCTTAGAGAAGATTTCTATTCAAATATGTGTTGGACAAGATGACCTCTAAGATGCCTTCAGATTCTGAGATTCTAAGATAGTCTTTGTTCTGTGTATAACACAACAGTTGCTGTGAATGTGAGGAATTATGTATCTGATGTTTTTAACTGTAACCATGGTACCAGCTGCCTCAAAACTGAGTAGTCAGTGTCACATTTTTAAATGTGTCATTCTCAAATCTTAACTAAATGGCTTCTTTGAAAAAAGAAATATTTGGAAGGCAATGAAATATTTGGAAAGCCCACAACAAGTAAGCTTAAAACTTCATAACCATATTTCAGATACAGCCTACAGATAGAGAAAGCTAATCATACTCACATTTCAGGGGCAACACGAACCTGGAAATAGTGTTAGAGGAAAACAGAAGTATAGTCTTTGGCCAAAAGTAAACAACCCTCAGACCAATCAAGAAGGACCAGTCACCTGTACCCAAACTATGATAGGGAACAAGAGGCCTTCCCCTCTCTGCCCCTCAACCCACACCATTAAGTAGCACAAAAATTAACAAGCAACATTTGTTGCTTCTAAGGAAAGCTACTGACTTTTCCCTTCACCAACCAACACTCATTGCTCAACTATCAACTTCCTACCATTTGGCTCACTGCCAAATGGATGCTGACCTCCATCCCTCAGATTCCTACCTCTGAATCAGATATCCCAAAGTCTCTAAGTGGCACACTAAATAGAACACTGAATCTGGAATCAGGAAGACCTGAGTTCATGTCCAGCTTCTGACACTTAACTAGCTTTCTGATTTGTAACACAACTCTCTGCCTCATTTTTCTCATCTATAAATTGAGGACAATAATAACATCTACCTTCCAGGGTTGTTATGAGGATAAAATTACATAATATTTCAAATGTACTTTTCAAACCTTAGAATATGATATAAATGCTAGTTATTATTATTAATGATTATTTCACTCTAATCCTTGATCCTCTATCTTCTAACTATTTCTTCTGCCATTGCTCCCCAAGATTTTCTAAGCCTTCTTATCAGTTCTACAAATCTGCCTTCCTAGGTCTAGCTGGATTGTCCAGCTGCCAGGATCTGAATATAAATTTGGAATCTCCTCTGGACCAGAGAGAAGTAGTCTCCCCTACTTAGAATGTGAACTTCTCGAAAGCAGGGACAGTCTCAATTTTATATTTATATCTCTAGCACTTAGCATGGTGCTTAACACATAGTAAACACTTAAATGTTTTTCCATTCCATTTTATATATTAGGAATCCCCAAAATGAAGCTGATCATTTTAAAAAATTATATGCGTTTTTAGACTGGCTGAGTAACTTGATTCTTGATAAAGGGAGGTCCCTTCATCTTCATCTGGCAGCTCCTCTATAACTTAAAAGCTTAGGAAGTTTCATACAGCACTTAAAAATGAAGCTATTGCCTATGGTCACATAACTAGCATGTATCCAAAGCAGGGCTTCTTCTCTCCAAGGTTTCCTTATTCTAGAACTAAGCTTATCTGCACTATACCATAAGGGTTTCTTTTAGAATGAATAAATGAACAAAAAAGCATTTATTAAGGGGCAGAGCCTGTGCTAAACTTTGCAAAGAAAAGCAAAGAAGATCCTCTACTCAAGGAGCTTGCATTCTAGCAGGAAAAGAACATATTTGGGTTAATAGTGGAGGGAAAATTAGGGAGGAACATTTTTCATCAAGAAGTCAGAAAAATAAAGAACAATTGACTGATGTAACATCCATTGCTTAGCACAATGCCTGGCATATCATAAGTACTTAATAATTATTTTGATTATTGATTAATTTCCAGTATTGATTTGAATTGCTAGGTTGTAAAATAAAATACCTGGCCTGGAGTCAGGAAAACTCATCTTTCTAAATGCAAATCTGACCTCAGACACTTACTAGCAGTGTGATGCTAGGCAAATCACTTGACCTTATTTGCCTCAGTTTCCTCATCTGTAAAATGAGCTGGATACGGAAATAAAAAATCACTCCATATCTTTGCCAAGAAAACCCCAAACTGGATTAGGAACTGAAAATGACTGAATAACAAATTTGATTTGATAAGTTGGGAAATGATGGCATAGACCAAATGTAGCATACATTGCTAGAGTTGAACAATATAAGATTAGACATTCACTAAGCAGAAGCTTAGGGGTCCAGCATGGAGCTTAAGTTCTGGGTCAGAAGTGGAGGCTGAAGAGTGGGAGCATGGCAATTTCATGTAAAAAATAAGCTCATCAAAAACAGGAACTGTTTTGTTTCTTATTATCCCTAGATAAAACACATAAGCACACACACACACACACACACACACACACACACACACACACATATCTCTGTAGCATCCTCCTTGGAACATTGTTTTGTTGATGATTTATTGTCTAGTATGGAGAAAATGTTGATAATTCAGGTTAAACTTAAAAATTTGTCCCTGGATACATTATGGATTTTTGTGGTGGTGGTGGTGGTGGTTGTTTTTGGAGAGTTTCCCCTTGAATATGGGGGACTGCAATTAGTCTAGTTTGGCTGCAATGTAAAGTATGTGTAAGAGAATAATGTGTAAGAAGACTGGAAAAGTAGATTGTAGTCAGATTAAAGGCTCTAAATGACCAAAAGAGGAATTTGTATTTTACCTAGAAGCAATAAGGAGTTCCTTCAAGGTTCTTTTTTGCAGGAGAGTTAATGACATTGTCAAACATGTGCTTTAACAATTTGAGAGACATCTAGCTGGTCAAGCAGACAGGTGAGAAGCTTCGAGGCAAAGAGGTTAGTGAGGAAGCCATTTCAACAGCCCAAGGAAGAGAAGTTTGAGGCTCAGGTAGTTGGGGTGTAACTGGAAAGGAGAAGATAGTTACGATAGACATTGTGAACATAAAATCAAAAATATTTGGCAATTAATTAGATATGAAGAGTCTGTGACAGGGGCTAGCAGTATTACTAAATTGTGCATTTTAAAGTGAACAAAGTGAATCTCTTTGGGTTTCATTTTCCCCTTCCATAAAATGAGGGGTTGGAGTACATGGTCCCTAAAATCCATTCCAGCTTTGAATCTATGATTTTATTATTCTTATATATATGTTAGCATTAAATATGGGATGTTGTGATGATCACGTATTTTAAAATCAGCCAGAGTCAGGAATTCAAGTTAAGGGAAAATCTTCAATCTTTATTGTCAGTAGAAGTGAAGAAGGATCGGAGGTGAAGGGGGATCGGAAGTTAAGGGGGGATCACGATAGCAATGTGTGCAGCTGAGTCAAGAAGCCAGCCAGACAAGAAGCCAGCCAGCTGTCTCTTTCTGCTTCTCTCCCCACCTCTCTGCCTCCATCCACCAAAATCGTCATTTCCTATACAACACATCAGGACTTGCACAAAGAGTGGGCAGGGACCATTCTTTCTCCAAGCATATATATTAATAGAATATGGTCCAATTACTATTTAGCCTCATGTGCTTGGGACCTCAGTGCATCAACTTGAGCTTCAGCCCATTACATCTTCTGCCTTTTTTTGTTTTAGAACACAGGTGGTCATGCCATCCCTGACTTCTCAGGGTGGTCAGAGCCCCCAAGGGGAGGTGATCACACCCTCCCTGACTTCTCAGGAAAGGAGGTGAAAGCACCGAAAAGGAGGTGATCACGACCCCCCTGACTTCTCAGGAAGGGAGGTGAAAGCACGAAAAAGGAGATGATCACGCCCTCCCTGATATCTCAGGAAGGGAGATGAAAAGCACCAAAGGGAAGTGGGGTTTGCTAATTGCTGTAAAACATCTCTTCCCTATAGATTGATGGGGATTTTTTCAACTATAAAAGTAGTAAAAACTCCTGTTTTGCCTTCAAAAGTCCATCTCATAGGGGCAGCACTAACTTCAGCTGCTATTGATCCTCCTACGTCAGACATGTAGGTGTCTGCTTTAATCTTTGGCCAGTGACTAGGCCAATTGGCACCTCCAATGACTGTATGATCTGCACCTGTGTCGACCAATCCTTCTAATGGTAGGCCATTATATAGATTGTGAGCATAGGTCGGTCAGCTGTTACAGCTGCTGTCCAGTATATTCCTGGATTTTGTGGTTTGGAGTCAGAATCTGGGTGACTATCACCAGACTGCTTATTAGGATTCTGTATGAGTAAACCTGATGCTACTACTTCTCCTGGGTGATAAGTCACACATTGTCTCCCTGTATTAGTGACTGGGATATTATCTACACATTCCCCAGTTTCCCACATCAGTGTGTGGATGAACACTGTTTTGTACGTATAAAAAGGAGGTGAAATGGTCAAGCCTACAGTGCCTGGAGGCAAGGGATCCATAGGTTGGAGAGGAACAGATTTCACCTCTCCAGGGGGTATCTCAGGGTGAGGCTGGGACAACTGCATAATACAACTCTATTCTCCCTAATTGTAATCCCTTTCTCCCATCAGGTTGCTTCCTGGCTGATTGATTGTGTAATCCCTTTCTCCCATCATATGGCTTCCTGGTTGATTGGTCATGTCTGGGTATTGAACTTCTAGACACTCTCTGGGTGCACCATTGGCTGCCATCATGTCCCAAGTGTTTTTTGCCTGGGGCCCTAGGTCTGGGCCCCTCATCCCGTTTCCCTGAATCTGTCTACATTCTGAGGCCTCTGTTGCATTTTGGACATGGGGTTTTGGGTCTTGTCCTCCCACCCTGTTTTCTCACTCTGTCTCCATAGCAACATTGAGTTTTCAGATGCCCTACTTTTTACCACACTGAAAGCACTGACGAGTCTCTCTGGACGTCCCTTACCAGAAGGGACCCTGTCTTCCCATGTTGGGATCTTGGGAAGTCTGCATCATAGCCTGGCTATAAAAGGCATTTGTGCTCACTGTGACACAGCGTCTTATGAGCTCCTCTAAAGGAGCATCCTTGCTCAGTCCTAGTATAATTCTTCTACAAACCTCATTAGCATTTTTTTTAGCAAGTTGCCTTATCAAAATGTCTGTTACTGCATTTTCCCCTATTAGTTCTTGTGATAGCTGTTTGCAAACGTCCCACAAAGTCAGCAAAGGGTTCATTTGGTCCTTGTGTTATTTTTGTGAAGGCCTTACCCTTGTCATCTTTATTGTGCAGAGAAGCCCATGCTTTGATAGCATTAATAGCAATTTGCTCACATGCTGCTATGGAATAATTAATCTGTACTGCCATATTTGCATAGGAACCTACACCTGTTAGTAGGTCACAGGTGATTGCAGCATGAACTGCACTTTGACTATTTTGTTGGGCTTGTATCCTACAGAGCTCACTGTATTCAGAAAGCCACAAGTAGTTTTGTCCAGGTTCTAGGTATACTCTTGCTATAGATTTCCAGTCATTAGGGGGTCAAGATTTCAAAAGGCAAATTCTGTAATAACATCTTAACATAAACTGATGTAGCCCCATAAAGAGTGCAAGCCTTTTTCAGGTCTTTGAGGATTTCTAGATGAAAAGGAGCGTATTTTCTACTTTCTTTACCTGAAGAATTAAACTGTTGAATTACAGGAAAAATGTGATGTTGAAGTTCCATTACATCTCTCCCTTCCGTTTTGGCCTTAATTAGCCCCTTTTGCAATCTAGTCATAGGAAAGGCTGGATGCTGGGGGGGGAGGTGCTGGTGCTGTCACTGCCCCCCGCCCCCACTACCCTTCCTTCCTCCATCCTGGAAAGTGGAGTTGATGGAGGACAGTCAATTACCTGCTCCTTAGGTGGGGCTGAAGCTGCCCCAGATTCACCACACCCTTGAGCCTCACTTAAGTCTCCATGCCCTGTGGGATATGGTCATTAATCTCTTCATTGTCTTCCTCCTTTATCTCAGGCTTCCCCATTTGGCTATTTCTAGAGCTTTTTTTCTTTCTTCTAGGAATCAAAGGGTTTTTTAAGGCCAACTGTATTCTATTGTATAAATAGAATGCCTCAATGGAAATTGAATGAGGACCATTTTCATTGTAATATGCAGAGAGCTATTGCCCAATTAATGTCCAATTATCTCGAGAGATTTGCTCTTCCTCTAAGAACCAAGGGGAGGTACTTTTTAATGACCCTGAAATCTAGCTATCTGTTCCCAAGTTATAAGTAGCCCTTGGTCTTCTATCAGCTTAAGCAAGCTTTCTATAGCACCACTCCTGGGTGGGGCGGGGGTTGGAGGAGGGGATGGAGAATCTTTAGCTAGCATCTGTCCCATTTCATCCAAAAAAGGTTACTAGTTTAGTCTTTAAGAAAATAAGTTCCCTGTTTGTCTATTACAATACTCACCCAAGGTCCTTGCCCCACATTGGTGCATGTTGGGCGCCAAATGTGATAACCGCGTATTTTAAAATCAGCCAGAGTCAGGAATTCAGGTTAAGGGAAAATCTTCAATCTTTATTCTTAGTAGAAGGGAAGAAGGATCGGAGGTGAAGGGGGATTGGAGGTGAAGGAGGGATTGTGATAGCAATATGTCCAGCTGAGTCAAGAAGCCAGCCAGCCTTCTCTTTCTGCTTCTCTCCCCGCCCCTCTGCCTCCATCTACCAAAATCGTCATTTCCTATACAACACATCAGGACTTGCACAAAGAGTGGGAGGGGGCCATTCTTTCTCTAAGCATATATACTAATAGAGTATGGTCCAATTACTATTTAGCCTCATGTGTTTGAGATCTCAATGCATCAACTCAAGCTTCAGCCCATTATAGGATGTTGTGATTATGTGATGATCAACTGTGATGAACTTGACTCTTTACAACAATGACGAGATTCAAGGCAATTCCAATAGACTTGTTAAATTTAATTTGGCCTCAGATACTTTTTAACCATGACCCGAACAAGCTATTTTTTACCTCAGTTTTCTCATCAATAAAATGAACTGGAGAAGGAAATAGCAATCCACTCCTGTATCTTTGCCAAGAAAATCCCAATTGGGGTCACAGAGAATGAAACAATTGAAAATTCCAATAAGATCAAATAAGATCAGATAGAAAGATTTATAAAATCTAAAGTACTCTATCAATTTAATTATAAGCATGGTGCAAAAGAAAGGGCACTATATTTAGAGTCAAAAGATTTGAGTTCATGCTTGAGTACTCTGTCTTCTTGCATGGTGTTGGGCAAAGCACTCTTCCTTCTTGTGCCATAGTTTTATCTTTGTAAAATGCTATAATTATATAAACACTGACTATCCAACAAGTTAATTGTGAGAACCAGTTAGTCAGCAAGTCAGTGAGCAAGTATTTATTAAGTGCTTAGGTGTAAATAAAATGACTTATAGTCCTAGCCTCAAGGATGTTACATTCTAATGAAGGAAGCCAATATCTGAAGGGCACTTAAAAAGAGAGGGAATACTGTAACAAAGTGGCAAAGTTAGGAGCGTGAACAATAGACAGCTGGCCTGACTCCTTTCTCAAAATGGAGGTTTCAGGTGATGAACTCATCAATGGGAGAGGAGGGCCACAGGGTCAGAGGCTAAAATTGGAAAGGGATAGGCTAGTAAGCTACTTATTACTCTGGAAAGAAGACCAAATGAAACAGCCACAGAGAAGCAGACAAATGACAGAACAAAGGTCCTGATGCTTTAAAGCTCAAGGACAACATGTACTACTCTGTTGATTCACATTTTTCACAACTTATCTTACATCCTTAATGGCACCAGTGCAACATGCATCTCTTGAGCCTACTTTAAAATCCTAGCATCCTGCTTTGAATATTGGTCCTTGCCAAGTCCCTGTCAGTACTAAGAAAATTCCACAATTTATCCTGAAAATGCTGTTCTGTCTTCATTAATGCCATGCTAAGTTCATGAATTAAGTATTATATAGGTAAACTTTTCAAGTTAATGAGATCATAGAAGGAAGGGAGAGGAAGAAGGAGGAAGATATAAAAGGCAAAGACATTCACCTCTACCAATTAGAAGAGTCCATTCTGATAGGCTTTTGGGGACTTTGGTATATATATATATATATATATATATATATATATATATATATATATATATATATTATACACACACACACACACACACACACACACACACTCTCCCATGTGTTGGGTTTCCTTTAATGAGTTTAGCTGACAAAATAATAGTTCTGTGATGGATATTTCCAACTTGGGAGGTGAGTTCCAGGGTTAAGTAACATTCCACAGGACTATATTATTTCTCAAAAAAAGATGACCATTTACAAGAGTATAAGTCTAAACTTGTCCTGGATTGCCAGAAGACATAGTCCTTAAAAGAATTAAGACACTGCAGAGCTAAGGTGAAGATAAAATGTCTATTCAATACTCCCACTAAATGTCTCATGTTCTCCTGAGAGAATAAAAAATAAATTATAGATTAATGTGTCATATTTTAAGTATTTTAAATGAGTATTTAAGAATATTTTATGATACAAGCATTTCTTTTTGGTCTGGATTAAATGAATCGCTGTCCTGTACCTTTTTTTTTTAATTTGACTTTTAGGGGTTGCTAGGGGTGAAGTGGATAGAGTACTAGTCCCAAAGTCAGGAGGACCTGAGTTCAAATCTGACCTCAGACACTTAATACACATTATCTACATGACTCTGGACAAGAGACTTAACCCCAATTGCCTCACCTCAGAAAAAGAGAGAGAAAATTTGACTTTATTTTTAAAATTTTATTTATTTAAAACAAATTCAAAACAGAAAACAAAACAAAGTGAGGAAATATTGCATGTGCATATCAAAACATAAGAGGGGATTCAAAATATGAGACAATAAATTTCCATTTCAAGAAAGCTACATATTGTGGTCAGAGGTAGCCATCTTTTTTGTTTGTTTGTAAGTTTTCTTTTGTTCTTTGCTGTGAACGTTTTACTTTATTCTTTTTTCCCATTCCTCCCCAATCCCATTTTCCCCAAGAAGGCTACAATTAAGTATATATATATATATATATATATATATATATATATATACACACATGCATATGCAAACATATATACACAATACACATATACATACATACATATATCTATAATCATACATATATAAATACACACACACACACACACACATATATATATATATTCCTATACATCCTTGTAGGGCAGTACTATGCTTGTTTGCCCTATCTCTAAATGTAGTTAATGTCATCCTTCATAAGACAAAGTCTTTCCATAATTTTCAAAATCTGCCAACTCATCATTTCCCACACCACAGTAATATTCCAATCTTATATTAATAAGGTTTGAATCCCCTCAATTCCTGGTGGTAATGAGATTAGTGGCAATAAGAGAGTTGTTAAAATCCCCTTTTAATCAGTCGCAGATTTAAAGTGAAAGAATTCACTTATTCCCGAATTATTAATTGCAAAATGAAAGTTTATTGTTGGATAGAAATCACTGCTAGAGACTGACTTCTAATAGTGGCAAAGACTTATTGGGGAAATGGAATTTGGTGCTGAGAGAAGCAGGTAGGGTCCTAGAAAATTGCTTGGGCCTTCTACAAGGAGCTGAGACAAAGGAAGTCTACTATTATGGGCATCTGGTGGGGGACTGGGACAGCCTGAGATGATCAGACCAGAATTGAATGAGAATTTAGAATTTCAAAAAGGTCTATGGGGGTTGATTTGTCCTTGTATAGTATTGTTTGTTTTATCCTGGGAGATGGGCCTTCTCTAGACTCCTTGGAGCCTGAGAAATCCTTATCTCTGAAATCAGAAAGGGGACACAACACAGTTTATTGATAATCTTAAAGGGAACACAGATTCAGAGTGATAATCTTAAAGAGAACACAGTTTCGATAAAGGGAAGTTTCCCTCCCTCTTCAATATTATTGAGTTATCTCAAATAGTCTAAAACAATATTGAATAATATACCTGACATAGTGTAGCTTCCCTATTTTTCTCTTTTGATTAATTGTACTTAAGCTTTAACTTTGTCTGAAATCAATGATTGATTATTATTATGTTTGTGTGTATCTCTTATTTTCTATTCCTGCTGACTCCTCTGTTTTACTTCAACCTACTACTTTGCCTTGCTATTAATTAACCTCCCCCTCCCCCAAGTATCCCTCTTATTTTCTCCCCCCCACCCTTTCCAACTCTCTTTATTTCATTCCCATTAATTCATATATTTTATCTAATTCTAGTTTATCTGCACACTTTTTTATATTCCCTTATCTTATTCTCTCCCTCCTTATTTCTTTATAAACTTAGACTTTTATGCCTTTATACATATGTATGTGTATGTACACACACATTTATATATGAATGTATTGTTCCCTCTTTAACCCATTCCTGGTGTGAGGAGAATTCCAGAAGTGCGAATACCTCTGTATCACTTCTTATTCTTGGAACCCCATTCATATAACATAATTACTCTTTTTACCTTTTCCCCCATATTTTGTTTTTTAGAATCACATCATACTCAGCTCTGCCTTAAACTTTCTTTCAAACTACCCAAATATTAATGGCAATCTTATAGTTTATATTTCCACTTATAAATAGTTGGTTCTTATTGAGTTTTTTAATGTTTTTGATGTTTGCCTGTACCTTTTTCTACATTGTATATTGAGTATCTTACTTATTTTACTCATTTTAAAGAAAACTTAGACATTCCTGGAGGGGGAATGATAGAAATAGGGAGTTGGAGAAAAACGATCATGACCCTCCTTATGAAGTCAGACTCCTCTCAGGATTAGTTTCAGTACAATTCATGAGCCTAGAATCCAAACACTTTAGTGGGAGAAGGAAGCCAGCAGTTGTTATTTGATTATTACAAATGCCTGGGCTTGTTTTTATTTTTTGCTTTGTTATGGTTTTTGCACTTATTGATGTATTTTTTTCTTGACTCATCTCTGTGAAAATAAACAGTCTCCTCATCAATTAAAGTACCTAATACCTGCCAGGTCCTTTGCTCAACCTCAGACACAAAAGCAATGAACTTTCTATGAAAAACGTCAGGGTCATAGTTCAGTGACTTGTGAACATATTACTCAGAGCTCACAGGGTTCAAACAATTAGGACTTTTAAAACAATTATATTCTCAGGGAAAAGCAAGTCTTTAGACAGTTAAAAGCAATACAGAGGGGAAAAGCAGATAAAATAATGAAGATTAAAAGTAATTGTTAAGGAAATTCTCTGGAATCTAAGGAGTTACCCACCAAATTGCTAAAACTGTTTCTATATTTTTCTTGCCCAATGGGTCCACAACTTTATCTCAGATCATTCCACTTGAGGGCAAAATTAACCCAAACTGTGCCAAAGTCTGCACCACAACTTTCTTTCTCTTAACACGCTAGGGTCTTACTATGCAAAGAATGAGAAAAGAGCAAAAATTTTTGTCCAAGACAGTATAATAACTGCATTTAATGTATTCAACATTCTTTCCTAGTATTCACTCATATTTCTGTTATGAAAAAAGGTGATTTAATTAGTGATAAAAATTCACTGATTTTTCATATACTCAGAATTTGTTTTATTTTTTCCTTCTCTTTGTTTTCTAAAATTGAATTTCAAAAATATTTTTTAAATAAAATTGAATTTCATTTTTTTCCAATTATATGCAAATATAGTTTTGAACATTCATTTTAAAATAAGATTTTGAGTTACAAATGTTTCTTTCCCCCTGTCCCTCCCCCTCCCCCTTCCCTCTTTTCCCTCAACCCTCAAGGTAGCAAGCTTGTTAATAGGAGAAGGTGAGCATACTAGCCCTATCTAAGCCAGCAGTGTTATTGATTACTACACATGTGTGGATTTGTTTTTAATTTTTTATTTTGTTCTGCTTTTTTACAGTACATTTTTTGATGTATTTTTTTCCTTGACTCATCATCATAGCTATAAAAATAAATAGTATCTGATATAGGTTATATCTGCAATCATGTTAAACATATTTTCAAATTAGAAGAAATAGAACAAAAGAGAAAAACCATGAATAAAAAAATAGTGAAAATTGTAGATGGCTAAAACTCTGAATCAGATAAGAGAGCCCTAAAGGCTACATATTTGATGTGAGACAATGGCTCTATTAGCATATATTTGGATAATTACTCTCCTCACCATTGATGCTTGCTAGATGTTTGTTAGTGAGATAATCATAGGCAAGAATTAAAAGGGGACAGAGAGAGTGAGAAGCACTTGGCTGCAGGAAGAGGAGGAGAGAGACTGGTGACTCAGGACTCCAGAATCCAGGAGAGATCTTTTGGCAAATCATGTGGCAGCTTGCCTGCCTACTTCACTTCTCCCCCTAAAGACCAAGGACTTTGATTTATCCTGACTCTGGCTGATCTTGAAGCCCTCCAGGGACCTAACCCATACTTTATATTGGGTGCCCACCATGTGGACTAAGAACTCTAATTTCACTGAAGAAGTCCCTGTGACCAGGAAATAGGGTAAGTATTGAAATAGAAAAACAGGGAACTTACTTTGTTAAGGAATAAACTAGTAACTTTCCTTTTCTAGCTGAAATGGGGCAGATATTAGGCAAAGATTCTCCCCCACCCCCGCCTCAAGGGAGCTCCAGGGAAAGCATACTTAGGTTAATAAAGAGGCAAGGTTTGCTTGTAACTTGGGAACAGATTGGTGGACTCTTAGAAACATTAGAATTCATGTCCCCTTGGTTCTTCAAGGAAGAAGAAATAGAGGCAGATAATTGGAAGCTAGTAGATCAACTATGTGAATATTATAATGATAATGATCCTGATTCAATTTCTAAGGAAATATTCTATACATACAATATAATACAATTGGTTTTAAAGAACCTCACAAGTTCTAGGGGAAAAAAAAGCTCTAAGCAGAACAGTCAAACAAGGAAGCTTGTGGAGAAAGAAGAAGAGACTGGAGTGTAATGGAAATATCACCGGGAGGGCATGAGGAGTTAAGTGAACTTAAAGGGCATGGTGATTCTCAGTCTCACAGACCAGCTTCAACCCTACCTACACCCAAGCAGGGTCTTGACCCTCTCCTATCAACTTCACTTTCCTGGGTGAAGGGAGGAGGAAGAGTGGGAAGGGCAGTGATATTACCAGCACCTCCCCCCTCCAGCAATCACCCCCTCCTATGACTCAATTACAAAAGGCACTACTTAAAGCCAAAGAGGAAGGGCAGAATACAGCTGGTTTAAGAATAAAAATGCATCCTGTGATTGAACAATTTAACTCTTCAGTTCAAGAAAGGAGAAAATGCACTCTTTTTAATTTAGAAGTTATCAAAGACCTAAAAAAGGCTTGTACTCTTTATGGGGCTACATCATTTTATGTTAAGATGTTATTACAGAATGTGGCTTATGAAATTTTAACCCTTAGTGATTGGAAATCTATAGCAAGGACATGTTTAGAACCTGGACAAAACTTGTTGTGGCTTTCTGAATATAGTGAACTCTGTAGGATACAAGCTCAATTAAATAGGCAAAAAGGAGGTAATACACCAATCACCTGTGACCAACTAACAGGTGTAGGTTCTTATACAGCCACTTCAGCACAGATTACTTATCCCATATAGCATATGAGAAAATTGCTGCTGCTGCTGCTGCTGCTGCTATCAAAGCATGGGGCACATTCCCAGGAAGACAAGATAGAGGGGAAGCCTTCACAAAAAGAGCACAAGGTCCAAATGAAAACTTTGCTGATTTCTTGGGACATCTGCAGACAGAAAATGCAACAACAGAAATTATGATAAGGCAACTTGCTAAAGAACATGCTAATGAGGTTTGTAAAAGAATTATACTAGGACTACACAAAGATGCTCCTTTAGAGGAGATCACAAGATGCTGTGCCACAGTAGGCACAAATACCTTTTATACCCAGGCTATGATGCAGACTTCCCAAGATCCGAGCATGGGATCCCTTTTGGCAAGGGACTTCCAGAAAGACTCATCAATGTTTTCAATGTGGTAAAATAGGGCATCTGAAAGCTCAATGTTGGCATAAGACAGAGTGAGAAAATAGGCTGGAAGAACAAGACCCAAAACCCCATGACCAAAATGCCACAGAGGCTTCCATTGGACATCAGAATGTAGATTCATTCAGGGAAATGGAATGGGGGCAGGGGGGCCCAGTCCCAGGGCCCAAAACAAAAAATACTTAGGGCATGATGGCACCTAGAGAGTCTTTAGAAGTTCAGTACTCAGACATGACTAATCAGCCAAGAAGCAACCTGATGGGAGAAAGGGATTACAATTGGGGAGAATAGAGTTGTATGCAGCTGTGACTACTGAGACACCCCCTGGAGAGATGAAATCTGTTTCTCTCCAGCTTATGAATCCCTTGCCTCCAGGCACAATAGGCCTGACCATTTCACCTCCTTTTTGTACGAACAAAACAGTGTCCATCCACACAATGATGTGGGAAACTGGGGAATGTGTAGATAATATCCCAGTTACTAATACAGGCAGACAATGTGTGACTTATCAACCAGGAGAAGTAGTAGCATCAGGTTTACTGATACAAACTCCTAATAGGCAATCTGGTGATAGTTGCCCAGATTCTGACTCCAACTAACAGAATCCAGGAATATTCTGTACTGCAGCAGTTACAGCCAACAGACCCATGCTCACTATCAAATGTCATACCATTAGAAGGATTGGTAGACACAGGTGCAGATCAGATAGTCATTAGAGGTGCCAACTGGCCCACTCACTGGCCAAAGATTAAGGAGGATCAATAGCAGCTGAAGTTAGTGCTAGCCCTTTGAGATGGACATTTGAAGGTGAAACAGGAGTTTTTATTCCTTTTATAGTTGAAAAATCCTCATCAATCTGGGGGGAAGAGACATTTTACAACAGTTAGGATTACAAATCAGTTCTTTGGTTTTTAGACAGGGTTGCTGTTGAAGGCCTGCCAACACTTTCACCTGTTCCTAGTCAATGGAAAACTGATACACCAGTGTGGGTAGAATAGTGGCACTTAACTAGTGATAAAATTCAGGCCATAATAGATATAGTACAGGAGCAATTTGACCAAGGACAAGTGTCCTTCTCTACAACCTTCTCTAAATCCTTGGAATTCCCCTGTATTTGTTGTAAGAAAGAAATCTGGAAAATGGAAGATGCGGACTGATTTAAGAAAAGTAAATGAACAGATAGAGTGGGAACTCTTCAGTCTGGATTTCCATCTCCAATTGCCTAGAGAATGGCCTCTTTGGGTTATAGACATTAAGAATTGTTTTTATTCTATCCCTCTAGATAAAGAGGATATGAAAAGATTTGCCTTTTCAATGCCTAGCATTAACTTAGCTGAGCCTTATAAAAGATACGAATGGACAAGTTTGCCACAGGGAATGAAAAATAGCCCTACTATTTGTCAAATTAATGTTGCCATTGCTCTTACTCCAGTAAGAAAAGCATTTCCAACAGTAATGTTATTACATTACATGGATGATCTATTGGGATGTGCACCTGTAATGGGCTGAGGTTTGAGTTGATGCAATGAGGTCCCAAGTACGTGAGGCTAAATAGTAATTGGGCTATACTCTATTAATATACAGGATTGGATAAAGAATGGTCCCTGCCCACTCTCCGTGCAAGTCCTGATGGGTTGTATAGGAAATGACGATTTTGGTGGGTGGAGGCAGAGAGGGAGACAGGAAGAGAAGCTGAGAGAGATTGGGCCTGGTCTGAGACTCGATGTGTTGGTTGTGTGGCTGCTGGTCGAGCTAGCTTCTTGACTCAGCTGCACACATTGCTATCACCGATTCTCTTCCACCTCCGATCCTCCTTCACTGAGAATAAAGACTGACGATTTTCCCCTAACCTGAATTCCTGACTCCTGCTGATTTAAAAATACACGATCTTCACATTTGCGCCAACGTGGGAAACAAGGACTGAAGAAGTCTCCGTGACCAGGAACTTGGGTGAGTATTGTTAATAGACAAATAAGGAACTTATTTTCTTAAAAACTAAACCAGTAATCTTTTTTTGGCTAAAATGGGACAAATGCTAGCTAAAGACTCTCCATCCCCGCCCCCAACGCCACCCAAGAGTGGTGCTATAGAAAGCATGCTTAAGCTGATAGAAAGACATGGGCTACTTATAACTTGGGAACAGGTAGCGAGACTTGTGGGTTCATTAAACTGCATCTCCCCTTGGTTCGTAGAGGAGGAGCAGATCTCTCGAGATAACTGGTCCCTGGTTGGACAAGAGATGTCCACGTATTTCAGAGAAAATGGTCCTCATTCAATTTCCATCGAGGCATTTTATTTATACAATATAATTCAGTTAGCACTAAGAAACCCTATCCCTAGAAGAAGGAAAAAACCCGTGGCTCCTTCTACTCCTTCTCAGAGTAGCCATGATATTAAGGAGGAAGACAATGAAGAGATTAATGACCATATCCCCACAGAGCATGGAGACTTAAGTGAGCAAGGGTGTAGTGACTTTCCATCTCAGGAGGCAGCTTCATCCCAACCTCAGGAGCAAGTGATTGACTCTCCTCCACCAACTCCACCCTCCGGGATGAAGGGAGGAAGGGCAGTGGGGGGTGGGGGGGGAGTGACAGCACCAATTTTGAGTAGACTGCAAGAGGGCTTAATGAAGGCCAAAGAAAAAGGCGTGGACATCCGGGAGCTCCAGCCACTTATGTTTCCTGTAATTTCCCAGTTTAATGCCTCCGGTCAACAAAATCAAAGATACGCCCCTTTTAACATAGAAATCATTAAAGATCTTAAAAAGGCTTGCACTCTTTATGGGGCTACATCAGCTTATGTTAAGATGCTATTACAGAATTTGGCTTTTGAAATCTTGACTCCTGATGACTGGAAATCTATAGCAAGGGTATGCCTAGAACCTGGACAAAATTACATGTGGCTTTCTGAATATAGTGAGTTCTGTAGGATACAAGCCCAACAAAATAGTCAAAATGCTGTTCATGCTGCGATCACCTATGACCTACTACAAGGTATAGGTCCATATGCAGACGTCACAGCACAGATTAATTATTCAGTAGCAGCATATGAGCAAATTGCTGCTAATGCTATCAAAGTGTGGGCTTCGATTCACAATAAAAATGACAAAGGTGAGGCCTTCACAAAAATAATGCAAGGGCCAGATGAGCCCTTTGCTGACTTTGTGGGACGTTTGCAGACTGCTATCACAAGAACTAATGGGGAAAATCCATCAACAGATGTTTTAATAAGGCAACTTGCTAAGGAAAATGCTAATGAGGTGTGCAGAAGGATTATACTAGGACTGCACAAGGATGCTCCTTTAGAGGAGTTCATAAGACACTGTGCCACAGTGGGTACAAATGCCTTTATAGCCAGACTATGATGCAGACTTCCCAAGATCCCAACATGGGTAGACAGGGTCCCTTCTGGCAAGGGACTTCTAGATAGACACGTCAATGCTTTCAGTGTGGTAAAGTAGGGCATCTGAAAGATCAGTGTTGGTATAGAGGCAGAGTGAGAGGACAGGGTGGGAGAACAAGACCCAGCACCCCATGTCCAAAATGCAACATAGGCTTCCATTGGGCCTCAGAATGTAGACAGGTTCAGGGAAACAGGATGAGGGGCCCAACCCCAGGGCCCCAGGCAAAAAACACTTGGGGCATGATGGCAGCCAATGGTGCACCCAGAGAGTGCCTAGACGGCCAATACCCCAATATGACCAATCAGCCAGGAAGCCATATGATGGGAGAAAGGGATTACACAATCAATCAGCCAGGAAGCAACCTGATGGAAGAAAGGGATTACAATTAGGGAGAATAGAGTTGTATGCTGCTGAGACAACTGAGATACCCCCTGGAGAGGTGAAATCTGTTCCTCTCCAGCCTATGGATCCCTTGCCTCCAGGCACAGTAGGCTTGACCATTTTACCTCCTGAGAGTACGTACAAAACAGTGTCCATCCACATACTGATGTGGGAAACTGGGGAATGTGTAAATAATATCCCAGTCACCAATACAGGCAGACAATGTGTGACATCACCCAGGAGAAATAGTAGCATCAGGTTTACTCATACAGAATCCTAATAAGCAACCTGGTGATAGTCACCCAGATTCTGATTTTAGATCACAAAATCCAGCAATTTACTGGACAGCAGCTGTAACGACTGACTGACCTATGCTCACGATCTATATAAATGGCCTTCCATTGGAAGGACTGGGAGACACTGGTGCAGATAGGGCAGTCATTAGAGGTGCCAGCTGGCCCAGTCACTGGCCAAAGATTAAAGCAGACACCTACATGTCTGGTGTAGGAGGATCAATAGCAGCTGAAGTTAGTGCTGCCCCTATGAGATGGACTTTTGAAGGCAAAACAGGAGTTTTTACTCCTTTTATAGTTGAAAAATCCCCATCAATCTGTGGGGAAGAGACGGTTTTACAGCAATTAGGGTTAAAATGAGTACTTTGGTTTTTAAGCAGGGTCTGTTGAAGGCCTGCCAACACTTTACCTGTTCCTATCCAATGGAAACTGATACACCAGTGTGGATAGAGCAGTGGCCCTTAAGTAAAGATAAAATTCAGGCCTTATTAGATATAGTACAGGAACAGCTTGACCAAGGACACTTAAACCTTCTTTAAGTCCTTGAATTCCCAGTGTTTGTTGTGAAAAGAAATCTGGAAAAATGGAGGATGTTAACGGATTTAAGAAAAGTGAATGAACAGATGGAAACTATGGGAACTCTTCATCCTGGATTTCCATCTCCTACTCAGTTGCCTAGAGAATGGCCTCTTGGGTCATAGATATTAAGGATTGTTTCTATTCTATCCCTCTGGATAAGAAGGATATGAAAAGATTTGCCTTTTCAGTGCCCAGGAGTTAACTTAGCTGAGCTTTAAAAGATATGAATGGACAGTTTTGCCACAGGGAATGAAAACAGCCCTACTATGTGTCCAAATGTATGTTGTTGCTGTTTTGCTCCAGTAAGAAAGCATTCCCAAAAGTTATGCTATTACATTACATGGATGACATTTTGGGATGTGCACCTGAGGAACAAATGTTAGAATCATGTCTACAAAAGACCATAGAAACACTAAGGAATTACAAATTATACATAGCACCAGAAAATTAAAGACATGTCCTTTTCAATGTTTAGGATATGAAGTATACCCTAAGGTGCTTACAGTTCAAAAACCTCCTTAAGAACAGAAAAGCTAAACACATTGAATGATTTTCAGAAATTGGACAGGAGTTCCAATGGATGCAACTAGTGTTAGGTTTGACTACCTAATCAGTTACAAACGTTATATGACATTTTAAGGGGAGACAGTGCTTTAAATTTACCACGCCAGCTTACAAAAGAAGCCAAGAGGCTTTGATAGAAGTTGAACTGGCTTTATCCAATGTGGTTGAAAGAGTCACCAAAACCCTTGGAGATATCAGTTTTTGCCACACAAGAGGCACCACAGCAGTCCTTCATCAAGGACACAGTGTGATAGAGTGGGTGGAACCTCCTGGCAAACCAGAACAAAGCCTTACACCTACCCAGTGCTTGTGCTAGAATTTTATTAAAGACCACTAACCGAGCAGTACAATTATCTGGGACAAGACCTGACAAGATAACACTTTTATACCAATACAATACCATTGTGTGTTGTGAGACCATCCCAGAGTGGCAAATTTTATTAGCCACTCCAAATTTTATACATGGGTCTCCATTAAAGATAACTAACTATTACATAATTGGCGATGGATTCTTGAAGAAAAAGTTTCTAAAGTTCCTCTTAAAGGAACCAGCCATCTTCACAGATGCAATCCAAACATAATATTTGTGCTTTGTACTCTCATGATCTAACTATAAAGAGAGTAGTCAAAACTCCTTTTCAGTCCACTCCAGCGAATGAATTGTATGATCATTCTAGCCCTTACTTATTATCCAGGAGACATAAATATAATATCTGATTCGGGCCTATTCAGTAGGTGTGGTACAAAGAATTGCCACAGCCCAAATAAAATTTGCTGCCTCTAATATATATCAGCTCTTTAAGAAACTTCAAGAGCAAGTAAGAAAGCATCCAGGTAAGATCTATATATTACATGTCCATTCTCATAGTGGACGTCCAGGTCCCATATTTGATGGCAATTCAAAGGCAGATAGCCTTCTAACTATGTTGGTCAATACCCTTTGTTCCAAGAAGCTCAGGCATCTCATTCTAAATATCATCAGGCTGTGAGCTTTACGTTTACAATTTGGAATAACAAGAGAGGAAGCTAGGAGCATAGTAAAAGCCTGTACGGCTTGCCTTCCTTTCCACGCTCCTACACTGCCCCCAGGGAAGAACCCTCGTGGTTTGAGACCCAATAAAATCTGGCAAATGGATGTGACCCATTATAAATCTTTTGGTCGTCTGTCTTTCATCCATGTTGTGGTAGACACCTTTTTGGGATTCACTTTTGCAATGCCAGCAGCAAAAGAGACAGCCCGAGTGGTCACTGAATTCCTCATACAAGCATTTGCCATTATGGTGTGCCAAAGCAATAAAAACAGACAACGGTCCTGCTTATATTTCCAAAAATTTTGCACACTTTGTGCACAATATAAGATTTTACACACCAGGGCATACCTTTAATCCTAGGACAGGCAATAGTGGAGAGGAGAAACAGAGATATTAAGATGCTCCTCCAAAAACAAAAGAAAGGGGGAGCCACAGGTAACCCTAGAGAACTTCTAAATCTAGCTCTTTATACTATTAACTTCTTTGATTTTTGAAAAGATGCACTGGCTCGGCAGACAGGTTTTATAACCCACCAGAAGGTCAGTGTCCAGTGCGAGCAGCTCCACTATCTTTAGATAATCGCCAGGTGATGTGGAGAGACCCAGAAAGTGGTGAATGGAAGGACCGATAGGCTAACTGCTTTGGGGAGAGGGTTTGCTTGTATCTCTACAGGTGGAGGAAGGAATCAGATGGGTGCCAACGAGCCATATTCGCTTTGTCCATCGAGAGAGACAGAGCAGACCCTAAACAAAGGAGAAGACCCAAGAAATATCGGGTGGTTCTGTTGCTTATTGTGCTCACCATTGAAAGAGCGTGGCAGTTATGGCGTTTGACTCATGGACATCAAAGATTGTTGGACTTCAAACTCCTCAGGAATCATTGGATTCTCTGAGATATAGGACTTGAAAACTCTCAGGAATCATTGGATTCTCTGAGAAATGATAAGACTGTTACAGGACTTCAAAATCTGCTGGAATCATTGGATTCCCTAACACATAAAAAGACTTTTGCAGGACTTCAAAACTCAGGGGATCATTGGATTCTGACATGTGAAACAATGGACAATAGATTGGTTTTGGATTATCTCTTGGCTGCCAGAAGGTGTATGTGTGACTGTTGTTTACATACCCCCTTCTAGGACTCCTGGTGATTTTTTCCAACACCATGTTGATTTATATTGTTTGTATTCCGCTTACTTTGTGTGTACAATTCATGTTTGTTACACCACATCGAGCCTGCATGATGAGGGGAGGGTCATCCCTAATAGCTTCTGCGTTATTGCTATGTGCTTGTGTAATACCTCCCATGCTGATGGGTTTGTGCATAATAAGACCCTTCAGCCCAGAAACCCACTAGCAACCCCCATTTCCCTTTGGTGCTTTTCATCTCCCTTCCTGAGATGTCAGGTAGGGCGTGATCATCTCCTTTTTAGTGCTTTCACCGCCTTTCCTGAGAAGTCAGGGAGGCTGTGATCACCTCCTTTTTGGTGCTTTCACCTCCTTCCCTGAGAAGTTAGGGAGGCTGTGATCACCTCCCCTTGGGGGCTCTGACCTCCCTGAGGAGTCAGGATGGCATGACCACCTGTGTTCTAAAATAAAAGAAAGCGGGAGATGTAATGGGCTGAGGTTTGAGTTGATGCACTGAGGTCCCAAGTACGTGAGGCTAAATAATAATTGGGCTATACTCTATTAATATACAGGATTGGATAAAGAATGGTCCCTGCCCATTCTCCCTGCAAGTCCTGATGTGTTGTATAGGAAATGACGATTTTGGTGGGTGGAGGCAGAGAGGGAGACAGGAAGAGAAGCTGAGAGAGATTGGGCCTGGGTTCAAGACTCCGAGCTGCTGGTTGTGTGGCTGCTGGTCGAGCTAGCTTCTTGACTCAGCTGCACACATTGCTATCGCCGATTCTCTTCCACCTCCGATCCTCCTTCACTGAGAATAAAGACTGACGATTTTCCCCTAACCTGAATTCCTGACTGCTGCTGATTTAAAAATACACGATCTTCACATGCACCTGAAGAACAAATGTTAGAAGCATTTCTACAAAAGACCATAGAAACACTAAGGAACTACAAATTGCATACAGCTCCAGAAAAAATTCAAAGGCACACTCCTTTTCAATATTTAGGATATGAAGTGTACCCTAAGGTTCTCACTGTACAAAAACTTTCCTTAAGAACAGGGAAGTTGAACACCTTAAATGACTTTCAGAAATTGATAGGAGATATCCAATGGATGCCTCCAGTGTTAGGTGCTAGGGTTAAAAAGCCTCTACAAGCAAGGAATACAGTTCAAGGCATGTGGGAGGACCTGAGGGATGAGAGGTACCGAGGAGTAGGCGATTCCTACTTGGAGTTGGGGCATAGCCCCAAGAGGCAGTGTCTGACCCCAGGTACCACATCTCCCTCTTTAGTGCTCTTAAAGCCTAGCAAGTCTCCCTCCCTCTTCTCAGGCCAATCCCATTATGCCAGGTTCCTAGAGGACCTCTCCTTCCCCCAGATCCTCAGGGGGGTATAAATATGTGCTATCTAAGAATAAAGTTCTCTTTTGCTTCACCCCTACCTACTGGTGGTCTGTCTCTGTGGGATCCAGGTTGGTGCCTGAAGATGGGTAAGTGTGGCCTAGCCATGCCGTCGATGGATAGGCATTAAGAGTAGCTCAAAGAGGAGCTATCAGGTTAGAGTAGTCCATAGGGGCACCTGACAGGGATAATTTTGGCTAGGACCTCACCTTGTAGCAGGCCTACAGGTGGGAAAAGAGACAGAATTCTGCCCTAGAGTGAGTAGAAAGTTAGGAAAATGGGACAGTTTGTTGTGAGGGTCCCAGACCAGGCAGTACCAGGGAAAGAAGCTTATAGAATAGTAAAACAAGCAGGATTGGAAATGAATTTAAAAACGTGGGAGGTAGTAGGTAGTCAGATGGCTTCCTATGATAAGGAAGCTCTGGGAGCCATCCTGGAATGGCATCAAGTGATTGGGGGCACTTGAAGAGGTGCAAGCTGCAATCCATTAAAAGTAGATAATGAAGTGCAAACGGAGAATCATAAAACAAATGAGAGTCATAAAACAAATGAGGGTCGTAAACCAGCACTCACTGGGACCAGCCATGCCCATAAAATGGAGCAGGTGGAAGTTAGCTCTGGTAAAGAATCAGGAAGTAAACAGGAAGAAGAAGGAAGTGGATCTGACGTGAAAGAAGGAAGAGGTAGTGAGGAAGAAGCAGGAAATAGATATGACCGAACAGGAGGGCGCAGGGATGAGATGAGTAATGAAAATGTAAATAGAGAGACATATGACCTTGAAGTAAAGGACGGTGATAAGAAGAGGGAGGAGAAAGCGAACAGAGGGAAGGTCACCTCTGTCTGTGAGGCATGGCCTTCTCCCTCTTCCCCTGCCCTCCCTGAGGAGATATGTCTCCCGTCCGCTCCCTCTGCACCTGCTTGTGAAGGCTTTGGAGATTCCCAGACAAGTTTAGGACAAATAATACAGAAAGCTGGAAAATATAAAAGAAACGAGGATCAAATGCAATATGATGCAGCAGGATATGCAGCTGTGTCCCAGTGTGCCCAAAAAGCATTTAGCAAAATTCAGACTTCTGAAAAGCAGAGGCCCTCAATGGCTAGAATTAAACAGGGTCCAGGACCCAGATGAACCTTTTCCTGATTTGGGGCCCACCTAGGCGGCTGTTGAGAGGTCAGTGGGTAGAGAAGCCTCCAGCCTCTTTATACAGAAATTGACATGGGGGAATGCTAATACTAACTGCCAGAAGGCCATGCTTACTTTAGATGGGGAGCCTGGCCTAGAAGAGATGATAAAGAGATGTGAGAATGTGGGCTCCAGTGCCTTTCAAATGGATGCCCTCACAGCTGCTATATCTAAAGAGGTTGCAGCAGAAGACTGGCCCTGGCAATTTGTGGACAAATAGGGGATATTCCAACCCCTGGTGGTTGCAGGTCTCAGGTACAATCTATGGGGCAGAAGCATATTGAAGGCTTGTAGGGCCTCAGTTTATATACCACCTCCACAGGATTTTTAATTGGGGTTATTGGGGCTTTGGACACCACCTTTCATATCAAGCCCAAACCATCAACATGGAAATCTAATACCCGGTTTGGGTGCCCCAATGACCTTTCTCAGTTTATAAAGCCCAAACCTTATGTGAAAATATACAACAACAGTTGAAGGCCAGACATATAGAACCAACGTCCAGCCCATGGAATAGCCTTGTATTTATTATAAAGAAAAAATCTGGAAAATTCAGAATACTAATGGACCTTAGGGTCGTTGATGCTACTATTGAAGCTATGGGAGCCCTACAGTCTGGCACACCATCTCCTAACCTAGTACCCACCGGCTGGCCAGGTACAGTAATAGACATACAAGACAGTTTCTTCTCCATCCCTCTGGCCCCAGGGGAAAAGAAAAGATTTGCTTTTACCATTTCCTCTATAAACAATGCAGGACCTGATCTGCTCTGCCAATGGAAAGTTCTCCCCCAAGGGATGTGTTGTAGTCCCACTTTATGTCAGGTGTACATAGCGCCAATGCAGAACCAACTAGGAAGGTATGGCTTCGTGCCATGATACTGCACTATATGGATGATATACTGTTATCAAGAAGCAGTGGGAAAGATCTCTCTGCCCTGCTCAAAGAGATCATGAGCATTCTTGCTCCACATGGACTGGTGGTAGCCCCAGAAAAGATGCAACATAACTATCCCATCATTTATGTGGGACTCCGCATGGGGACTTCTGCAGTGACTAATCAGATACCTAACTTACAATTAGACAAGGTAAATACTCTGAACCTATTTCAGAAACTGATTGGACAAATTCAGTAGTTAAGGGTTCCTGCCCTTATTCCTATTTCTTTGATGTAATCTTTATATGACATCTTAAAAGGATGAAAGGAATACCCAGAGCCCATTAACATCATATCAGATAGCTTATATGCTGTCCAAGTGCTCAGAGGCATTGAGGATGCTGTCCTACAGCCGCAGAATCCTTCAATTGCTGACTTCCTTGCTGACTTGCAGCTGATTTTACAGACTAAGAAACATCCCACCAATGCTGTGCAGGAGGCATATTTGGGGGCAATGAGGAGGTGGATCGTGCTTTACAATGCTCCCTTCTCACGGTCGCTACACCCCCTGAACATGCCTATGATTTTGTCCACTTACCCATTAATTCTTTATATTGCCTTTATGGCCTCACCTGGGAACAAGTCCAACAGATAGGGAAGCAGTGTGCTCAGTTTCTCTCTCTTCCACCTAGTAAAGTAATTAATCCCAGGGTTTATTCCCCAGTGATCTGTGGCAAATGGATGTGACACATGTGGGCTGTGTGGTCATCCAGGTTTATATTGACACCTTTTGTATATTTCTTTGGGACACAGTGGCCTCCCATGAGAACATTCCTTCAGTCATTAAACATTTGTATAGTTGCTTCTCCTCTCACAGAGTTCCTAATACCATAAAGACCAAAAATGGGCCAGCTTATACCTCTAAGCAGATGGCCACCTTCTTTGCCACATTTACCATTAAACATGTTACAAGGATTCCCTATAATCTACAGGGTCAGACCCTAGTGGAATGGACCCATCATACTCTCAAGGCCACCCTTATTAAACAGAAAGGGGAAGGAAGTAGAACCCCTCATGCCCCACCCAGGTGGATATGGATAAGACCTTACATACTTATAATTTTTTGTGCCTGGATAGGGATACCAGCCTCTCTCCAGGAATGATACATTTGGCACAATCTTATAGACAGGACCGAAAACTAAGCTCCATGAAAACTAAGCTTCAAGTGCCAGAGAACATTCAAAAGGTCCTTTGGAAGGACATGGAAGGACATTGGCAAGGTCCATGCTTGGTACTTTGGAGAGGGCCAGGATATTTATGTCTTGCAGGTCCTGATAAGGAAGGCCACTAGATTCCAGAAAGAAGAAGGAAAGTTGTCCCTATTAAAACAGGGGTCGAGAAAGAAGAGAAGGAGATGACCCAAGAGACACCTGAAACAGCACCATGGCAGAGAGATGACTTCCCTTGCCGGACCAGCTTAGTGATTGGATCCAACATACTTCCTTTCCCATTGCCTTCTATTGTATCCCATGGGCTCTATGTAGCCATTTTTGTATTGTTGCTTCTTTTGCTTTTGCCTACTTTGCTAGGATGCTTTAATACAAAGTCTTTAAAAATGTCTTTAGAAGTGCTTATGGAAGAGCTTCTCATTCATCAGCATGAGAACATTTGATCTTATTAATAAAAGAGGGGGAGATGTAAGGGTTAAAAAGCCTCTAGAAGCAAGGAATGTAGTTCAAGGCATGTGGGAGGACCTGAGGGATGAGAGGTACGGAGGCATAGGTGATTCCTACTTGGAGGTAGGGCATAGCCCCAGGAGGCAGTGTCTGACCCCAGGTACCACGTCTCCCTCCTTAGTGCTCTCAGAGCCTAACGCACCTCCCTCCCTCTTCTCTGGCCAATCCCATTATGCCAGGTACCTAGAGGATCTCCCCTTCCCCCAGATCTTCAGGGGGGTATAAATATGTGCTATCTAAGAATAAAGTTCTCTTTTGCTTCACCCTTACCTCCTGGTGGTTTGTCTCTATGGGATCCAGGTTGGTGCCTGAAGACAGGTAAGTGTGGCCTAGTTGTGCCGTCGATGGACCGGCATTAAGAGTAGCTCAGAGGAGCTACCAGGTTAGAGTAGTCCATACGGGTCTAACATTAGGCTTGACTACCTATCAGTTACAACCGTTATATGACATTTTAAGGGGAGACCACAAGCTTACAAAAGAAACTCAAGAGGCTTTGAGAGAAGTTGAAATGGCTTTATCCAAAGTGGTTAAAGAGTCTCTCAAAAACCCTTGGAAATATCAGTTTTTGCTACAAAAGAGGCACCCACAGCAGTCCTTCATCAAGGACAGAATGTGATAGAATGGGTGAACCTCCCAGCACAACCAGAACAAAGCCTTATTCTTTACCCAGTGCTTGTAGCTAGAATTTTATTAAAGGCCATTAAGCAAGCAATAAATTATCTGGGATAAGACGTGACAAGATATACATCTGTTATACTAATGCACAAATTAATGTATGCTGTGAAACCATCCCGGAGTGGCAAATTTTATTGGCCATGGCTCCAAATTTTACACACGGGTCTCTATTAAAGATAACCCGACTATTGCACAATTGGAAATGGATTGTTGAAGAAAAGGTTTCTAAAGTTCCTCTTAAAGGGCAAACTATCTTTATAGATGCATGCAGACATAACATTTGTGCTATATACTCTCATGATTTAACCATAGAGTTGGCAGAACTCCTTTTCAGTCCATTCAGCAGAATGATTTATATGCAATCATGCTAGTTCTTACTTATCCAGGAGATATAAAAATATCTGATTCGGCCTATTCAGTAGGTGTGGTACAAAGAATTGCCACAGCCCAAATAAAATTTGTAGCTTCTAATATATATCAGCTCTTTAAGGAACTTCAAGAGCAAGTGAGAAAACTTCCAGGTAAGATTTATAATTTGCACAGCCACTCACATAGTGGGCTTCCAGGTCCTATTTTTCATGGAAATTCAAAGGCAGATTGCCTTCTAACCATGTTGGCCAACATTCTTTTATTTCAGATAGTCCAAGAATCTCATTCTAAATATCATCAGGCTGCTCAAGCTTTACATTTGCAATTTGGAATAACAAAAGAGGAAGTTAGGAGCACAGTAAAAGCCTGTATAGCTTCCCTTTCTTTAAACGCTCTTATACTCCCTCCAGGGAAGAACTCTCGTGGTTTGAGACCCAGTGAAATTTGGGAAATGGATGTGACTCATTATAACTCTTTTGGTAGTCTGTTTTTTATCATGTTCTAGTAGACACCTTTTCAGGATTCACTTTTGCAATACCAGCAGCAAAAGAGACAGCCCAAGTAGTCACTGAATTCCTTATACAAGAATTTGCAATTATGGGTGTGCCACAAGAAAGAAAAACAGATAATGAACCTGCATATACCTCTAAACATTTTTGTTTTGTGCACAGTATAAGATTTTACACTCCACTGGCATTTCTTTTTTTTTATTTAATATTTTATTTTCCCCAATTACATGTAAAATAATTTTTATTATAATAACTTTTTATTGACAGAACCCATGCCAGAGTAATTTTTTTACAACATTATCCCCTTGCACTCACTTCTGTTCTGATTTTTCCCCTCCCTCCCTCCACCCCCTACCCTAGATGGCAAGCAGTCCTATACATGTTAAATAGGTCACAGCATATCCTAGATACAATATATGTGTGCAGAACCAAACAGTTCTCTTGTTGCACAGGGAGAATTGGATTCAGAAGGTAGAAATAACCCGGGAAGAAAAACAGAAATGTAAACAGTTTACATTCATTTCCCAGTGTTCTTTCTTTGGGTGTAGCTGCTTCTGTCCATCATTGATCAATTGAAACTGAATTAGGTCTCTTTGTCAAAGAAATCCACTTCCATCAAAATACATCTTCATACACTGTCGTTGTTGAAGTATATAATGATCTCCTGGTTCTGTTCATTTCACTTAGCATCAGTTCATGTACGTCTCTCCAAGCCTCTCTGTATTTATCCTGCTGGTCATTTCTTACAGAACAATAATATTCCATAACATTCATATACCACAATTTACCCAACCATTCTCCAAGTGAAGGGCATCCATTCATTTTCCAGTTTCTAGCCACTACAAACAGGGCTGCCACAAACATTTTAACACATAAAGGTCTCTTTCCCTTCTTTAGTATCTCCTTGGGGTATAAGCCCAGTAGTAGCACTGCTGGGTCAAAGGGTATGCACAGTTTGATAACTTTTTGGGCATAATTGCTCTCCAGAATGGTTGGATTCATTCACAACTCCACCAACAATGTATCAGTGTCCCAGTTTTCCCGCATCACCTCCAACATTCGTCATTATTTTTTCCTGTCATCTTAGCCAATCTGACAGGTGTGTAGTGGTATCTCAGAGTTGTCTTAATTTGCATTTCTCTGATTAATAATGATTTGGAACACTCTTTCATATGAGTTGTAATGATTTCAATTTCATCATCTGAAAATTGTCTGTTCATATCCTTGGACCATTTATCAATTGGAGAATGGCTTGGTTTCTTATAAATTAGAGTCAATTCTCTATATATTTTGGAAATGAGGCCTTTATCAGAACTTTTAATTGTGAAGATGTTTTCCCAGTTTGTTGCTTCCCTTCTAACCTTGTTTGCATTAGTTTTGTTTGTACAGAAGCTTTTTAATTTTATGTAATCAAAATTTTTTATTTTGTGATCAATAATGGTCTCTAGTTCATTGTCTAGTTCATGTTCATTCATGTGATCAATAATGGTCATCTAGTTCTCTAGTCACAATTTCTTCTTCCTCCACAGGTCTGAGAGATAAACTATCCTATATTCCTCTAATTTATTTATAATCTCGTTCTTTATTCCTAAATCATGGACCCATTTTGATCTTATCTTGGTATATGGTATTAAATGTGGGTGCATGCCTAATTTCTGCCATACTAGTTTCCAGTTATCCCAGCAGTTTTTGTCAAATAATGAATTCTTATCCCAAAAGTTGGGTTTGTCAATACTAGTTTACTATGGTTGACTATTCTGTCTTGTGAACCTAACCCGTTCCACTGATCAACTAATGTATTTCTTAGCCAATACCAAATGGTTTTGGTGACTGCTGCTTTATAATATAGTTTTAGATCAGGTACAGCTAGGCCACCTTCATTTGATTTTTTTCATTAATTTCCTTGAGATTCTCGACCTTTTATTATTCCATATGAATTTTGTTGTTATTTTTCTAGATCATTAAAATATTTTCTTGGAAGTCTGATTGGTATAGCACTAAATAAATAGATTAGTTTAGGGACTGTTGTCATCTTTATTACATTCGTTTGGCCTATCCAGGAGCACTTAATATTTTTCCAATTATTTAAATCTGACTTTATTTGTGTGGAAAATTTTTTGTAATTTTGCTCATATAATTCCTGACTTTCCTTTGGTAGATAGATTCCCAAATATTTTATGCTGTTGACAGTTATTTTGAATGGAATTTCTCTTTCTATCTCTTGCTGTTGGATTTTGTTGGTGATGTATAAAAATGCTGAGGATTTATGGGGATTTATTTTATACCCTGCAACTTTGCTAAAGTTATGAATTATTTCTAATAGCTTGCCACCTTGTTAACCTCTGTTTATGCTTTTCTCCCTTCTTTCCCCCTTACTCCCCTTCCCAGTATTAAACTTGTGAGCATCACTTGCTTCTCACAGTCCTCCATTTTCAGTATCTCTCCCCTCCCCGCCTTAGATTTCCTCCCCCTATCTTCCTTTTCCTCACAGTTTCTGTATTCCCTTCTGCTTAACTTATTCCTTCCCTTTTCACTTTTCCCTTCTCACTTTTCAATGAGGTGAGAGAAGTTTCACCATAAATTGAATATGTCTACAATTTTTCTCTTAAAGCCAATTCTGATGGCAGTAAGATACTCACCATATGCATCTTTGTGAGATGTAGTACCCCCATTTTACCCTTTTTTCTGGTACAATGTCCTTTCCACCTCTAGTTTCTGGAACAAGGTATACATGTATTCTTTATACATCTTTATAGCAGAAATATAGTTCCCAAGATTTTTTTTACCTTTTTAGGTTTCTCTTGAGTTCTATGTTTGTAGATGGAACTTTTTGTTAAGTTCTGTTTTTTTTTTGTCAAAAATAGGTGAAATTCGCTTATTTTGTTCAATGTCCAACTTCTTCCCTGGAAAAAGATGTTCATTCTGGCTGGGTAAGTTATTCTGGGTTGCATACCGAGTTCCTTAGCCTTTCGGAATATCATATTCCAGGCCCTTTGATCTTTTAATGTGGATCCTGCTAGATCCTGGGTGATCCTTATTGTGGCTCCTCTATATTTGAATTGGGTTTTTCTAGGCGCTTGGAGTATTTTTTCCTTTGTTTGATAGTTCTGGCATTTGGCCACTATATTTCTTGGTGTTTTGATTTTAGGATCCCTTTCAGTAAGTGATTGATGAATTCTTTCAATGTCTATTTTACCCTCTGTTTCTATGACTTCTGGGCAGTTCTTTTGACAATTTCCTGGAAAATAGTGTCCAGGCTCTTTTGTTCATCATATTTTTCTGGGAGTCCAATAATTCTCAGATTGTCTCGCCTAGACCTATTTTGCAGGTCTGTTGTTTTCCCCAGAAGGTATTTCACATTTTTCTCCATTGTTTGATTTTTTTTGGTTTTACTTGACTGATTCTTGTTGTCTCCTCAAGTCATTCATTTCCATTTGTTCTATTCTGATTTTCAAAGAAGTGTTTTCTTCACTCACTTTTTTTATATCTTTTTCTAATTGTCCAATTGTGTTGTTTTGTTCTATGGAATTTTTTTCCATTTCACAATTTTATTTTTTAGAGAGCTATTTTCTGTATCCAGTTCACTAATCCTATTTTTCAAGGATTTGATTTCTTTATCCATTCTTTCTTTAAGTGAATGGGCTGACTTCTCCAGACTCTCTTGCTAAGCCTCCGTCTCCTTTTCCCATTTTTCTTCTAGCTCTCCTGTGAGAGCCTTTTTAATTTCTTGTATGAGATTCATCTCTGCTGAGGAACAGATGATCTCAACCTGTGGGGATTCAGCTGGAGACAGTCTGTTTTTAGTCTCCTCAGGGTTTAGGGTCTGCTTTCTGTCCATATAAAAGCTGTCAATCGTTAAGGTCCTTTTCAATTTTTTGCTCATTTTGTCAGAGAAGAATCTGAGACAAACTAGCAAAGAAAAAAAGAAAAAAAAAACCAAATGGAATCTGCTTTTTTGGGGGGAGGGTCTGGGTAGTGTTACTGAGCTTCCTCCACAGACTGGGGTGGGGCAGCAGCGAGACACTAACAGGACTGTGCTGCACCTCCGCTCCAAGACTCTGAGAGCGTGCTGAGTCACTGTGGGGGAGGGTTGGCCAGGTCTCGGGAAACCCCAGCTGTTTGGGGTTGTATTCTTCACCCCCTGTGTTTTTAGCTTCTCTGCTGACCTACTGACTTGCTGCCAGGGCAAAGCATCCAATCCTGTAGCAAAGCTCTCCCCACAGAGATGGCTGAGATCACATCCCACCCCCCTCCAGTCTGCTTGGCTGTGAGCTGCCTGCCAAGGTCCTACTGCTGCTGCCCTCAGCCTGTGCCCGATCTAAAACCATCCCTGCCCTCGAGCAAAAACAGACTTTTCCTGTCGAATCTCAAGGATGTCTTCTCTTGGTAACTATTTGTGGGTTTTTTTCAGTCAGGCATTAATTCAGAGGCTTGTCATGAGATGGATTCTGAGAGAAAACATGGAGCTTACACAGCTGTGTGCCTCCTCGCTGCCATCTTGGCTAGAAGTCCTCCACTGGCATTTCTTTCAATCCTCAAGATTAGGCAATAGTAGAGAGGAGAAACAGAGACATTAAGATGTTCCTCCAAAAACAAAAGCAAGGGAAAGCCACAGGTAACCCTAGAGAACTCCTAAATTTAGCTCTTTATACAATTAACTTCTTGATTTTTGATAAACATGCACTGGCTCTAGCAGACAGGTTTTTTAACCCATGGAAGGGCAGTGTCCTGTGTGAGTAGCTCCACTATATTTGGTAATTGCCATGTGATGTGGAGTGATCCAGAAAATGGTGAATGGAAGGGACCAGATAAGTTCATTTCTTGGGGGAGAGGGTTTGATTGTATCTCTACAGATGTAGAAGGAATCAGATGGGTGCCAACAAGCCATATTCACCTTGTCCATTGGAGAGAGATGGAGCAAACCCTTGAAACAAAGGAGAAGACCCAAGAAACATCGGGTGGTTCCATCATTGATTGTGCCCACCACTGAAAGAGCATGGCAGTTATGGCAATTGACTCATGGACATCAAAAATTTTTAATAAGACTGATGCAGCATTTCAAAACCCTCAGGAATCATTGGAATCCCTGAGACATGAAAAGATTGTTATAGGACTTAAAAAACCTCAGGAATCATTGGATTCCCTAAGACATGATAAGATTGTTGTAGGACTTGAAAACACTCAGGAATCATTGGATTCCCTGAGACATGATAAAAGTGTCTCAGGACTTCAAAATTTGTAGGAATCATTGAATTCCCTAACACATTAAAAAACTGTTGCAGGACTTCAGAAACTTGTAGGAATCATTAGATTCCCTGACACGTGAAGAAATGGACAATAGATTGGTTTTAGACTATCTCTTGGCTGCTGAACGAGGCGTATTTGTGATTGTTATTTACATACTCTCCTTCCAGGACTTCTGGAAATCTTTTACAATACCATGTTGATTCATATTGTTTGTTATAGTACTACTTGCATGGACAATTCATGTTTATTATACCATACTGAGCCTGCACCAGCCATGGGGAGAATCATCACTAGCCTGTGCTTTATTGCTATGTGCTTATGTAATATCTCCCATGTTGATGGATTTGTGTATACCTGTTTTCTAGTAAGACCCTTCAGCCCAGAAACACGCTAACAATATCTGGCTTGACTCTCCACTTCCCTTTGGTGTTTTTCACCTCCCTTCCTGAGAAGTGGGGGGGGGGGAGCGTCATCACCCCCTTTTGGGGTTCTCACCTCCCTGAGAAGTCAGGGAGGGAGTGACTACCTGTGTTCTAAAACAAAAGAAAGTGGGAGATGTAGAGGGGTGAAACTCTGAAAGAGACAAGAGAGCACTTAAGGCTACCTATTTGATGTGAGACAATGGCATGCTGAATATTTTTTAGTGAGATAATCATAGGCAAGAACTGGAGGGGGAGGGAGAGAGTGAGAAGCATTTGGCTGCAGGATGAGGAGGAGAGAGGCTGGTGGACTCCAGAATCCAGGAAAGATCTTTGGCAAGCCACGTAGCAATTTGTCTGCCTTTTTCATTCTCCCCCTAAAGATCAAGGACTTTGATTTATCCTGACTCTGGTTGACCCTGAAGCCCTCCAGGAAGTTAGTCTGTACTTTACAGAAAATAGTATGCTTCAATCTGCATTCAGATTCCATAGTTATTTCTCTAGATTTGGACTTGGATTATGAGACTTTTGGAACTGTCCTGGATCATTGTGGTGCTGAGAAGAGTTACATCTACCTTAGTTGATCATCACACAATTTCAACTTGCTTTAGCTGAGTTTTTTCTTTACATAAGTTTATTTACATTATGGTCATTGTATTTTTTTTATTCTGATTATTTCACTATTCATCAGTTCATACTAATCTCCCTTTTATTTCTCTGAAATTGTTATATTCATCACTTCTCATTTCAAAATATTCTATTCTATTACATTTACATTCCATAGTTTTTTCCTACCTACTCCCCAAAGAAAGATATCTGCTTAGCTTCTTCTTTTCTATCACTATTCATAATGACATGAATCTTTTAACATATATTGTCTTTGATCTTATTAGGCAGTAAAGTGCCACAGTGGATTAGATATTAGGCTTAAGAGTCAGGAAGGCCCCAATTCAAATGCTATATCAGATACTTATAAATTGTATGATTCTGGTCATGTTGCTTAACCTCTTTAAAATTCAGTTTCCTTATCTGTAAATAGAGGGATCTGGACTAGAAGGCTCTCTTCTAAATATCTTTTCATATTATTCCTTGGGGTATAAGTTGAGTAGGATCATTATAACAAATGAAATATCCAGGTAATTCAGTCATTTTCCTTGCATATTTCCAAAATGATATCCAGAAGGACTGAATCAATTCATATTTCCAACTTTTTTACTAATTCACATGTCTTCTCCTTTCTCCATGTACATTAAACTGCTCCTATTTTTGGCACCTTTGCTAAATAACATGGTGTGAAATGAAACCTCAAAGTTAATCTACTTTTAGTGAATTTTATCAAGTTTTCATTTAGGCATTTACAATTTACAATTCTTTTGAAAATTTGGTTTATATATTTTGACCACTTATGGTCAATGGAGAATATCCATTGGTGTATGAATTCCTCATGTAGCTTGTACATCAAACATTTATTCATAACATTTTGCAGAAATATTCTCTCACTCTATAATTTCTCTTCTTATCTTTGATTTTATTCATGTAAAATTTGTTTAGTTTCATGTGGTCAAAAGTATCAATTTTATTTTTAATCATCTCTTCTGTTATTTTTTTAGTTAAGAATTATCCATTTAATCAAAGTTTTGAAACATATCTGATCTTGCCCTCTTAATTTCTTTTTTAAAAATATTTTTCCTATAATTTGGGTCAAGTAACTATTTTTAGTTTATTGTTGTGTAGAGTATGTGACTTTATTTTAAGCCTACTTCCAGCCAAATGACTTTTTAATTTTCCCAAAAGCTTTTGTCAAAAAGAGAGAATTTCCCTAAATATGATCTGGAGATTATCAACACAATTTACTATTTTTGATTGCTTCTTCTGTTTTTGCTTCTCCACTTTCCTACATTGATTACTTTTCTGGGTTTTTTTGTTTTGTTTTTTATATATAGCTTTTTATTTACAAGTTATATGCATGGGTAATTTTACAGCATTGACAATTGCCAAACCTTTTGTTCCAATTTTTCCCCTCCTTGCCCCCACCCCCTGCCCTGACCAATACATGTTAAATATGTTAAACTATAAATTAAATACAATATAAGTATACATGTCCAAACAGTTATTTTCTTGTACAAAAAGAATCAGACTTTGAAATAGTGTACAATTAGCCTATGAAGGAAATGAAAAATGCAGGCAGACAAAAATATCAGGATTGGGAATTCTATGTAATGGTTCATAGTCATCTCCCAGAGTTCTTTCACAGGGTATATCTGGTTCAATTCATTACTGCTCTATTGGAACTGATTTGGTTCATCTCATTGCTGACGATGGCCATGTCCATCAGAATTGATCATCATATAGTATTGTTGTTGAAGTATGTAATGATCTCCTGGTCCTGCTCCTTTCACTCAGCATCAGTTCATGTAAGTCTCTCAAGGCCTTTCTGAAATCATCCTGTTGGTCATTTCTTACAGAAAAATAATATTCCATAACATTCATATTCAACCATTCTCCAATTGATGAGCATCCATTCCATTTCCAGTTTCTGGCCACTACAAAGAGGGCTGCCTTGTACAAACATTCTTGCACATACAGGTCCCTTTTCCTTCTTTAAAATCTCTTTGGGATATAAGCCCAGTAGTAATACTGCTGGATCAAAGGATATGCACAGTTTAATAACTTTTTGAGTATAGTTCCAAATTGCTCTTCAGAATGGCTGAATGTATTCACAATTCCACCAACAATGTCCCAGTTTTCCCACATCTCCTCCAACATTCCACATTATCTTTCCCTATCATTCTAGCCAATCTGTGTAATAATATTTCAGAATTGTCTTAATTTGTATTTCTCTGATTAATAATGACTTGGAGCATCTTTTCATATGGCTAGAAATAGTTTCAATTTCTTCATCTGAGCATTGTCTGTTCATATCCTTTCCCACCATTTATCAATTGGAGAATGGCTTGATTTCTTATTGAGTCAGTTCTCTATATATTTTGGAAATGGGGCCTTTATCAGAACCTTTGACTGTGAAAATGTTTTCCCAGTTTATTGCTTCCCTTCTAATCTTGTCTGAAATTAGTTTTGTTTATACAAAAGCTTTTCAATTTGATATAATCAAAATTTTCTATTTTGTGATCAATAATGATCTCTAGTTCTTCTTTGGTCATAAATTCCTTCCTCTTCCACAGGTCTGGGAGATAAACTATGTTCCTCTAATTTATTTATAATCTCATTCTTTATGCCTAGGTCATGAACCCATTTTGGCCTTATCTTGGTGTACAGTGTTAAGTGTAGGTCAATGTCTAGTTTCTGCCAAACTTGTTTCCAATTTTCCCAGCAATTTTTGTCAAACACCGAGTTCTTATCCCAAAAGCTGGGATCTTTGGGTTTGTCAAACACAAGAGTATTAAAGTTATTAACTGTTTTGTCCTTTGAACCTAACCTATTCCACTGATCAACTTTCTTAGCCAATACCAAATGGTTTTGGTAACTGCTTGTTTATAATTTTAGATCTGGTACATCTAGGCCACCTTCATTTGATTTTTTTTCATTAATTTCCTTGAATTTCTTGACTTTTTGTTTTTCCATATGAACTTTGTTATTTTTTTCTAGGTCATTAAAATAATGTTTTGGGAGTCTGATTGATATAGCGCTAAATAAATAGATTAGTTTAGGTAGTATTGTCATCTTTATTATATTTGCTTGACCTATCCAAGAGCATTTAATATTTTTCTAATTGATTAGATCAGATTTAATTTGTATGGAAAGTGTTTTGTAGTTTTGCTCATAAAATTTCTGATTTTCCCTTGGCAGATAGATTCCTAAATATTTTATACTATCAGTAGTTACTTTAAATGGAATTTCTCTTTGTAACTCTTTTGGATCTTGTTAGTGATATATAAGAATGCTGATGACTTATGTGGGTTTATTTTATAACCAGCAACTTTGCTAAAGTTGTGGATTATTTCTAATAACTTTTTAGTAGAATCTCTGGGATTCTCTAAGTATACCATCATATCATCATCAAAGAGTGATAATTTAGTTTCCTCATTACCTACTCTAATTTTTTTAATCTCTTTCTCAACTCTTATTGCCAAAGCTAGCATTTCTAATACAATATTGAATAGTAATGGTGATAGTGGCCAACCTTGTTTCACTCCTGATCTTATTGGGAATGGTTGCAGTTTGTCCCCATTACATATGATGCTTAACTGATGGTTTTAAATAGATGCTACTGGTTATTTTAAGGAAAAATCCATTTATTCCTATACTCTCAAGTGTCTTTTAATAGGAATAGATGTTGGATTTTATCAAATGCTTTTTCTTCATCTATTGAGATGATCATATGGTTTTTGTTAATTTGGTTATTAATATGGCCAATTATACTGGTAGTTTTCCTAATATTAAACTAGCCCTGCATTCCTGGTATAAATCCTACTTGATCATGGTGTACTATCCTGGGGATGATTTTCTGTAGTCTTTTTGCTAATATCTTATTTAAGATTTTAGCATCAATATTCATTAGGGAGATTGATCTATAATTTTCTTTCTCTGTTTTCAACCTACCTGGTTTAGATATCAGTACCATGTCTGTGTCATAAAAGTAATTGGGTAGGACTCCTTCATTCCCTATTTTTTCAAATAGTTTATATAACATTGGGGCTAATTGTTCTTTAAATGTTTGGTAGAATTCACATGTAAATCCATCTGGTCCTGGGGATTTTTCTTAGGGAGTTGATTAATAGCTTGTTCTATTTCTTTTTCTGAAATGGGACTACTTAAGCAATTTACTTCCTCCTTGGTTAATTTGGGAAGCCTATATTTTTGGAGGTAGTCATCCATTTCACTTAGGTTAGAAAATAACTCACTAAAAAAATTAGTGAAATGGAAAAAAAATCCATAGAGCAAAGCAATTCATTTAAAAACTCAATTGGACATAAACAAAAAGAAGTTAAAAAAAAAAGCTAATGAAGAAAATAACTCATTAAAAATCAGAACTGAACAAATAGAAATCAGTGATTCATGAGACATCAAGAATCAGTCAAGCAAAACCAAAAAATAAAAAATTAGAAAAAAGCATTAAATATTTACTTGGAAAAACTACAGACCTGGAAAATAGATCTAGGAGAGATAATCTGAGGATGATTGGACTTCCTGAAAATTGTGCCTTTCATAAGTTTTGGTATATTGATTCATTGTCATTCTCTTGGATAAAATTGCTTCTATGATTTGTTTGACCCACTCATTCTTTTAGATTAAATTGTTTAATTTCCAATTAGTTTTTAGTCTATCATCCCATGACCCTTTAATGCATCATAATCTGAAAAGGATGTATTTAATATGTCTCTCTGCATTTGACTGAAAAATTGTCCTAATACATGGTCAATTTCTGTGTAGGTGCAATCTACTGCTGAGAAAAAGGTAAATTTCTTTGTATTTTCATTCACTTTTCTCCAAAAGTCTATGATATCTAACTTTTCTCAAATTCCATTCACTTCTTTAACTTCTTGTTTATTTTGAAGCTGGATTTAACAGTTGAAGTCCCCACTACTAAAGTTTTGCTCTGTTTCTTCCTGTAACTCACTTCTCTAAGGATTTATATTCTATACCATTTAATGCATATATGTTTATTACTGATATTTTTTTTCATTTCATTTTATTTTTCTCCTGTCTTTTTGAGTGTATCTTTCTGCTCCAAATGTGTTTCTTGTAAACATGTTATAGGATTCTGGTTTTTAATCTACTCTGCTTCCATTTTAAAGGAGAGTTCATCCCATTCACTTTTACAATGATCATTACCAACTATAAGTCCCTTCATCTTATTTTCCTGCATTTATACTTTTTTCTCTTTTCCTCCTTTCCCTCCCAATCAGTGTTTTGCTTCTGTCCATTGCCTTCCTCAATATGCTTTTCCTTCTATCACTCTTCCCATTTATTCCCCTTTTTTCCTACAGCTTCTGCCCCCTCTTCTATCCACCTTTTCCTTTTCTTTCCCTTTCTCTTCCTACTTCCCTATGAAGCAGGAGTGAAACTGTGTTCCTTCTAAAATTATCACTCTGAAACTGTATTCCCTTTTGATCTTGGAGTCTCAGGCCCTCATGGGAAAGCATATCTCCCCCAAATAAGTTGTGTCGTTATTCAATTATAAATCTTGGTCAAAAATTACCCTATTGATCTTTTGGGGATTCCAGTTGGAAATCTGGGCTGAATATTGATAAACATTTAGGCCTGGGGACTTTGGCTTTCTTTTTGACCTGATATCTGAGCCTCAAAATTCCTTTTTAAAGGGCAATTTCTGAACTCATTCTTTGAATAATGTCCAAAGTAGGATCCTGCCCGCTGAGAAGGCATTCTTTTTTCAGTGCCAACCTCCATTTCCCTAATAGGACTTTGCCACTAAAGAAGTCAATCTTAGTAAAGCTGGCTTCCTATTCAACAATAAACTTCCATTTTTGCCACCTAAAACTCTTCAGGTTAGTGAATTCTTTCACATGGAATCTGTGCCCCAACCAAAAGGGGATTTCCACAACTCTCTGACTGACAATAACCTCATCACCTATAGGGTAAGAAAAAATGCCTCTATCCAAATGAGTATGTGCTATTCCCTTTTTGAGCCAAATCCAATGAGATTAAGATTCAAACAATGCTAATTTCCCTTCCCTTCTTTCCCTCTACTGTAATAGGTCTTTTGTCTCTCTCTGAATGATATAATTTATCCCATTTTATCTCTTTTCTCTTCTCCAAGCACAATCCTTTTCCACCTCTCAATTTCTTCTTTTATCTCATGACATCAAGGTCAACTTAGGCCCAAATTCTCTATGTATACCTTTTTTAACTGCTCTAATAGAGACAAGAGTTCTTATGAGAAGTATTTTTCATTGTAGGAATGTAAATAGTTTAACCTTTCAATAGCATGATTTTTTTTCTTTCTGTTTGCCTTTTTTACTTTTATTAGTCTTACATTTGAAGATCTAATTATCCTTTTAGTTGTGGTCATAAAAGTTCCCTATTTCATTGAATATTCATTTTCCCCCTGAAAGATTATGCTCAGTTTTGCTGGACAGTTGATTCTTGATTGTAATCCAAACTCCTTTGCCTTCTGGAATTTCATATTTCAGGCCCTCCAATCCTTTTATGTAGGAACTGCTAAATCGGACTGAAGCTCCTCAATATTTGAATTGTTTCTGGCTGCTTGCAGTATTTTTTCCCTGACCTGTAATTCTGGAATTTAGCAACAATATCTCTTGGAGTTTTCATTTTGGGATCTCTTTCAGGAAGTGATCAGTAGCTTCTTTTGATGACAATATCCTCTGGTTTAGGATATCAGGACAGTTTTCCTTGATAATTTCTTGAAAGATGCTAATAAGGGGTATTTGTTGCAATGAGTAGCTTTAGATCAATAAACATAGTTTATTCCTTCTAAATCCTATTCAATTCTAAGTCTAGCTATATATATGTCATATATACACACATATGCTCATCTATGTAAATATAAGAAGCCCCTACCTCCTGACACAATAGACACAGACATATTTTTGTGGAGGTTTTCCTGGATTAAGGCCCCCATAAGTAAATGCTGTTGACTCAGTTTATTCTCTTCTTAAAGGTTCTTCAGCTCCTCTGAAAGTATTTCATTTAATTTTAAAAAAATTTGGACTCACACTCAAGGCTCTTGACAATTAGAAAAACTACTCTCCATTTTTCAGTTTGTCAGACAAATCTCCCTTCCAGTTGTGTTCTAGAGAATCAGGGAATTTCAGAGTGGGATGAGATTTCAGAGATCATCTAGTCTAAATTAAACCTGAACAAAAATTCCTTCTCCAATTATTTAATGTGGTCATTGGAAATAGCTATAATTGTTATGAAGTTTTCCTCTGAATATAATGAAAATATGCTTCTCTGAAGCTTCTGGCTTTGCTACAATCCATATTACTCCCAATGTCAGGGCTTTGAGTTGCCCCTTAGCATATGTAGTTGCTTCATATATTGATTTCCTTTTTATGGTAAAATTTCAGCATCACCACCTTATCAGTTTCTTATTAGGGTTCTTAAAATTTTTCTACTTGTGACTTTTTTGCCCAAGAAATTTTTAGGCAATCCCAAGTAAATAGACATATAAAATAAATATACAAATCAATCATAAAGGAATATACCAAAAATGGGTATATCTAAAATTTTACCATTTATTAAAAATGAAAGCAAATTTATATACTAATGAGATAAATATGATTGTTTTTACGTACAGAATTAAATTTTGGTGGAATATTTGATATTGCAGAATGCAAAGCATTCAGAAATCTTTTACTGTTGCTGAATTTTTTACAACCCCCCCACATTCAGTTATGTAATTCCATATGTTGTCATGACCCATAGTTTAAGAAGCTTTGTCTTAGAGCACATACTTTTCTGTAGAGCAAAGTGAATTTTTAAACCTTTCTAGGTACCATATATAATTCAGTATATGATTTTACTCCTTTTCTAATGAGTGTTCCCTCTAAATACTGAAGTATTTGGGTAAGTGCGCTTGTAATCCTCTTCTCATGAGGGGAAAAGAATTTACCAAACAAGGGGGAGGAGCTTCTCTGAATGCCAGAAAAAATAGAATATCAAGCTTGGATTCAAGAATCTGCTTAGCTCTATACTTCCTAAGTGTTCCTGAACAAATTTCTTGATTCATCTCTATATGACTTAGTTTCCTCATGTAAACTGAAGGAGCTGTACCTTCCTCAGCACTCTGGTGAAGCCTAGTGGCTTCTAAGAATAATGTTTTAAATGCATAAAATGAAATATTCAAGTTTGCAAAGGAAATCAATCCTATTAAAATGTAACTATCACAATATTTTAAAAACACATTCATCCATGCCAGGTTAAGAACTCCCACACCAGATAGTTTTTACATTTGGTGACACACACACACACACACACATAATTTATAAAATGATTTCTCTTAAATAAATTCACATTTGTGGAACTCTTAGCAAACCTAAACTACAATGTATATACTAGAAATGCTGCTGCTGCTGTTTATCGATCTTTAAAGTCATATACTAGAAGAAAACCTATTGTATGAGTAAACATATTTATTAAAACATATAATAAACCATTAATTGTTTGTCTCTCATCAGAAATGGAACTAAAGAAGTATCTTTGCACAGAAGATAAAGGGCATTATTTCAGAATAGGGGGAATAGGATTAACTGAGGGGAAGATTATTTGTTTTACATTTGCATTGGAGTAAATCCCACTCTCATCCTGCCATGAATGGATACCTATTCTTTTATAACCTTCAACATCAGTGAATTGAGAGCAGCATTTTCTGTGAACTGTCGAGTAAATATCCTGGAGGGGCTGAAGCTATGGGAATAAGAGAAACAATTTTGAAGTGAACATAGGTCATTTGCCACATTAATACTCTTTAAGATATTGGTGTTATAGACAACAGTTCATTTCCAAATAATTAAAATATTGTATCTCCAGATAAAATTCTTGGCTGACAAATCTATAGCTAGTAGATTCACTAATGCTTTTAAATGTGGAAAACTGATCTCATTCACAGTTGTCAATATTATGCAGAGATAATTTTTTCATGTGGAATATTCTTAAACAATTTTAGAGTAAAAAAATGACTATTTGAAATTTATGGCTAAAATTATATTGATTTAACTATTTTGTGAAACAATTTGGAAATGTGCCCAAAAGGCTATAAAACTATGCATAACCTTTGATCAAGCAATACCACTACTAGATCTATATCCCAATGAAATAAAAAACAAAAAGGAAAAAAAATCTATGTGTACTATATATATAAACATATATATATAGTACACATAGATCTTTTTGTGTATGTGTATATGTGTGTGTATATATATATATATATATACACACACATAAGATCTTTTCTGGAAGCAAATAACTGGAATTTTTGAGATGTCCATTAATTGGGAAATGGCTAAACAAGATTTGGGATATAACTGTGATGAAATACTATTATTCTTGACCATTAGGAAAACTACCCTATATTTTTCAGCGTTTGTCAAACAAATCTTTAGAAAATCAGAGAATTTCAGAGTTGGATGAGATTTCAGAGGTCATCTAGTCTGAACCTGAACAAAAATTCCTTCTCCAATTACTTAATGTGGTCATTAGAAGTAACTATGACTGTTATGAAGTTTTTCCCTGAATATAATGAAAATATGCTTTTCTGAAGCTTCTGGATCTGCTACAATCCACATTACTCCCAGCGTCAGGGAAGTGCCAAGTTTGGGTTGCCCCTCAATATATAAGGTTGCTTCATGTACTGATTTCCCTTCTATGGTACAATTTCAGTTTCTTATCAGGGTTTCTTAAAATTTTTTCTACTACTGATTCTTTTTTGCCCAAGAAATTTTTATGCTATGACAAGCAGGATGCACTCACAAAAACATGGAAAAAACTTATATAAACTGATACACAGTAAAAAAAATTTTAAAACAACAAGAAAAGAACATTGTATACAGTTCCAGCAATAATGTATGATGGTCAACTGTGTTGATGATGATAAAAAAATGATAATAATTTAGCAATGCAATGATGTAAAACAATTCTGAAGAGCTTAAGATAAAAAATCCTAATCCAAAGAAAGAACTGATAGAGCCTGTTAATGCAGTTTGAAACATTCTTTTTAAATTTTTCTTGAGGTTTCTTTTTTTGTCTGTTTTCTTTCACAACATGGCTTACATGGAAATATGTTTTGCATGACAGCATGTGACAGCAATCTTTTTCAAATTGCTTGTCTTCTCTTTGAGGAGGAAGTCAAGGAAAAGGGAGAATCTAGAACTCAAAATTTGAAATAAAAGATAATTTTTACATATAACTGGGGAAGAGTAAATTTTTTTAAATTTATGACTAAAAATTAGAAGGAAAGCAGAAAACTGGGAAAGTTTTTTATAACTTTCTTTAATAAAAGTCTGATTTCTTAAATATGTAGAGAACTGAGTTAAATCTATAAAAATGTGAGCCATTTCCAATAAACAAATTGTTTAAAATATTAACAAGCAGTTTTCAAAAGAAATTAAAACTGTGTACTCATATTTTTAAAATTAATATCTTTAAAATACCATTGATTAGACATTTCTAATTGATTTCTCATTGATTTAGAGAAATAAAAATTAAAACAACTCTGAAGTATCAATTTACATCTATCACACTGGCTAACAAAAAAAACAAAAAAGGAAAATGTCAAATGTTGAAGGAAATATGGAAAATTGGGCCAATTTGTTCATTGTTCATAGAGGTGTGAAGTGATCCAAACATTTTGGATAGCAATTTGGAACTATGCCCAAAGAAGGATAAAACTGTACATACTCTTTGATCCAACAATCTACTAGGTCTGTATGTTATACAGATCAAAAGAAAAGGAAAAGGACCTATATGTACAAAAATATTTCTAGCAGTACTTTTTGTGGTAGTAAAGAATTAAAAACCGAGAAGACGCTCACCAATTGGGAAATGGCTGAACAAACTGAGGTTTATGATTGTGATGCAATACTATTGTGCTATAAGAAATGATAAGCAAGAAGGATTTCAGAAAAACCTGGACACATTAATACAAGACAATTCTGAAGGACTTCTGATAAAAAATGTTATCCACCACCAGAGAAAGAGGCTAAATGAAAAATCAAAGCATACTTTTTTTTTTTTTTGCTTTTTTTTGTTTGTTTGTTTTTGGTTTGGGGAAATAAGGGGCTGGGAGATTCACCTATGTTTTCTTTTACGAAAGAAATCTCTTGAGAAGCTCAGCAATCTGACTGAATTATAGTCTCGTTTTTAAATTGCAGTTCATTCCCTTATCTACTCACTTGATTGCATTTTTATAGCATCATGGGAGATTGTATAAGAAGGGTTTTAAAATGGCATTTAGTCTAGACCTCTTTCCTATAGGAAACTGTCTAAAGAATCTGATTTAGCTTAGTTTATTACCTACAGCTTGCAGTTATATGTAAGAGAGAGAGACAGATAAAGGAAAGACAAAGACAAACATAGAGAAAGCTACAGAGAGAAACCAATACAAAGTTTATTTGTATTACTGAGGGAGGTATACTTTTTTCCCTACTCTAGGGAGTGGTTGACTGCACTGGCATTTCCATGAGAATGTTTAGAGATTTTAGAAGGTAGGAAGACATTTTTACATATGAATTTTATAGTGAGCAAAAAATAGCCCAAATCTAATAAGAAAATATATGTAGCTAAATATTTAAGGAGTAAACAGTAGAAGCTAAGAGGCATAGGATAAAATGATTCCTGTTTGGGGGTTTGGGTTCTTATTTTCTTGTGCCATCATTGTGGTACTGAGCTGAATAGAACAAAGTGTGGAGCTCCTGGTGCTCTTTCCCCTCTCACGTCCTCCTCCCTGCTTCTACAGACCCCCCCCCCACACACACACATCTACACATACAACTTGCAATGTTGTGGAAGCAAGTGATGATGGGAGTTATGGTCAGTTCTAGTCTCCATGAGGACCTCAAAACTTCATCTAAATATGAAACATTTGGTTTTCTTCATCATCATCACCACGTCATCATTATCTTAATTTGCTAGCTGCATTTGCTTTTAGTTTGCTAGACATAGAGAAGGGAAAGCTCAGAAGAACTGGAGTTACCTAATGGCTTCTTCCATTCCTTGATTTCTGTCACAATTTATTTAGCACAATATGTTCTTCTGCCCCAAGGATTTCAATTTTATGCTGCCTATGAGTTAAATAAATTAGAACTGAATTTGAAGTCTGTCCAGTCCTATCCTCAGGCTGGACAACTGGCTTGTATTATAATGCACATTAATTTGTACCACACCTGACCCCTCGTGTCTATTTATACCACAACCCCACTGATCTTTGGGCTAAAATTTTGGTGCATTAGCAACATATGTGTTGAGTAAAATAAAGATAATAGCACCTTGAGGATAGGGACTGATTGTTTTTTTTTTCCCTTTTCTTTTGTATCCCCCAGTCTTCTAATGCTTGGCACATAGTAAGAACCTAATAAATCCTTGCTGATTGATTTATGTGGCATTTTAAGGTTTTCAAAAGCTTCCCATACATGAGTTTATTTCAGCTGAGAGACATAAGAAAAACACAATCATTATAGATTATATTGGGAAGTAAATAATTCATAGAAAAAGATTCTTTGAATTCATGCCAAGAAAGATAGGAAATATATGTTTAGGTATAGAGGTAAGAATGACCTAGGCAAGGAACAGATATAGACACAAATAGATTTGGTTTGGGATAAGAGATTGGAAAAATAGATGGAGTTGGAGTATTAGACTAAGGAAGTTGTCAGTGTAAAAATAAAAAACCATTATTATTTATAAGATATGATCAGAACACAGGATCATAGGATTACAAAACTAGGACTTGAGGGAGTCTTGGAGCCTGACTCCAATTCCATCATTTTAAAGATGAGGAAATGGAGGTGGAAGGAAGCTATGACTTTCCTAGGGATCTCATAGCTATTCAGTGATCAGGTAGGATTTGAATCCAGGTCTTCCCAAGTCTTATACTCTATCCATTAGTGTTTTATTAAAATTACATCACAAACAAAGTGAGAAGGTACTGGAGATATTAGGACTGTAGATGATAGCTCGAATTATAGGATAGGGAATCAGGATTATGAAATTTGGAATAAGGACATTGTAAAATAGAAAATACAATAGGCAGAGAAATAGTCTAGAACAGGGTGATTCTGTAATGTTGTTTAGTCTTTTTTCAGTTATGCCCAACTCTTCATGATCCCACTTAATATATTGTTGGCAAAGATATTAGAATGATTTGCTATTTCTGTCTCCAGCTTATTTTACAGATAAGGAAACTGAGGCAAACAGAATTAAGGAACTTACTTAAGGCCATAAAACTTGTAAATGTCTGAGGCCAGATTTTAAATTCTTTCTTATGGATATACTGCACCATCTAGATAATAAGTGACCAAAATAAAGTTGGACTTCTATAATAAACTAGAATGGAAACATTCATGTAGTTCAGATTAAAGGTTAGAGACAGGTAGACAAGTTGGAATAAAGACATACAGCAGGTCAAATACTATTTAATAGTTAGAAACAAAGTAGGAAGAGGCAAGAGCAGAGTTCAAAATAAGATAAATGACAAGACCAAATTTACAGCAAAAAAAAAAAACAAAACTCTAGAGGGTAAGATCACTGGTGGACAGAGTAAGACCAGTGGTCAAAGTCTAAACAAATAGTTAAAATTCCTAAGGACTCATAATAAAAAAATGATATCTACCTTCAGAAAAAGAACTGATAGAGAATGAATGCAAATTGAAGTCTACTTTTTTCCTTTAATTCTTATTCTTGGTGTGAGTTTTTTGTCTGTTCTTTTTCCCAACATGGGAATGATGAAATATATTTTGCATGATTAGACATGTATAATCTAAATCAAATTGTTTCCCTTATCAAAAAGAGGGGAAGAAAGAATGAGAGAGAGAACTTGTTTTTTCAAAAACAAGTGCTAAATTTTTTAACATGAAATTGAGAATAAAATAAAGTTAAAATTAAATGTATTTTTAAAGTAATAGCCATATGTTGACATATATATGAAAACACAAATAAGACAGACTTTAGTAGCTGAGGTAGTTTTCCTGCTTGGGCTATAGAGTTTCTAGAGTTCTATCAGTTATACATTTGATCTCAATCCTAGCTTAGCTAATGTGGGTTCTACAGGCAGAAACAAATAATAGAGTAGTTGTGAATGAAGGAAAGAGCCTTAATTGGTTTATTTTATCCATTACTATGTATCTGGAATACATTGTAATACTACTTTATTTCATAGCTACAATAGACACTTAGTAAGAAGGTTGCCAACAAGAGAATACAATAATAAATGCTAAACCCTTCTGGGTGACCTCCCTGCCTCAAATCTCTTCCAACTTTAGTCTGTCCTCCATTTAGGGGCCAAAATAATCTTCCTAAAAATAGGGTTGCATGTCATGGCCCACATCAATAAACTCCAGGGGTTTCTCATTATCTCCAGGACAAAACATAAAATCCTCTATTTGGCATGTAAAATCTTTCATAGCCTGATTCCTTTCTATGTTTCTGTCTTTACTCTTTGCTTGACAAATATACTGCAATTCAGAGACACTGAAGTCTTCTTGCTATTCCTAGAACATGACACCATCTCCCAATTCTTTACTGCTTATCCCATCAATCTTGGGAAGCTCTCCCTCCTTATTCCCACCTCTTGCCTGTCTTGGATTTTTCCAATAGAGCTCAAATCTGATTTTGGAACAATTTTCCCTTCTTGCTAGTGCTTTCACTTACAAGATTACCTTCCATTTACACTGTATATTTCTTGTATGCACATAGTTAATTGTATGTTATCTCCTCATTAGAATCTGAGTTCACTAAAGGCAAAGACTGTTTTTTCCTTGCTGTCTACCTGATACATAGTAAGTATTTTAAAAATGTCTGCTGACTGGATGATCAATAGCAACATAAGCCTCTATGGGATATCCCTCAATATATATCAAATGTTAGGTCACTAATATTTGTATTCAAGTTTCAAGCCAACTTTTCTCTTCCTAATAATCTAGTCAAGATAAGTTTTCCTAATTTTTTGATATGCTGCTTCCCAGGGCTATGGGTAGTACTCATGATAGGTTGAAACCAAACCAATTCCATGATTAGAATGTTGAGGCTACTTTGGTTTCCAGCCACAGCTGGAAAGTTCCCATGTACTTTAGAGCCAGAAGCATTGTGTGATAATACAGAGTTTGTGACTAACTTATAGAATGCCGAACACAAAAAGCCCAGAAGAGGGTGCTGGGAGTTAAGCAATGGAAAAAGAGTTGAGTAGAAAGGCATTCTCCAAGTTGAGCCTATGATATCAAGATAAACCACTAAATTATAAGTTAGAGTCAGATATTGCTCAATTTTCCATGCTCAATTTTCTTTAGAAGTACTAATGTTTTTTCTCCTCTATGAGTGAGGTAGGCACTTACCACTAGTTTCTATGCTTACTGTCTAGAAAAATTTTTGAGCTGCAGTGGATGAACTTTTAGAATGACACTTGGTAATGGAAAGTAGAATAGAAGAAAATTGTATAGATCACATTCTTGTCATAAATTTTTGATTGTGTCCAATAAGCATAAAATATCCCTCCATCAAAATTTTATATACATTTTTGTCCTGTCAAAGATCTATTTTAAATTGGTTCATCAGAAATGTAAAAATAGATATAGCAGAAGTTATGAGAATGCATTCCTTTTTTAGATGCATTTTTATCCACTGTCCCAATAATGGATAAAATATAGTCAAGTGAAAAGCATTTTTTTCCAGATACCTGTATTCAAATTAATAAAAGGAAGTGCATAAGAAAAGATTAAATATATGATGGAAAGTTCATTGGCTCTGAAGCCAAAGTATCTGAGTTCAAATAGTACTTCTGATATCAAAGACTGGCTCTTGCCCAGTGTTACCTTGGCAATATAATATATTTCTGGGAATTATTTCCACCATCTATAAAATGGGGGTATAATGCTAGACTTGCTTTCCCATCTAGCTTTAAATCTGTGTCCCTTTTTCCTTAAAATAATCAGTAGCATCTATTTAAAACCAGTAGTAAGCATCATATGTAATAGGGACAAACTGCCACCATTCCCAATAAGATCAGGAGTGAAACAAGGTTGCCCACTATCACCGTTACTATTTAATATTGTATTAGAAATGCTAGCTATGGCAATAAGAGCTGAGAAAGATATTAAAGGAATAAGAATAGGCAATGAGGAAACCAAATTATCACTCTTTGCTGATGATATGATGGTATACTTAGAGAACCCCAGAGATTCTACTAAAAAGTTATTAGAAATAATCCACAATTTTAGCAAAGTTGCTGGTTATAAAATAAACCCACATAAATCATCAGCATTCTTATATATCACTAACAAAATCCAACAGTCAGAGTTACAAAGAGAAATCCCATTTAAAGTTACTACTGATAGTATAAAATATTTAGTAATCTATCTGCCAAGGGAAAATCAGAAACTTTATGAGCAAAACTACAAAACACACTTTCCACACAAATTAAGTCTGATCTAACTAACTGGAAAAATATTAAATGCTCTTGGATTGGGCGAGCAAATATAATAAAGATGACAATACTACCTAAACTAAACTATCTATTTAGCGCTATACCAATCAGACTTCCCAAAAACTATTTTGATGACCTAGAAAAAATAATAACAAAGTTCATATGGAAAAACAAAAGGTCAAGAAGTTCAAGGGAATTAATGAAAAAAAAATCAAATGAAGGTGGCCTAGCTGTACCAGATCTAAAATTATATTATAAAGCAGCAGTTACTAAAACTATCTGGTATTGGCTAAGAAATAGACTAGTTAATCAATGGAACAGATTAGGTTCAAAGGACAAAACAGACAATAACTTTAATTATCTAGTATTTGACAAACCCAAAGACCCCAGTTTTGGGGATAAGAATGCATTATTTGACAAAAATTGCTGAGAAAATTGGAAATTAGTATGGCAGAAACTAGGCATTGACCCACATTTAACACTGTACACCAAGATAAGGTCAAAATGGGTCCATGATCTAGGCATAAAGAATGAGATCATAAATAAATTGGAAGAGCATAGGATAGTTTACCTCTCAAACCTGTGGAAGAGGAAGGAATTTATGACCAAAGAAGAACTAGAGATCACTATTGACTACAAAATTGAAAATTTTGATTGTTTCAAATTGAAAAGTTTTTGTACAAACAAAACTAATGCAGGAAAGATTAGAAGGGAAACAATAAACCGAGAAAACATTTTTACAGTCAAAGGTTCTGATAAAGGACTCATTTCCAAAATATATAGAGAGTTGACTCTAATTTATAAGAAATCAAGCCATTCTCCAATTGATAAATGGTCAAAGGATATGAACAGACAATTTTCAGATGATGAAATTAAAACTATTACTACTCATATGAAAGAGTGTTCCAAATCACTATTGATCAGAGAAATGCAAATTAAGACAACTCTGAGATACCACTATACACCTGTCAGACTGGCCAGAATGACAGGAAAAGATAATGCAGAATGTTGGAGGGGATGTGGGAAAACAGGGACACTGATACATTGTTGGTGGAATTGTGCATACGTCCAGCCATTCTGGAGAGCAATTTGGAACTATGCCCAAAAAGTTATCAAACTGTGTTTGTTGCAGCCCTGTTAGTAGTGGCCAGAAGCTGGAAAATGAATGGATGCCCATCAATTGGAGAATGGTTGAGTAAATTGTGGTATATGAATGTTATGGAATATTATTGTTCTGTAAGAAATGACCAGCAGGACGAATACAGAGAGGATTGGCGAGACTTACATGAACTGATGCTGAGCGAAATGAGCAGAACCAGGAGATCATTATATATGTCAACAACGATACTGTATGAGGATGTATTTTGATGGAAGTGGATTTCTTTGACAAAGAGACCTAATTCAGTTTCAATTGATCAAGGATGGACAGAAGCAGCTACACCCAAAGAAAGAACACTAGGAAATGAATGTAAACTGCTTGCATTTTTGTTCTTCTTCCCAGGTTTTTTATACCTTCTATATCCAATTCTCCCTGAGCAACAAGAAAACTGTTCGGTTCTGCACACATATATTGTATCCAAGATCTACTGTAACCTATCTAACATGTATAGGACTGCTTGCCATCTTGGGGAGAGGGTGGAGGGAGGGAGGGGAAAAATCGGAACAGAAGTGAGTGCAAGGGATAATGTTGTAAAAAATTATCTTGGCATGGGTTCTGTCAATAAAAAGTTATTTAATAAATAAATAAATCTGTGTCCTTAAGTGTTTGTTTAGTTAGGCACAATTCAAAGATTATAGTGTAATATATTTCTCTCTAATTAAAGAATAGGTCAACTTTGTAAGATTTCATACAAAAGAAAATTATGGTACAATTTTGTGTCCCACTGCTTATGCACTCCTTTGAACATTAGGTCTTACTTTTGTATCAATAAATAGTGGCACATTGGTATATAATTCTCTGATAATGCTATAGTAGTACTAAAGAAACCTTCTTTTTTATTTTTTGTTTGTTTTTGCTAAGTCAAGTTAGGAATTGTTAAGTGTCTGAGGTCACATTTGAACTCAGGTCCTCCTGATTTCAGGGCTGGTGCTTTATCCACTGCACCACTTAGCTACCCCAAGAAACCTGCTTTAAAAAAAATTGAGAGCAATGTTAGAGATTCTCACAGAATGGGCATCTTAAGTGAAAAGCTATAGATGCTTTAAATTTAAATTTAAGCATAAAAATTCCATTTAGTTCTGCACTTTTCAGGTCCTATCTTTGATCTGCCATTAGACATGGGGACAGAAAAATACAACTGAGGCTATATACATCACCCTTAACTGATTCAAAACAAGGGCATTAGGGGAAGAGATGATATTTAAATGAAGTGTAGATTCAGCAGTCTGGGCAGATGATAGAATTCAAAGCAGGCCAGGGTTATGGAAAGAAGTTAAGAAAGGGACAGATAGTCTGAAGACAAAATCATGCCAATCAATACAGAAGGGAGATTTAGGTTAGGATCTAAGCAGCATAGAAAGGGATCAATGTCATAGATGTAAGGAAGTGCTCATGAAAAATAGATTGAAGCTAATTTTCTAGTTCTAAGGAATTCATCTGATCAATAAATCAATCCTAAGTGGACACCTAGAAGCAATGGCAATGATTGAAGAATTAGTAGTGCCAGATTTTCCTCCCCTAAGAGGAGAACAAATTACTACATGGTTGACCTCAGATCTGATCCCTTTTGGATAGCATAAAGACATACTGCATGAACTAAAAATTCTAGGATGAGATTCTACCTAGGATTAATGATGATTTAAAACAAAACCACCTTTTGAGGGAGGTATTTCCAGATTACAAGGGCTTTCTACTTTAAGGTCGCCATATAAATAATCTGCGTGTATCTTGTGTATACCTCTTTATATACAAAAGTCTCTTCTAATGAAATATATGTTCTTTGAGGGCAGGGAGTATTTTTTTCTTTGTATCTCTGGAACTTATCATAATTTCTGGCATTGATGTGTTTAATAAATACTTGTTAACTGATATCAGTCTGAAATTCTCAGATCAGCATCTGGTAGGGTCTCCAACAAAGACTTTTCCTTTATTTCCTGGATAGTAGATTCAGATCAGTAGATCTGAATAATAGATTCAAAGTAGATAGTAGATTCAAATATCAGAAGATCTTTGGACATTCCTATAAGTTTTCTTATTTTTATAGTTTGAAAAATATGAGGCAGAGTCACATTTGGGGGACTTGAGTCTAGCTTGGATAAAAGATTATAACGGTCATTTTTCTCTCTCCACTCAATTTTCTCCACAATTTTTATTCTTTCTGAGAGCTAGTAGCTTCAAAGATTCTCTTGCTTTTTCTGCCTAGACACTTCAAGGTTGTGCAGCAAGAATAACCCAAAAGGACTCAGGAATAGTATGTTTACTACTCTATTCTATTTTATCATGTCATTCCTGCAGCTAGTGGCCTCCCTGCCCAGTCAACAAGAATTTATTGAGCACCTACTATGTAAGGGAAATATAACAAAAGGCAAACTGTCCTTGTCCTCAGCAATATAATGAGGGAGATTTCCATTCTCAATATTAAATGTGGACACATATATTTTCTCCCACTTATGAACTTTAACCTTATTTATCTCCATTCTAATTCTGAATCCCTATTAGAAGTTGTTTATTTAAGTTCCCTATGTAAAGAAGTTCTCTAATTGAACTAATTGCTATTTTGAACAATTGTATTTATCTTTGAGCTAAAATTTCCCCTATGTGAGTAATGTATGATTTAGTTCTGTGTTTTCAACGGACACCTAAGACTGTGAACTACTGGGTATGATCTAACAAGAAAAAACTACAAAAGATGAAAAATCTTACAATGTATATAAAAGATGGGAGGAAGCTCACTGTTAAAGAATGCAAGTATAAAATTAAAAAAGAAAAAAGTCTCCCTAATAGATCTCAGTGAGCATATTGCCCCAACAACCAAAGAAAGAAAATGTTGTCCTCTATTTTCATGCAAATATTCTCCCTCCATAATCCAGTTTACCCCAGAGTAGGGATTATAATAGGAAGGTCCCTGACCCTTAAACTTTCATCTTGCCAAAAAGACAGGCAAAGGTTAGGAAAGGTATGGGTAACCCTTCAAAAGTAGCAGTAACATGCTACTGATAAGTAGTCTTTTCCTAGTGGGAAGAAACAAAAGAGAGAAAAGATTAATGAATATAAAATCCTTGAAGACAATCTTTGAAGAGTATCTCATTTTTTTCCCTTGTTATCTAAGTACCTAATGCAGTACCTGATCTATAGTATGTACTTTATGATTGTTGATGTGAATTGAATAGTGTTGGTGACTCTGGCAAGGTAGGGATTATAATTTTTATGAGAGATGGTTTGGTAGTGGCATTCAGAAATCATACTTGACTAACTCAGTTGATATAACAATCTGTCATAAAAAACTGCCTACTACTCTGTTGACAACTGCCTCTGATGACAGACTGAGCTCAAGTTGATGAATTAGACTTACCGAAGGCTATATTTGCCCGTGCCTCAGCCCCCTCTCTGATGCACACTGTGCTCTGACTGGCAATAGCAGATTTAACCATGAAATAAGACAAAACATTGGAGTTGGAGCAGGATAAGAAGAATCAATTCTCTTCTAGTGTTTCTGCCTGTCTTCTATGGAGGCACAGCAGCTAGAGCTCAATACATTATCATTGAAGGAGTTGGTAGGAAAAAACAGGATTATCACATCTGAGCTGCTACAAGCTTTTCTGAGACTTATCCAACATCTACTTACCACTCTGTCCCCTTACATGCTGAACTGAACTGTAACTCTACCAATCTGGAAATGACTTGAAAAAGGTACCCCAATAATTTAAATGCAACTTATATAAAACAGACACAAATATTATTCTCCTACTAGGGATAGACAGAACCCTTATCACACATCTTTTATATGCAATCTTATCCCTTAGGTCTTTTATCACATTCATTGCTAACAACTAAGACTATTAACAATGGACTCTGGGTTTCTAGTAATCTGTGTATTCATAACACTCGGAGTTGAAATAATCATGTAGGTAAAAGGAAAGAATGGACTCATTTTCCCATACATATTCATGCCTTCACAAAAGCAGCTAGTGTTCCACTCTAAATTACTATATTACAGTTGTTGATTTGGACTAAAGGAAAGAATTAGCAAGTCTAGCTGTGAAGGTTTTCTGGAGGCAGCCTTAGTCTCAGTTGAAATAAATAATTATTCCAAAATCGCAGCCAGCTGATAAAAGATCTGAACTTTTATTGTGTCCTACAATATAGCCCGGTTAGCTCAGAGACCTATCTCTCTGCTTGACCTCTTGCAGCTTTGTCCTTGGCTTCTGCCTCTGCTTTCTTCAGCCTCCAGCCAGCATCAAGTTGGAAGATGCAATGAATCTCTTGCCTCGAAGATAGAGCACTCCTCCCAGAATGCTCCCAAGAAACTCTCTCAAGAAAAACTCAAGTAACTAACTCAAGTAACTCCCTCAAGTAACTAACTCCAAGCTCTAAGAGCGTCCTGTTATATATGATCTCCCAAAGGTTAACTCCGCCTTCTGGAGGGAGAGGGATTCTGGGTTATCTCCCAGAGTGCTCTCTGGCCCTAAGGAAAGTGTGAATTCAGTGTTTCTTTCTAAACCCTGAACTCTCCCAAACGTGTGAACTCCATTGAGTACTTAGATACTTATGAGCTCTCTAAAGGTATGAACACAAGCATTGTTTCCATCAGTATTAGCAACTTATCACCTTGTAAGGATTAGCTCTAAGGTGTGAACCAATAAGCACTGTATCAATTCTATTGAGTTAACACCAGGATTCTGACATCACCCTTGAATTTTCACCTTGTTTCAAGTTGAGTTGACACTAGGATTCCAACATCTAGTCTCACAGATCATCTATCTCAGAAGTGAACTTCATTCTGATGAGCATTTTATTAAATATCTAATACAAGCCAGACACTGTCCTAGGTGCTGAGAATACAAAGAGAAAAATGAAATAGTACTTGCTTCCCACGATTTTACATTCTAAGGGGAAACAACATGTACATAAATATATATAAAGGGATTTCATGGAGGAACATTGACAAATGGGAGAGGGGGAATCAGAAAAGGCCCCATGTGGTGGAACTTCAAGAGAAATAGAAATTTGGAGTCAAAGATGAAAAAGACCAACATAAAAGACTAGCATTTTAAGCATAAGAGGCAAAGGTGAGAGGGAATATTGTATATAGTGAATAGCAAGTCAGCTGATTTAGCTGGGGCTTAACATGTAATAAAGAGTAAAATTAATTCAGTCTCAAAAGAGAGGTTGGAACCAGATTGTGACACGCTTTAAAGGTCAAACAGAGGAGTATATATTTTATTCTAGAGGTAATTGGAAGCTAATTGTTGTCCTTTACTGTAAAAGAGGGCCAAAATGACATCAGAATCAAGTTATAGTTTGTCTGACTATGACTGATCAGACCAATATGGATCCAAATGAATCCAATATGAGACCAAATGATCCATGTGAATATTTGGAATGGATTCTTGAAATTTGGATATCTTATATTTCTTTTGAGCTATTTCAGTTGAAAGCTACTGAAGCTTCTTAAACAGAAGAGGGATGTGGTCAGACCTGTGTTCTTTAGAAAATCAATATGGCAGTCACATGGAAGAGAAATTGAAAAGGGAAAAAACTGGAAAAGACTGAAGACAGAGATACTAATTTGAAGGCAATAAATCAGACTAGCAGAGATGAGGGAGAGGGGTGAACTAGGAAAGTTCAGAGGTTGTTTAGTGCAACACATGTCTGAAAAAAATAGCCATTCATTTGGCAAAGAAAACAGAACTAAGGTAAGTGTTGAATAGTTCATCATCCTCTTCATCATCCATTCTCTTCATCCTATCTACCTTAAGCACCACTACTATCCTTTTTTAATTCTAATTTCCCCCAATTGCTTTGAAAACACCCATAAAGACTTTTTTGGTTATTTTCCTTAAAATTCTTTATTATTCTCAGTTCATTCTGAGCACTCCTGACACATTATTATGCTATTATAGGTCTATAATATATTACACATTGTAAAAGGAGGAAGGAAAAAAATACATGATAAATTTTTACATATTTAAGAAGAATAGTAAGTTGTACATAATAGATTTGATATTTCATGTACAATCACCTTTCCCCCCCTATTTTATTCTTCTATGGAAATGCTCTTTTATTTCTAAGTTCAGAATAAAACAAAATTCAAAAAATTATTTTTAAAAAAAGAGTCAGTGGGATCCAGATCTAAATCTTACATCTGATAATTATTGTATATTATATAACCCTGCGCAAGTAATTTAACTTTTAGAAATCCCAGTTTCCTCATCTAGAAAATGAGGATAATATTAATAGCAATGACTACACAGAATTGGTATAAAGTTCAAAGAAGTTGATATATATAAACTGTACTTTGTAAAATTTAAAGTTCTCTCTCTGTCTCTCTAATTCACTCCTCTCAAAGTTCTGAAATCAAGTTGCCACTTTCCCTAAGCTTCCCCTTATTTTTATACCAGTATTCAACCCATCTTTGGTGGTTAGAATTGGATCCAGTATAGTGCATTCTCTCATGCCTTCTCCGGCTATGAACTACTCCAGCTATTCTGGAAAGTAATTCAGAAATATGACCCTAAGGCTATAAAACTATGTTTACCTTTTGACATATGAACAATGCTATTGGGTCTATATACTAAAGAGATCCAAGAAAGAGTAAACAGAACCGTAAGAACAAAAATACTTATAACAACTCTTTTTATAATGGTAAAGAATCAGTAACTCAAGAGATGCTCATCAATCTGAGGAATGGCTGAGTAAGTTATGGTGTATGATGAAGGAGATGGTTTCAGAAAAACCTGGAAAATTTTAAATGAATCAATAAAGAGAGCAGAACCAGGAGAACAATTTATACATTAAAAACTGTTTTAAAGCTAATCAACTCTGAAAGACATAGTGAGTCTGAGCAATCACAGTTCCAAAGAACTCATGGTAAAACATGCTATCCACCTCCATATAGAGAACTGATTAACTCATTGCAAACCAAAATGTGTTTTTTTTTTCCTCTCTTTTTTTTTTACTTGGGTTGATTTGGGGTTTTTACATAGTTAATACAGAAAGTTATTTTGCACGAATATACATTTCTGTAATGGGTTTTGTTTTTCTTGCTTTCTCAATGAGTACTAGAGAGAGTGAGGAAGGGAGACAATTTGGAACTCAAAATAAAATAAAATTGAATTTTAAAAGGATATAGAACACAAAATCATTAGCTCATTCTTTTAGAAGACAGAGATTCCAGCAGCTCATACTCATATGGCTTTGACTGCTAAATGAAATTAGAGGAAATCATATAACCAATCACTGTAAATTTATAGTAACACAATTCTTTTACCCCCTTCAAATTGATTCTCTACTCCATTCCCTAGAGATTCTTCCAAAACTTTTCCATTCCAGCTTTCTATATCTTCTCTCCACCAAGGGGCTAGACCCAACTCCCTTAAGTACTTGGTCCTTTCACAGTCTAAATGGTTTAACTCCAGGGAGATCAGTTTTTAATAATATGCTAGGGATAAAATTATGAGCAGCAAATGTCTTCATGCCTAGTTAGAGTAACAAATTCACTGGGAGCTCCCTCTGGTGTTCATCTATCGCTGGTTGAAATCTCTCGTCTGAGTAATATGTCTTACTTTTTGCCCATCAGAATAAGTTTTGCCTAAGTCCTAAAAGCAGACATGATTGTCCAAATCCTAACCTGCCTAATCAAACCTTAAATCGCCAGCCTTGGATCTACATACTACTTGTGTGATCTCTACTTCTCAGCTGAGCTTGCTATTACCTCAATCATTACAAGGTAGCTTATGACACAGAGAGATAAAGTGCCACGGGAATAAGCTTAATCTATAATACTTAAATATAGACTATTAAAACTTATCTATTCTGTATCACACCCTTCCTTTAAAGATCATGAGAATGAGAAACACTATTATTCCTGTTGTAAGTTTAAATGACAAATACTGAATACTTTCCATAATATTTATTTTCAAAATACAAAAGTATATTCAAGCATTAAGATAGTCTTTAAAATTCATATTTGCCCAAAATATATACATACATATATAGATAGATATATGTATATATCTATAACTATATATATCACTTTTTTGATGTAGTACACATGTATAGTAGCAAAAATGAAAAGAAATCTAAAAAAATATATTTACCATTAAATATTAAGTTCTGAATAGCAGCAAAACAAGAAAGAAAGTGGCTAGTACATTTAAAATTAGATTTTTTTCTCCCCTTGCAATCTACAAATTACTCAAAATTGTAGCATTACTAACAACTTCCACAGACACGTTGCTAATAGCTCTATGTAAATATTTTTCTAGCAGATTCTTCTTACCTTCAAAACTTGATGTTCTAGACAGGAAAATATATTTTATATATGTATATATATATATATATATATATATAGCCATTTAATGGAGCTCTTTTCTCTCATACTTACAACTTTCGAGTAATCATAGGGAGGAACATAGTCTTCACGATATGTTGTCATATATTCCCTACAAAGTATAAACCAATATTCATGAAAAAACACAATACACAAAAAAATAGATTTTTTTCATTTTGTTTTAATATCATTTTGAGATGAGCTCATTAAACTATGACTGCACAAATTATGCTCTTCAAGACTAATAAGGCAAAGAATGATTGCTGATCTGCAATGGTTGAGTTTTCTCAATAAGAGTTCCCTAATCCAATAATACCATAGCAGCAGCAGCAACAGCCATAAAAACAGCAGCAGCAGCAGTACCAAGGGCTGGCAATGAACAAAACTATGAAATAGGAATAATTTATCTTAATTTCTATCTCCCCAATAAGAATCTCTTATACTGTATGAATCTACTTATTCTACCCCTATACTGAAGCCCTTATTATAGTTCAAATAGGAACTTAACTAAGAACCCACTTAATTACTGTTAGCATGCTCATTCAAGCTTTTGCTGCCCCCAAGGTTGAAATGCCATCTATTCCAAAGTTTTGATACCTTTTCCTCTATTAAAACTTATCTATCCTGTATTGCACCCTTCCACATTCACTTTCTAATATCCAGTTAATTGGTTTAATAAATCGTCTGTGCTCATGTAATACTTCAATACTTTTGGGTAGGAGGAGTTGGTATCTATATCTGTGTCTCAGTTTCTTTATATGTTAAAATGAAGGAAATAGTACATGCTCTATTTCACCATTGTGAGGATGAGAAAATATAATGTATATGAAGGAACTTTGAATAATCTAAAATATTCTGAAAACATAAACTGGTTTTTATGTCTGTACTCAATAACTAATAACTATGGAACATATACAGATTTGCAAAGTATTTTCCACATATGATCTCATGTCCTTGTGATAACCTTGTGAATTAGTTATTACAAATATTATTAGTGCTGTTTTAGAGAAGAAGAAACTAAAACTCAAGAAGTCTATGATTTGCCTATGTCCACATAGCTAGTTACAGGTTGAATTGGAATTTGAAACAGAGATTTAAGCAAATCCAATTCTAGTGTTCTTTTTTGTTCATTATGGTAGAATAACCAGGGGAAGAGAAAACAACAGTATACTGGCCAAATGAGACTGACTACATCATAGATAATGATCTCTTCAAACTATCAGAAAGACTGATTGATGTGAGATATAGGTGTTTTGATGATATTTTAGCTATAAATGCCAACTAGATATATTGTATGATATTGAAAAGGTAATGACATAGAAATCTTCAGTTCTAGAAAGTTCTCATTCTTACACAAATAGTCTCCTAAGTATCATAAGCATATTATAATATTTTCTCATGTGATTCACTGAGACATAAAATACATGAGAGGTGGGAAGCTATGAAGAATAATATTTAGGTATTACAACATCAAAGAAGAAAAGAACAGGGCGCTGCCTAAATAGACTCATATGAATATACAAGAAATTCAATGACCAACTTAAACGTTAATGATAAATCCTTCATCAGGTACTTACTAGCTGTAATCATCTGTAATACGTAAATAGTGAAACCTGCACTATTTATCTTTACAAAAATGTGAGGAGTGCCATTTGAAAACTTTAAAGTATTCTATGTGTCATTTTTTTCTATCATCATTGATCTAGATAGATGGATGATAATAACAGATTATGGTGAGAAGGCAGAACTACTCAGCTTTTAATTTGCTTTTTTTGGTATTTTAATAAAGAAAATGAACTCTAGACTAGAAAAGACAGAACAAAAATGGTTTGTCAGGGAGCTGTAAAAGGATAAGTGAAGAAGTGACAAAAAAGCCTCTAAGTATCCTAGACAAATTTAAGGTACTAATCCAGGAAGCATTACATCCTTGGCTACCAAAGTAATTGATTGATGGATGTGATTGTTGAGCTAGTCAGTAATCACTGAATAATTAGAGGTGCAAGAAAGTTGGAAATGGAAAAACATCTCAGTTTTCAAGAAAGGAAAAAATAAAAGCTTGACTTCAAATCCTAGTGAAGATCTGGAATATATATTACAGGGAAGATACACAAGCTTTTAGAGAAGTCAGTGGATCAGCATTGACAGCTTCATCCAAATTGAACTAATTTTACTACTCATATTTCAATAAAGCACTTATCAGGGGTTCATGTTATCTTTATGGAGATGGCAACAAGAGAACTGTTCAGTTCTGCATACATATATTGTATCTAAGATCTACTGTAACCTATTTAACACATATAGGACTGCTTGTCATCTGAGGGAAAGGGTGGAGGGAGGAAGGGGAAAAATCAGAACAGAAGTGAGTGCAAGGGATAATGTTGTAAAAAATTACCCTGGCATGGGTTTTGTCAATAAAAAGTTATTTAAAAAAAAGAATATATTTTTAAATTTTAAAAAAGAGTGTTTATGTTTTTAATACCTTGTTTACATTGATGAATTAAGTAAAAGAAACAAATAGTTCTAACCATTTAAATTAATGTCTTATTTCCTGATGGATCATATATTCTCCACATTTATCCAACAAGATGGAATAAGAAAGAACTTTTATAACTATGTGCTTTCAATTTGCTGTCAAATATAAAAATGAATGATACCACTTAGCCATTATCTGAAGTATTTTTATACTAGAATTATAGACAGAATCACAGAATTTCAGAGCAGAAAGGGACTTCACAGGTTATCTAATTCAACCCATATTCATTGTAATATACCTAAGAAGTAGTTATTTCAGTTCTTAAAATTATGTGGTTTAGGGGACCTGAAGAAAACAGCTTGCTCTATTTTTAAGTAATGTTTAGGAACTTATTTTTTCCCCCAATATCAGTTTTCCATGTCTACCCTTCTGAAACTAAGCAGAACAAAGTTAATCCTAAGTGACAGACTTTCAAATATTTGAAGTTAGCTATCATGTCTCCAGTGAGACTCCTTTTGTTTTTAATAAACACCCCCAATTCCCTTAGGTAATCCTTATCTGACTATAGGACATCCAAGGGGAAATGAAATTATTCTAGAATATCAATTGGAGATAAAAAAAAAAAAAAACTGGTATGGTTTTTGATTCATATTTGAGGGCATCATGAATTATCTCTTAGTGATTTAGTTTGGTTTATTTGGACTCTGAATGGCACAATCAGAACTGTACTTGAAAAAATATATTAATTTAGTCAATGTGTCATTATGTAATAATGTTAAGATAGGTATTATATTTATGAAAGAGCAGCTAGATTGTGTAATGGATCAAACACTCAGTTTTGGTTCAGGAAAACTCATCCTCATGAGTTCAAATCCAGCCTCAAATACTTATTAGTAAGTTTGCTCTTTATAACTCATAAATCCATAAAGTACTTAAACAGTGCTTCATTCAAAAATAGCGCTTTACATAACCCAGACATTATTACCTTCCTTTTATAGATATGGAAACTAATGAGAGATTAAATGCCTTGTTATTGATCTCTCAGTAAATATTATGAGATAAAGTCTCAGTCAGATCAACTCTATATTACCTGCTTAGTTCACAGATCCCTACTGCCCTTAAAAGTAAAAACTTTATGCATGTTTATGATGGTCTTTCATAATGCACAAACTGCTCTGGGTACCTTAATTTCTGATGTTTTTCATTTCTTCTACATATCCTTCATTATGGATTGTTAAAAAACTTCATTTGGACTACACTCACTAAATTAGATTATCTCAATACCTTTAGTCACCAAAGGCACAATATTTTCACAATTTATTTCCTTTAAAAATAGGGGGGAAAACATTAATTTAGTCAATTTATTTCATGTACTATTAACTATGTTAGACTAGGTGTCATTTATTTATGGGTAAAGTAGCATTATATTAAAGAACATAAAACTGACAGATATACAAATAGTACTTGAGAATTTTCTACATTCTTTGACCCATTATACACACTTCAAAAAATCAAATATCCTTCGCTATCCTTATCCATGACATTTTCTATGACTGGTGGTATTTTTAGTAAATTACTAACATTTTACGGCGATCTTGTGGGTGTCGGGGAAAGAGAGCTCCAAAACCTTTTCTAGGCAGTCCAAGATCCCTGAAACACAAAGTGACAGTTTCCAGAAAACAAGTCAGCCTGACACTTTTAAAATTCAAAACATCAAAAACTCAATTGAAGGAGAATTTCAAAAGCTATTTTTAAATAACTAGTTTGGAGGGGGAAAAAATTTATATCTTCCTAGAGAGGAAAATAAAGCAATTAAGTCGTGCAGTGGATAGAGCACTGGGCCCTGGAGTCAGGACAATCTGAATCCAAATCTGCCCTCAGACACTAGTTGTTTCACCCTGGGCTAGTCTGTTTGCCTTAGTTCCTCCTGTAAAAAGAGCTGGAAAAGAAAATGGCAAATCATTCCAGAATCTTTGCCAAAACAAAAACAAAAACAAAAACAAAAAAAACCTAAATTGGTCACGAAGAGTGACCAATAATTGACCATAACTGAAATGAATAACATAGAGGAAAATAGTTTCATACTCAAAAAGTTTGCAAAGTCCTTTTGATTCTGGCTACATTATGTCTCCCTTCTAATATGTTTGTCACATATTATAGTTACCTATGTGCTGTGTCTCCTTAAGTAAACTATAAAGTCCATGAGGGATGGGTCCTCATATTAACTAAATGTGTTTCTCTCTACAAAGACATAGTGCCCTGTATTCGGTACACACTCGATATATTATGTTTTTGTTGTTGTTATGAAGATGTCATGCAAATTACTGTGATATTTACATAGTATGTGCCATAAACATAACATTTTTCTATTATTTCCTTTTCATCTCCATTCAAAAATTCTCTTCTGATGTTTCATTATGGTTTGGAGATAGTTTTGAATTGTATATCTTCCTCCATTGTTGAAATCACAAGTGTGTACAAAAGAAAAGACTTGACTATAGGTTTACTGACCTCTTGAATAAGTCCTACTTTTAAAATCCATAATCTATGCAAATAAATACAAATGTTAAAAATACCGTTCAACAATCCCAGAGTCAAATGTATCATTATTCAGCAGGAGCAAACTGCGTCTTTCCACAAATTCTTTATTTACATGACGTTGCTCCATCTGTTCATGTGTTTCTGATTTCCAAGGCTGGAAAAACAAAAGTTATACATAAGAAAAATAAATGACGTAACAACAGTGTTATTAAACACTTCTATTAAAGTATGCACTACACTTATTTCTTTCTAACAGTTAGAAAATATCCTCTGACCACCCTGACACTATTAAATTTATATCCAATGTATGGCTGAGAAAGGAGAAAAACAAATTTATTTTTAATAACAATAGAAAATGTTATTTTAATTACATTGAAAAATAATGGGTTTTTTTGCCAGTTTTATTTTCTTTTTCTTTTCTCAAAAGGAAATTAAATTTTATTCATTTTACTTATTTATGAAATAGCAAAGTTAAAGAAGATGACCCTTAGAACCCAATACTGGCCCCCTAAAAGATCCTAGAAAACCATAATCCTGAGATGTACATATATGTAATACAGAACCCTACCCTCCATCTCCAAGGGTACTTCCCCAAATCTTAAGAACTAGACATAGCTTTGAACCACTGGATGAACACCTGTATGCCCACTATTGTCAATGTTTCTGACTAAAAAAGAAGGTATCTACTTATATTTTTTGCTATCAAAAAAGCTATCAGAGTTAAATTACTTGCCCAGGATCACAGTAAAATTGCAAAAGCCTCCCCTTTGCTCAAGATCAGGCAACACTCAGCATTTATGGCTCCACTGGAGGTCAATCTCCCCTGCCTTAGACATTCTCTTGGATTCTGTCCTTGATTCTGTGACATCATTTAGTTCTGTGACATCATTTTCTTATATCTCAGTTCTTTGTATTCAATTCTAAAGGCTGGACCCATGAGGTTTTCTTTAAGCTTTAGTTCCCTTAGATCTGATACTTCTTGAAGTCCAGGTTTTCTGATCCTTCTTCTCAGCTTATCTAGCCTTTTTCATCTCTAGTTGTCCAGACACTGACTATCTGAATCTTTATCCTAATATTAGGGGATATGGTATTAGTTTTTTTATTCAACTCTCAAATAGGAAAAGAAAAGACCCTCTTGAAAAAATTTACTAGCTGACATTTTCAGATAGCAGATTGTCCCACAAATTAAAGTTAAGTGTATATTGATGCTCAACATTAGCAAACTATTTGTTCAAGTTACTTTGCAAAGGGAAAATACAAATATAAAATGCAGATAAGGTGGATTTCATTTTGATCAATTACAGCCACATAGAAGCATTGGCAATGACTATCTTCCAGTGAAGCATCTTTCATAGGAATCATATTTCAGAAAAGTACTATTCCTATTTAGATAACTCCTCTTTAATGAGGAAAAACTAGATGCCTGTAAACAAAATAAAAGTGCAACTAAATTTTACTTTTGAAAGATGATCACAAGAAAAATTATCTCAGCGAAAGTAAGTCAACTTGAAGAAATAAATAAGTCAAAAAATTCCACCATGATGAATAAGTATTGTATTGTAAAAGTCATTAAAAAGAATAAAAAACCCTAAATTCAAAATGTATCTTTTTCAAGAATCTTCAGAGCAACTTAATATGATAAAATAAAGGATATATGACATTTCTAGAGACAGAATTGAAATCAATTGAAAAGAAAAGATCAGCAAATAAAAACAAGACACTAAAGAAAATTCAGAAGAGAAAAGGGGAGAAGAAAGCTATTCCACAGTCTAGGAGAAGAGAAGTACTTAAGGGCTAAAACCTAACCTCTGGCCCAAATGTGCATTCCATGGAGATATGAAGGAGCTCAGGCAATCCTTGATTTGGTTCCATTACAGTCCATGCCCACATCCTCAAAAAACAAAAACAAACAAACAAACAAAAAACAACTCCCCAGCAGTCTTTAAAAATATATAGGTAGAGAAATAAATATCAGGTTGGATCTAGATTTCAGATATAGCTTCAGATACTTATCAGTTGTCATATTAGCCTGTACAAACCAGGTATCAAATGGAGATAACAGTAGTCTCAAGGGTTGTTTTGAGGATAAAATGAGAATGAATATTTGCAAAATATTTTGCAACTCTTAAAGTGTTATATGAATGCTAGTTATTAGTTATTTTTACTTATCCTCAAAACTGAGGAGAAATAATCAAAACATTGACAAAAAAGTGTGTGCCTAAAGCTATCATCCAATACAGTCTAAATTCTCAAAAGAACTGCAAATTAGAAATGACCATATGAAACATACTTCAAATTGTTAATTATGAGAGAAACACAAATTAAAACACATTTGAGGTTCTGTCTCACAAGACAAAAGAATGAATAAACAACGTTGGAGGTACTGTAGTAAAACAATAACAAAGACTTATTGCTAAAAGAGTTGGGAAATGGCCCAGCATTTCTGGATTTTGGAATTATGTAACAAAAGTTTTTGAATCATTCATATCATTTGATTCAGAAGTCCTATTATGATTATTCCCCTAAGAATTAAAAGATAGAAACAAAAAGTGAATATATACCAAAATTTTTAAAGCAACACTCTGTGGTAGCAAAGAACTGGAAGGCCCATAGATTGAGAATAATCCTTTAAAGATTATTACACATTCAGAGATGAATAGATGATAGATCTAAAGATGCAAGAAATCTTAGAGGCTATCTAGTTCAAAATTTTCTATTTACAAATATACATTTACAAATGAGAAAACTGAAGCTAAAGGTGGCTAAGCTATCTGTCCAAAGTACCATAAGCAAGAAACAGGAGAGCCAAGTTCCTTAACTCCCTAAAGCCAATGGTGTTATGAATGTAATGAAATATTATAGTGCAGCAAGCAATCACAAATATGAAGAATTCAGGAAAACATAGTAAGACATGAAATGATTGTAAAACAAAATAAGTGGAACCAAGAATATACATAATGCATCACAGTAAATGAAAAAGTCACTAAAAGAAATCCAAATGCTAAGTATGGGAAAACAAATAAAGGACCAAAGAACAGAAATCAAATATATTTCTTCTTTCTCATGGCAGAAAGTTGGAAGATTACTACAGCAGAATAATGCCTATCTTGTCAAATACAGAAAACATTCACGATGTTTTTGCTCAAATGTTTTTCTTTATCATAGAGGAGAGTTCACTTTAGAGGATAAAGGGATTTGAAATTACAAAAAAAGACAAAAAAATTCAATACTTTTTTCAAAAAAAAAAAATCTGAGACCTCTATGCTCCCTCCTCCCATTTACCGACCAGACCATTCGGAGAATAGAGCCTAGCTCACCCATCCCTAAGTTGGACAAAAGGTTTCCTCCTGGCAGAACATCTTCAATTCACACCAAGACCATTTTCGCTGCTTCTACTCCAGAAAAGAAAAATTGAGAGTAAATGCAAGAAAATCTATGACTCAGTAAAGAACATCTGTAGTAAAGCTCAAATTGAACCATTAATTTCAGGCTGGAAGACATTCCCATGGAGAAATTAAACTGGAAAATAAGCATATTAAAATAAGTTAAAGCAAAAGTTGGAAGCAGTTTTTAAAAAATAATAAAAGAGAAAGCAATAAGTAGAGGAGCTTCAAAACACTATCTGAGGTATAAAAACAGCTATCAATGTGGCAAATAATACAATAACTGAAAAAAAAAGTTAAGAAATATGCAGTGCAAAAGAAAAGATTTGGAAGACATACCTATCTATCTTTCTATCTATCTATCTAATATATATATATATATATATATATATATATATATATATAAAATGGATATGACATTATTTGCCTTCTCAGTTGGGTGGGGGAAAGAATTTGGAAAGCTAAATAAATAAGTGAATGAATAAAATAAATAATAGTTTTGTTGATTATGAAAAAGTATCTCATTCAGTGAAATAGTATTCTGTCTCATAATTTTTCTTCCAACAAAGTATTTGCCATCCATACCTCAAAATAATTCAAGATGTCTTGAAAAATATAATAATGAAAGGGAATGGAAATAAAAAAAGATTTTTTTAAAAGGTTGATAATGAAATATTTACATAAAACTTTAAAAAAATACAAATATTTACCATAGCATCCTTTGTTCCAAACCTACGGTAACTTGAATTACACAGATTTTTTGAGTCCACAGGATATTCATCTGTATCACCAGCTTTAGGATTTCCTTCTCTATCTATGTCCCTTTAGAAAAAAGGATAAGTATTTGTTAAGAGACAAATTCAGTGCATTATTCTCCCTTCTGAAGTGTTTTACACTTACTCAAAGTATTTAACACTTTAACTATCATTTTAATTCTAAAAATACTATTTCCCTTTTTAAGGAATTAGATAAGAATTTAATAATTTTAAAAATACTTCAAAAATCAATGGAAGGTACTTCTGCTATCAATACATATCACAATACTTCTATGGCTTAATAGATGTGATTCATAATTTTCTGTAGCCAAAAAATTTAATTGCTCCATTCCAACCTGGTGATGAACCTCTCTAGTTAATTAGGCTGATCCTTAAATGAAAATCACATATTCAGATTTCCTACTTATAGAGGACCTGCCCACATTTTATATTTTTCTAGCAAGGGTGTGGGAGTTAACTTATCAATCAGCAATATTTAGAACTTGTATGAATATCACTACAAAAATGCTCTTTATAAAATAAAGGAAAACTTAAATAATTGAAGAGCTCTTTAATTGTTCATGCTTGGACCATGCCAATATAATAAAAATATTGATATCACTTAAATTAATTTCAGATTTATAACCATACCAACCAAATCACCAATGAGGTTATCTTATAGAGCTACATAAAATAATTTATATGGAGTAGTGTAAAGTTAAGGGTCTCAAGGGAAATAAATGAAGTATTAGAATTAATATAGTATTAAACAGTAATCATCAAAACTATATGGTACTGGATAAATATATAAAAGTAGATCAGTGGCACAGTTTCATTAATTAAGAATAGAAACAGTAGCATAGGAGGAATTACAGAAAATTGAGTTAAAATGAAGCACAGTACAGTGTTGGACTTGGAGTTGGGAAGAACTGGATTCAAATCTCATCTTATATATTTACCAGCCACACAATTGTGGACAAGTCATTTAAACTTTTCGTCTCAGTTCTCACATCTATCAATGTATATAATAGTAGTTCCTGTTCTGTGAGTGAAATGAGAATATGAATGAATCAATAAAAAGAGCTTTTATTAAACATTAACTATGTACAAAGCACTGTGCTAAGTGTGGAATACACAAATAGGAAAAACAGTCCTTGTTCTTAAATTATTCCCATTCTAATGGAGTTGACAACACATATGGAATGTTTCAGTTTTAAATTATATGGAAAGGGCCCAAGGTGCAACAGCAAAAACAGAAAGGCAATATTTCTTTTTTAAATGTCATTTCTAGTGCTAAAAAAAACAGTAATTTGGCACATGTCCAGACTGCCTAAATTGAGGCACTGTTAGGGAATACATTAGAGACCTACCTTGGGGCAGAGATGCTCTGTGAAGACCAACAACATGGGAGGGAGCAACCTCAATTCACTAGCTGGGCATCCAGAAAAGGTTGTGTCTTTAAAGCTACTCTCATAAGACACAGTAACTGACTTTTTGGTGGTGATTGGAAGTAAAGGAATTAGTCATTCACAGCGAATCATGAAGTAAGCTGTTCACTTAGGCCCTTATCAACAAAGTCAGACTTTGTTTAAAAAAATAATTTGAAAGGAAAACAAGGATTGCAGAAAATGACCAACTACATTGATGGTCATATGCAATATTCCACACCAAAAGCCCTCCACCTCAGCAAAGATGGGAAGGATGTGCATTTTGTCAACTCTTCTACATAGCTATATTTCTCAACTTTTATAAATGTATAGCTTTCATTTTGTTTGTTTTTCTTTTCATTCACATAGCTGTAGTGATTATATAGATTGTTTTCCTGGTTCTAGTCAAGTTCTTTTTAAAAAAATACCAAGTTTCTCTCAGAACCAAAGGCTCATCTTTTTATATTTGTTTAAATAGTGTTGTTATATTTTTATTTAATTATATTTTTCAAATATAACTATAAGTAATGAAATAATGCTATTTTTAAAGAATTAAAATTTCAGGTCATCCAAAGGGAAACAGAAAGGTTTGGGAACTCTGGGTAAGCTGCACATAAAAATCAACAAAAATTATATAAAGAAAAATGCATAAAGAATATCATCAGAGATATCAGAAAAATGGTGGTAACTAATGTAGAGTATTATGTGTTCTACTCAATTTTAAGAACTCCAGAGAAAAGTCCCCAACCCTTTGGGAAAATCCCCTGTGTAAGATTTATAAGGCAGGCTAGATAAGAGTTACATAAGATAAGAAATTATGGAAAGAATCCAATCTGCAACACTGGAAAGTGTATCCAAATCAATTAGATTATTTCAGAGAGCTGAAGCACATGTGTATAGATGGGACTATTCTGCTCAACAATATTGTTTACTGAGTGAAAAACCTATTCCTCTTTTTAGCATACAAAGCCCTCTATAATATAACCTATCTTTCCAACCTAATCGCATTATTTCCTTCCTAATAGACTCTCTTCTCTCTCTCTCTCTCTCTCTCTCTCTCTCTCTCTCTCTCTCTCTCTCTCACACACACACACACACACACACACACACATACACATTCTCTTCATAACCCTTCTTCCCTCCCTCTGTCTCTCCTTCTCTCCCTCTCATCTCTGTCTCTGTCCCTTCCCCTGACTAATATGGTCTATTTTTTGCCTTCAAATGCACCATGCAACCCTCTTTCCAAGCCTTTATTTTTCCCTACCTTAGAATGCCTTTAATTCAATTCTTTGACCACTGAATTTCTCTTCAGCCTTATATTCCACCTCAACTGTCAGTTGCTCCAGAGTAGTCTTCTCAGAAAGCCATTAATCAATAATGACCTTATCTTTTTCAAATTGTACATAGCACTTTGTGGACAATTCTTTAAAGCTTGCACCTTCCATCTCTATAATCTACCATCTATAATCTCTATGAGGGCATAGAGTACAAAGTACTGTGTCTTTTATGTTTGTAATAGTCCTTTTTATAGTGGCAAAGAACAAACTGAGTGAACACCCATCAATTGGAGAATGGCTGAATAAGTTATGGTATATGAATGTTTTGTGGAATATTATTGTTTTATAAAAATTGATTAGCAGAATGATTTCAGAGAGCCTGGAGAGATTTATATGAACTGATGCAAAGTGAAATGAACAGAACCAGGAGATCATTATAGGCAACAAAAAGATTATATAATGAATTACAACAGATTTGTGATGGAGAAAGTCATCTACATCCAGAAAGAGGACTGTGGGGGCTGAATATGGATCACAACATAGTATTTTCACCTTTTTTATTATTGTTTGCTTGCTTTTTTCTTTCTCATTTTTCCCTTTTTGATTTGATTTTTCTTGTGCAGCATGATAAATGTGGAAATATGTATAGAAGAATTGCACGTTTAACATATATTGGATTATTTGCTGTCTAGGATATGGGTGGGGGAAGGAAGGGAGGAAAATTTGGAACACAAAGTTTTGCAAGGGTGAATGTTGAAAACTATCTTTGCATATATTTTGAAAATAAAAAGCTATTATTAAAAAAAAAAGAAAATAGAAGGCATTATGAGTTCTGAGTTCTCTCTTCACTCCACAACCATCTCCACACACATATTCACAGTAAGGAAAATAACTTCTCCATCAGATACTGAAGCAAGAGAGAAATTAATGGGAATGATGAGAGATTTTGCTCTCACTTACTTTAATAATGGAGAGGCCATCCTCTTTACATTGACTATCCCCTTATTCTTGTATTTCTGATCTCATCCCTTCTCTTATCCTCTGAGAATTTGTAAATGTGATCATTCCCTTTCTCTTTCTTCTTCTCTCCTCATCTATTGGTTCCTTTCATGCCTAGGTCTCTAGACTTCCATTTTCTCTGCACCCACTTAGTTGGAAATCTCTCATCACCTCTAAGTTGGGTATTTGCAGTAGCCTTTTAATTGGTGTTGTCTCCATTATCTTCCATGATTATCTTGTTAATGCCTCCTCTTCAAAAACCTTTTGGCCCCTGAAGCAGAACATATATAGAAAAGCTACACGTACAAACATAAACACACATGTGTATATTGTTTTTTATTTATATATACATACACAAACATGCATGTATACATACTATGGATGACTTCTGAAGCTGGGATATCTGTGCATCTATCTATCAATCTATAAAAGAATAATTTAAAGGAAAAAGGAGAACAATAAAAAAAAATGTCAGTAAAGTCAAGAATAAACAGAATGCCTAGGAGGGAAAGAGAGTGAAATGCCCTAGAGCAGATAATAGTAAGTCAAAGTCATTAAATTTAATTGGCAATCTTAGAGAAAACAGTTTCAGTTGGATGGGATCAAAAACTAGATTGCAAGAGATTTCAAATACTGAAGGAAAAATATTTTATTTGAGTGTAACTTACTATGATTTTATATATACACAGATATAAATTATAGTTTGATTATTTTATTTCAAACTAAAGTTTCCTCTGGTAGATTTATAAAAGCAAACATATTGGTGAGGATCTATGAGCAAGGTTTTGAGTGTGTATTTATTCACAGGGTTCCTTAAATTTGGAGTAGATTTTCTGGGGAGCCTATGACAAGAGAGGGAGACTCTAGAGACTTTTATATTTCACTCAAAAACCATCTCTTCTTCTAAACTATTTTTATTTTGATAGGACCTCCATTATCCCAGGCATACAGATTCATAACCTTAAAAGTATTCTTCACTCTCTTCTCTTCCTCAATCCTCTGTGTCCAATTAGTTGCCAAGTTACATTTCTCTCATTCACTTTTTACACTCAAATATTATATAAAATTATATATTAATATATACATATGATTATATAAAAAGTAAAGAAAATTATATGGATTGTTTTCTATATAGGAATATAAAACAGCAGGTTATAAACAATATACCAAACTGTATATACTTATATGCATATATGAGAAAAAGTAAACATATGATTTGTGAAATGTCAGCACATATAATTTTCTATGTTTAGTTTAAGCCAATTTGCATGTATATAATATATATAATATATAACACTATACTTTTTGATGAACATGTGCTACACAAATACATTGAGAAATTATACATGTAATTATATATATGTACACACATGTATATATATATAGATAGATAGATAGATACACATTACATATAAAAAATAGGGAATTTTTTACAATAAGAAAATATAAAACATTTGTGTATATATTGTATGTAAATATTGTTATATGAATTAATAAATGCTTTTTCACTTCTACTTTTTCCATAATATTGCTGTTCATCTTATTTTAAAGAAAAGGTCCAAAAATGAGTAGATACCCATCATTTGGAGAATTTCTGAATAACATGATATGTGGAAATAATGGAATATTGTTGTACTATAAAAAAGATTGAACAGGCTGATTTTAGAAAAGTCTGGAAAGATTTACATGAACTAATGTTGAGTAAAGCATGCAGAATTAGAAAAACATTGCACACAGCAATTAGATTGTGTGATAATCAAATATGACACATTGGATCTTCTCAGGGAATTTAGTGATCCAAGGCATTTTCAATAAACTTTGGATGAAAAATGCCATCTACATCCAGAGAGAGAGAACTATGGAAACTGAATAAGGATCAACATATGCCATTTTTATTTTTTTCTTGTAGTTTTTACCTTTTTTGGTTTTTTCTCTCCTAACATGACTCATATGTGAAAAATGAATGTATACATATAATCTTTTTTTAAAAAAGGAGGAGAGGTCCAAATTGTCTTGACTTATACATGAATTAGATTCAAGGGAGGCAGAATTGCACAGTCATTAGCATCACTTTCTCTTCCAGAGTCATTGAAATCCAGTAAGAAAACAAAAGACAGGAAAATAGATGATAGCCTAGCATGCACTAGATAAGTTTGGCATCTCTTTTGTATAACCAAGCTCTAAGAACTCCACAACACTTACTTCAGTCACCTTCATGGCCATTAGAACGAATTATTCTTATCTGCCAATTTCACCATGGGAAGTCTTTACATTCTTGGGACAAGCACCTACCAGTTTGAGACTGGTTTATCCTTAACCTGATTTAGCCTATCTGCCAAGTTTGTTTTACTGGGGTATGGTTGCTGCACATGCAACAGCTTCTTGAAGCTACAAATAAGATTTGGGTGGCAAGTAGACATCAAAGGTGGATAAGCAACCCTGAAAAAGGTTTGACAAGCCCTCACACTGAAATGTTAGTCTTCCCTGAACACCACATAAGCCCTTCCCTATCATTTTCTATATAAAGATCTTTCTGATTTCTTAACCCCCCTCCCCCACTCACAACGTTTTAGTCTTCTCTCTCTTGGAAATTACTTTGCATTATACTGAATGTACTTTGTATTTACTTTATACACAAGTTATAATACCTATTTCAATATATGTTCTTTAAAGCCTTGTATCCTAGCACCTAGGAAAGTGCCTTGCTATATACAGTAGGAGCTTAATAAATATTTGTTGATTTAAATTTGACCTGAAATGAGAGTTTCACAATTAAGGAACAGTGGATGATAAGACTGTCATGGCATTCTCCCAGACGACAGGTCACATGTCTTAATCTTGCCTTCACAATTCACATGGTAAAAATGTATTTATTTTCCCAATGTCATCTTAACAGTTCAAATGCTGAAAACTGAAGTTTTCAAATTTACCTATAACCTTAAAGAATAACTCTGTTCAATGTCAAAGAAAGGAGAAACAAGGATGAAATACATATTCATATATTTATATCTTAGTTCTTTATAATACAAGGGTTTTTTTTTCTTCCAAAGGAATTTAAATCATCTTGATCAATGGGAAAACTGAGCATTAGCATCTCTAGTTTTTCTAAGCAGGTTTTTTAAATGTGTTGCAATTTATGGTCTGACATTGCAATAGCTATGAGTTCACATTTTAGAATTATTAATTGAGATTAAGACTTGTCATCTATATTTCACTTTTTATTGTAAACTGCCTCCAAATGAGATGAGAATGATGTGTTTTCTAGGCTCCAGTAAATCTGCTATCCAAGGCTTCAGAAAAATTACTCTGGAGAGTGAACAATTCCCTAACATATTAGAAACTCAAAACAAATAGAACCAAAGAAGCATAATACACTTTTGATTATCATCTTTTAAAGATATCACAAATGAAGCAGATGTCAAGACTTTTATTTCAATGACAGATTCATTGAGGCAACAAACAAAAGCTCTGCTGCAAAAAAAATAAATTAAAAACTATATGGGGAGTGTGTCTTCTCATTTTCAAACTTTTAAAAAAGACCTTATTTTTCTATGTGTTCCCTGCAATAAATATGAATTACATCCTATGACTGAAATCACAAAACAAGCCAGAAAAGTCAGTATCAAAAACTCTAAACTGAGCTCAAATAATGAAAGCAGTATAGGTCAAACTAAAAGGAAAATTCATCTGACTTACAAATTATTTTAAAGCAAAAATAAATCTCACCGAGTCAAATGATGTTATATATTGCAACAGGGAAACAGAACTGTAATCAGGAATTTTTGCATCTGGGGCAACCACTAACATTATCATCAGTGAAAAATTGTATGAAAGGTGTCTTCAGTGGGGAATCAGGATTGTTGTCTTTTGTTCTGAAGTAGAACGATGACATCATAGGATGATAATTTGACTTGTCTGTGAATTGAATTTAAGTGAGGCAGAGCTGCACCAAGTCATCAGTGTCACTTTCTCTTCCCAAGTCATCAAAATTCAGCAGCAAATACAAAAGTCAGGATGATTAGTGATGGTCTGGGATGCAAGTGGATGACCAACTTCTAAGAGGACCACCCATCTACTTCAGTCTTCTTCATTGTTGTTGAAACACATTAATTCATCTACACATTTCACCAGGAGAAGTTTTAATTTCTCCTTTTAATTTTAGAATTCCAAGTTCAGTATTTGATTGGGGGTTTTAATTTGCTCTTTTTTTAGCTTTTTAAGTTACAAGCACAATATATTGATTTTCTCTTTCTCTATTTTATGCAAGTAGGCCTCTAAAGATATAAAATTTCCCCTTATTACCACTTTGGCTGCATCCCACAAATTTTGGTATGTTGTCTCATTATTGTCATTCTCTTGGGTGAAATTATTAATTGTGTCTATGATTTGCTGTTTCACCCTTCATTCTTTAGGATGAGATTGTTTAGTTTCCAATTACTTTCTGATCTATTTACCCCTAGCTTTTTGTTGAATGTAGTTTTTATTGCATTGTGATCTGAAAAGAACACATTTACTATTTCTGTCTTTTTGCATTTAATTTTGAGGTCTTTATGTGCTAATATATGATCAATTTTTGTATAGGTTCCATTAACTGCTGAGAAATTTCCTCTGCCGCTTTGTGGATGTAATTTCCCTCTTTTTACCTCCACTTTTCCCTTTTTCTGATACAATCCCCTTTCCACTTCTAATTCCCTTTTTTTATATTATAACAGTAAAATCAAATTATATATGCTCTCTTTATGTATGCTGTAACAGAAATACAGTTCTCAAGAGTTCCTTTTATCTTTTTATGCTTCTCTTGAGTCCTAAGAAAATCATTTAATTAATAAATAATATTGAGTTAGTTTTATGAAAAAAACCAACAAAATAGATAAACCTTTAACTAATTTGATTAGAAAAAGGAAAGAAGAAAAGCAAATTGATAGTCTCAAAAATGAAAAGGGAGAACTTTCCACCAATGAAGAGGAGAACAATAATTATGAGTTATTTTGCCCAACTATATGTCAATAAATTTGATAATCTAAGTGAAATAGATGAATCTCTACAAAATATAGATTTCCCAGGTTAACAGAAAAGGAAATAAATTATTTAAATAGTCCCATTTTAGAAAAAGAAATAGAAAAAGCTATTAATCAACTAACTCCCTAAGAAAAAACCTCCAAGACCAGATGGATTTACATGTGAACTCTACCAAACACTTAAACAACAATTAATTCCAATACTATATAAGCTATTTGAAAAAATAGGGAAAGAAGGACTCCTACCAAATTTCTTTTATGACACAGATATGGTGCTGATACTTAAACTAGGTAAAGTGAAAACAGAGAAAGAAATTTCCCTAATAAATATTGATGCAAAAATCTTAATTAAACTATTAGCAAAAAGATTACTGAAAATCATCCCCAGGATAATACACTATAACCAAGTAGTATTTATACCAGGAATGCAGAGCTGGTTCAATATTAGAAAAACTATTAGCATAATAGACTATATCAATATCCAAACTAACAAAAATCATTATGATAGAATCCAACACCCATTCCTATCAAAAACTCTAGAGTGTACAGGAACAGATGGACATTTTCTTAAAATGATCAGTGCCATCTATTTAAAACCATCAATAAGCATCATGTTGTAATGGGGACAAAATAGAACCATTCCCAATAAGATCAGGAATGAAATAAGATTGCCTACTATTGTAGGCAATCTTAATATTGTATTAAAAATGTTAACTTTGGCAATAAGAGAAAAAAAAACAGATTAAAGTCGTTAGAGTAGGTAATGGGGAAACCAAATTATCACTCTTTTGCAGTTGATATGATGGTATTCTTAGAGAACCCTAGAGAATCAACTAAAAACTACTAGAAACTGCACAACTTTAACAAAATTGAAGATACAAAATAAATCCACATAAATCATCAGCGTTCAAAATAACTGTTAAAAAGTATAAAATATTGTCAAGGGAAAGTCAGGAACTATATGAATGTAACTACAAAACACTTTCCACAAAAATAAAGTCAGATCTAATAAGTTGGAAAAATATCAAGTTCTCATGGGTAGGCCATACACAACACTACCTAAATTAATCGACTTATTTAGTGCCATACCAATCAAACTCCCAAGAAATTATTTTACAGATCTAGAAAGAATAATAACAAAGTTCATCTGGAAGAACTATCGGTCAAGAATTTCAAGGGAATTAATGAAAAAAATGCCAGTGAAAGTGACTTAACTGTGCCAGATCTAAAACTATATTATAAAGCAGTATACCAAAATCATTTGCTACTGACTAAGAAATACAGTAGTCAATTAATAGGCTAGATTCACAGAACAAAATAGTCTATAACTATAGCAAGCTAATGTTTGACACACTCAAAGACCTCAGCTTTTGAGATAAAAACACACTATTTGACAAAAACTGCTGGGAATTTGGAAATTAATATGGCAGAAACTAGGCATTGATCCACATCTAACACCATATACCAAGCTAAGGTCAAAATGGGATCATGATTCATGAATTCATGACATAAAGAGTGATATCATAAGGAAATTAGAGGAACATAGGATAGTTTACCTCTCAGATCTGTGGAGAAGAAAGCAATTTGTGTCCAAAGAAGAAGTGGAACTCATAAATGAACACCAAATAGATAATTTTGATTATATGAAATTAAAAAGGTTTTGTACAAACAAAACTAATGCAGAGATGATTAGGAGGGAAGCAATAAATTGGGAAAACATTTATATTTAAGGGTTCTGATAAAGGCTTCATTTCTAAAATATATAGAGAACTGACTCAAATTTATAAAAATTCAAGCCATTTTCCAATTGATAAATGGGCCAAAGATATGAACAGACAATTTTCAGATCAAGAAATTAAAACCATTTCTAGTTATAACCATTCTAATCAAAGGTGCTCTAAATCACTATTGATCAGAGAAATGCAAATTAAGACAACTCTGAGATACCATTTCACACCTCTCAGATTAAGATGACAGGAAAAGATAATGATGAATGTTGGAGGAGATGTGGGAAACCTGGAACACTAATACATTGTTGATGGAGTTGTGAATGCATCCAGCCATTCTGGAGAACAATTTGGAACTATGTCCAAAGAGCTACCAAACTGTGCATATCCTTTGATCCAGCAGTGTTTCTACTTAGATTATATTCCAAAGAGATCTTAAAGGAGGGAAAGGGTCCCACATGTGCAAAAATGTTTGTGGCAACCCTTTCTGTAGTGGCAAGAAACTGGAAACTGAGTGGATGCCCATCGGTTGGAGAATGACTGAATAAGTTATGGTATATGAATGTTATGGATATATCAGGAAGGTTATAGCACCTTCCAAAATCTATAAAGAAATAAGAAGGAGATATAGGTGGAGGGGGAAGTAAAGTATGGGGAAAGAAAATAAGGGAGGAATCCATGGGTGAAGGGAGCAAGGCAAGTTAAGGAGCAGAATTAAATTAGAAGAGGTATACATAAACAGTACAACAAGGATTAGGAGTTGAATTTATTAGAAAAAAAAGTATGGCTAGTTGATCTTAGATACAGTCTAACTTAAGGATTCAATCAAGAAAGAAATTTACATTATATGTTAGCCATACTAATATTATTTTAGATGCATATTTACATATGAGCAAATGTGTATGTCTGAGAATTTACATATATGTATGTATGTTGCTTTATGTATGTGTATATATAAATATTTGTATATGTGTGCAAGTAGGTGAATAGGTGTGAATGCATATGTATATGTGTGTAGGTTTTGTTCTGTGTGTGTGTATGTGTGTGTATCTATTAAATATATCTTTGCTTAACTATAGCCTGTTTGGGAAGGGTGGGGAGGGGAATGAAAGGAGAAAAATTTAAAAAGGGACAACAACCAACAAAAGAACAAAGTATAAGGAAGCAAACAGACATTCATGACTATACAATCTCTTCTACCATTATATATTCTTTTTTGAAATGGAAAATCTTTGTTAAAAAATATGATTGTACATGTACAACTTATATCACATTGATTGCTATTTTGGGGTAGGGAAAGAAGAAAGGTGGGAGAAAAAATGGAAATCAAAATATTATAAACAACAAATGTTGAAAAGTAATTATTTTTTTAAAATTACTGGATGCTCCTTCCTAATATTCTGTCTGCTGTGAATTTTTCATTGAAAGTTTTCAAGTAGCAATTTCAAAGCCATTCAATTCAATCTAATTTAAATAAGCATTTGTTAAGTGTCAAGAACTGTACTTAGCACTGAGGATATCAATAAGAAAGATAGTTTTTGCCCTCAAAGAGCTTGCAATATAATAAGGGAATACAGAATCTGCAAAAAGAAGCTTCAAAGACAAAGGCTAAGGAGAGGAGAGTTGGAAAGGGAAACCAGAAACCATGATGATCTGTGAAGTCAAACCAAGCAGAACTGCTGATGAAAGAGAGTTACCATGAATTAACTAGAAGTTACTTCACATGCTTGGGGTAGACATCCCCCTAACTCACAGACACGTTTGAAACCTATAAGGTTACCCATCTACCCAACTCAGTAGACCAATGTGGCCATTATATGTGATGTTTAGGCTAGCTTTCTGGAGGATCTTGGGATCAGCCTTGACCTCAGCAGAATAATCACCATGAGAATAGTCAGGAATAAAGTCCAAAGTCTTTATTATCTCTTTCACTGCTGTCTCCTTCACCTGGGGGACCTTCAGACAGGCCTTGGTCTTAGTGGAGGAATGCAGAAGGCAGGAGAGCCACCAGGATAGTGGGAGATGGAATGTCTTCTCTTTCAGTCCTTGTTGGCTCTTATATACCTTATTGTAATTACATCATTACAGCAGACTGATTATGTGTGAATTTGGAGAACCATTACATCACCATGCTAAGTACTAAGTATATATGTAAACTAGATAACCATTGTCTCATCAATTCCTCTGAGTTAACACCTTGTTTCAAATATACTTCTCCAGCGTTCTCGCTCTCTTTAACTATACATGCTACAGCTTCTAGGAGCTACAAGTGAAAGTTGGTTGGCAGATGGACACCAGAGATGGAAAGCAACTCTGAAAAAGGGTCAGCAGCTGTGGGGTCTCAGTTGGGGAAAAGCACACAGGGGTGAAAGCCAAAAGCAAGAATCACAAATAGCCTTGTATGCCTGGGAACTTTATCCAATTGACCTTGCCTGTCTAGATATCTAACCACCTGCACTGACCTGTTGCTCAAATATTAGGTATCAAGCCCAGCACCCAGCAATAAATCAAAATGTTAGCCAAACTGTTATGCAATGATACTCTATATATTGCTCCCTTTGTTTCATTTCTGTAATTACCATGAGACTTTTTCAGAGTCTTGGCAAAGTTCCTGATCTACTGAATCACCTGGCAGCTCCCCAAAAGAGCCACAAGTTTGGGGCTTTATTAATGAAAGCTTCAAGGTAAAAAAGGAATAGAACTGGCACTTAACCCTTTCCTGGCTCACCAAAAGAGAAAAGATTTTGGTAAATAACCATAGGAAATTGGGTTTTATTGAAATTAGAATGTAGGGAATCCTACAAACTGAAGTTAAATACTTTGACAAAAAGGAGAAATTAAGAAAAGTGAATGATTCTAATCTCATTCTGTAATTAACTCTATTAAACTCTAACTCTATTAACTCTCTATCACTCTATCTAATTCTATTAACTTTCTATCACCTCAATATGTTTGTTTGTCTCTGCAACTAGTTAGAAAATCAGCTGACCTGCATTAAGTTAATTTCAGAAATTCAGCTCTCCCACTAGTCACCAAATACCATTAGGGATGGCATGGAAGAAAATTGTAACAATTGTGGTCATTTTCCTATGGGTCATGTTGTTAGGATTCCTATCTATGCTTATATTGCTTACATAGTTTGTGCCTACAAATGGGACCATCTCTCCTAGCTGTACTTAAAAGACCTTAAAATCCTTAGTATAAAGCCACCCAGGGACTTTATATAAGATATTTGGAAAGATTGTGTGGGTATTTTTCAGGGGTAGAATGTGGGGTCCAGATCAGTGAAAGCCAAAATAAGGAAGTGAAAATCATAGCAAGGACACAATATCCAGCACATAATCTTCAATGCCTGAAAACCTTACCCAGTTAACCATAACAGACTTGAATATCCAGACATTTAACCAACTGCACCAGTATGACATGTCTTGGGAATCAAGCCCAGTACCCAGTAGTAAATCAATACATCAGCCAAACTGTTATAATGCATGCAATGATGGTGTCTTCTCCCTTTGTTTGATTTCTCTGATTACCATAGGGCTTTTTCAGAGTCTTTGTAAGGATTCTGGTCCACTGGATTACCTGGCAGTTGCCCCCAATATAAATGTCCGTATGATTATTAAACTACTTATGTAATCATAATGAAACTCCTAGTCTCTTTCTTCAGTATCAAATTTGTCCCTTGGCTTGAAGGAGGCTCAGAAATTCTTTGTGCAGGAATTCCAGACCTTATAGCACTTCTCATACCAGAGGTATTTCCTTTAAGTCTTTCCTTAATACCCTGTATATCCCACCTACAACAAGTGGTCAACCTGCTTAGATACATACTCAAAAGAATATATGAATTTATTTTGCATCTGTTGCTTTATCTAGTCTCAGCTCCACAGAACAAGATACCTCCTTGCTAGGTATATGTTATTTCCCCTGCTCTGCTTTCCTGCCCCATTTTGTATATTGTTTCTCCCTTTAGCTCTTTCAGGGCAGACACTATCTCTTTATTAATTTTATTCCCAGCTCTTAACACAGTGCTTGCCACATAGGAGACAATAAATTGAATTGGAAAGGACAGACAAAGGTTAATGCATTTGAACTGTTTTGTTGCTGTTATTTTTAAATCCCATAACTGCTCTGATCATTCTAGATCTCAATTGTCTTTCCCAAAACAATTGCTCTTTCCTCTAGGGCACATACATGTCAAGAGTGACTAGCCAGTAGGGTCCCAATAGCATTCATTCTAGACATGGAGATCTGTCCATCATAGAAACTCACTGATATTTTCATGGATTCCTTGACCCTAAAGTTTAAAACTACTGGTTTAAATCATTTTAATATTTTAGTATATCTGGAGAATACACCAGATGTTATCCCTCTATTTTAGGGATAATATGCTTCAGTGGTATTCACGAAATGTGAAGAGAGCTAGATGAAAGCTTCCAATACACTAATCTTCTTTGGAGATTTTATGGGAGGATACAGGGAAGAATCACACAAGATGAGAATATATAGATAAGTCTGATTTGTACTAATGGAGGGAATAGGAAGATTTTGGGAAGATGACAAAGGTCAGAAAATCTCATACTTTCTAGATCTCTCCAACAAACAAGACAAAAAAGCACCTCAGGGTGCATGTAGAGCACTAAAAATAAGTAAGATCAGGGGAAAAGCAGTGATTCTTCTGGTATAATTGAAGATTTGAAGAAAAAAATCAAAGAATGGAGGTTCTGTCTGTGTGAAATATATACAACTCCAGGCTAGCTTCATTGAAACAACAAGCTGTGAGCCCTGTAGCTAAACTGGTTTGGGAAGTAATCTTGGACCAGTCACAGAAATTTTCATCTCCTAGATAGTGTGGGGAGTCAGACATCTAAATCCAGCAGTCCTGGTGATAAGTGACACCAGACTAAGCTGTGTTACTGAGGCAGGGCTCTGGGTCAGGGATGCTACTGGCTTTAGGCACTTATAAGTGGGTGGAGTTCGTGGTTTTGGTTCTAGGCCATAAGGGAAAATTGAAAAAAGTACATATCATCCCCTACACCCCAAAACTACAGATGATTACACCCACAAACTGCTATAATTTTTTTAAAGCACTCAAAGGAGAAAGAACAGGGGTTCATCTTCAAAGAAGGATATTGAAGCAAAAAATGTCTCACCTTCTGCAAAGAATTTATAGAAGAACTCAAAAAGGACTTTAAAAATCAAATGAGACTGAGAAAAACTTTTTTAAAAATAATCCAAAGGAAAAAAAGAACATTATGAAAAGAAAGTCACCTAAGTAGAAAAGAAGATCCAGAATCTTATGAAAATAGACTTCTTTTGGGCAAGGGGTGATCAGTGGAATTATTAGAGAACAAGAAATAATAAGATAAAATATAAAGAATGAAAAAATAATGGAGGGTATAAGACAACTCATAAGAAAAATAACTGGCCTGGAGAACAGATCAAGCAAATAAAATATAAGAATAACCAGACTAAATAAAATCTATGATCAAAAAAAAAAAAGAAGAACCACCTAAATACAGAAAATATAAGAAATAATTAAAGAAAATTGTGCTGAAGTATTAGGACAAAAGGGAAAAACAGAAATAGAAAAAATCCACTGATCATCACCTTAAAGAGATCTTATAATAAAAACCTACAGGAACATTAAAGCTAAATTCTGAAAAGAAAAGAAAAAATAGATCTAGGAGAAAATATTACAAAAAACAAGAAAAAAAATCAAATATGACTGAGCCACAACTCATAGCAGAGGCTACATTAAAAGACAATAGGTCTTGGAACATTATATATCATAGAGCGGGATTATGGCCAAAAATATCACACCCAGAAAAGTTAAGCATATCCTGAATAAAAAAAGAGCATTCAACAAAATGCCAGACTTCCACAATTTTGTTGCAAAAAGACCAACATTTAATAGAAAATTTGACATATAAGATCCAAGAAAAATATATGCTAAATAACATCAAAGACTAATTACAAGGGACTTAAAAAGGAAAAGCTGTTTGTTTTATACATGGAAATATAAACCTTATATCTAAGATAGTCATTAGTAATTAGGTAGTTTGAAAGAAAGATTGGATAGAAGTGAATATGATGTGATTTTAAAAAGAAAAACTGTATAGGAAAAGGTAAGATAAATTATCTAAAACAAATGAGGTACAAGAGGAAAAACTGAGAATTAGATGAGGAGAAGTGCTGGTAGTTCTGAAATCCTGTTCATATCAGGAATGAGTTAAAGAAGACATTATAACTGTATATATAACATATACACACATGCAAATATGTATATATATATATATTTGTATATATGTATGTGTCTGCATACATACATATAAACTTATACATATATATGTATAAAAGCCTAAAATCAGAAAAAAAAATAAAAGGGTAAGGGAATAGGAAGGATGAAAGAGGTTTAGGGGGGATTGTTAGAGAGAACACTACTCACATCGGATCAGGGTTAAAGAGAAAGCAATATATGCATTTAGAAGGGAATAAAATTCTTCTAAAATTATAAAGAAATAAGAGGGTAAGGAACTAGGATAAATAGGGATATAGAAGAGTGTATAGATTAACAGGAATATGATAAGGTGTGAAGATTAACAAGAATGGGATAAAGAGGTATAGGGTCAGATCTTCATCTGGATAAGGAGAGATCCTTGTAAGTGGATAGGTTAAATAATAGGAGAGCAAGATGGGAGAACTGGAATAGTGGGTAGAAGTAAAGTAGAGAAGTCAGGAAGGATAGGAAATAAAAGATATACACAAACATAAAATAAGGATAAGGAGTAGAATTTATGTAAAAAAAAATCAGGGGTAGTAATGATCTCAGAGAAAGTTAAAGCTAAAATAGATTTAATCAAAAGAAAAAAATAAGAAAACTACACTACATATCAGTCATATTAATCAATATTGTTTTAAACTATTTAACATAATTAATAATTACAATATTTCTGTAATGTAGGAAATGATGAGTTAGAAATATATGGAAACACTTGGACTTATGAAGGAAGACGTTATCTACCTTCAAAGAAATAGAGAACAAACAGCATGGTATGTTCTTTCATGGAGGCATATGAATGTGTGTGTATATATATGTATATAAATATATACATATATGTGTGTATGTATATATGTTTGAGTATGACTATAGATAGCTATGTATATGTATGTGTATATATGAGTGTTTGTGTGAATGTATATATAAAGAGATCCACACTTAATTGTAGCCTTCTTGGGGGGGAGAAGAGAAAGAAGGGGGAAAAAATAAAGTAAAAAGTGTACAGTAGAGAACAAAAAACAATCTACAAAGAAGCAAAGATGAACAACTGAATACAATGTTTAGTATTTATTACATTATTGCTTTTTATTTTTGAATCCTTTCATGTTTTGCTGTGTACAAGGCAAAGTTTTTTCCCATTTTTATTTAAGTTTAAGATGTAAAAAAAACTAATTTTTAAAAAATTAATGGAGGAATATTCTGATTAGATTATGGATCCTCAGAAATAGTGAAATATAAATCAGATTATTTCATCTATATATGCTTTTTTCTCAATAGTTTTTTTATTTTTCCAAATACATGTAAAAATAGTTTTCAACATTCAGTTTTATAAGACTTTGTGTTTAATGGTCTCTTCTAATCTTGCTTTTCTGGTTCTTTGACCTCTGCATATTCATTAAATAAGAAATGGCCTTCAGTTTCTAAACAATCAGTAATTTTCATAATCCATATAAGTTGTTTTCAGAAAAACACGCAAATTTCTTTCTATATGAATGGAAACTGAAAATAAAATCTCTTTTAATGAAGAATGAAGATGGGTTAACATATAAATTGAATTTCATATTTATTTTACATATAACTAAATAACTTCTCACACTTAAGTGAAAATTTTGAGAGAAACTCAATTCAACCAATTAACACTGTTTTTTTTAATAGCCTTTTATTTACAGGTTATATGCATGGGTAACTTTACAGCATTAACAATTACCAAACCTCTTATTCCAATTTTTCACCTCTTACCCTCCACCCCCTCCCCCAGATGGCAGGATGACTAGTAGATGTTAAATATATTAAAATATAAATTAGATACACAATAAGTATATATGACCAAACCGTTATTTTGCTGTACAAAAAGAATCAGACTCTGAAATATTGTACAGTTAGCTTGTGAAGGAAATCAAAAATGCAGGTGGGCATAAATATAGGGATTGGGAGTTCAATGTAATGTTAACATTGGTTTTAAACATTCTGTGAAAGCATTGTAATAACTCTAATTTATACAGAACTTTATTGATTTTGCAATCACCTGTGAAGTAGATTGAACAAATTTCCACTTTTATAGATACATAGAATTCATATATTAGAAATCTGAAATTTTAAATTAAGAAAAATCACAAGATAGAAAGGTGCTGATTTGAAATGATTATGGAAAATTACCCACTTGAAAAAATAAGAGACAAAATAGCTGAGACTATTGGTGCTGCTCTCTTCATCACTTCTCCTTGTCACTTCAAAACTTCCCTGTCTTTTCACCCATTCTTTCTTTCTTTTTTCCAATAACAAAGGATAAACAACCTTTCTCCTTGTCAAGGTTAACCTTGTACTTGCATTGCTGATCCCTCCCACTCTGTCTTCTAGGACTTTACTCCAGGCTTCATCATTCATCTCTTTTTTAGCCTTTCAGCACCCACACTATTACTGACAATGTAACAGGGGTGATGTGCCTTTTTTCCCCTAATGTCCCTTTGCACCACTTGGACTTTATGCTGGTTGCTGGCACTATGGACATCAGAGAACATTTTTGAATGCCCATGGGAAATAGTTACAATAGCTGATATGTATAAATATTCAAATCCTATGAATCCAAGTGTAATTGGAATTGATGTGTTAGAGAGAAATCTATGGCTAGATTTCACTATAAAATCGCATAGCCATAGATTTCTCAGCACAGAGTGAAGAATGCCTTCTATTTTTCTAATTTATCAGTGCAACAAATAGTAAAACAAATGTGCAAGAACATTCTATAATTGATCACATAGAGAAAACAATGGAGCTTAAATCCACTAATATTTACAAATATAGTTTTGGTAGATGAAAGACATTTATAAACCACATCTTCAAGAATTAGGAAAGACCACTTTGATTCAAGAAGCCAAAATCACTGTGAAAGCAATGAATCTTAGCAATTAACTTCAAAGACTGATGGAAAATACAATATCACATTAACCTAATGAAGACTATGAAGCAAAGGAATATCTAGATGATTAACAAATTAAATGCTTAGAATGAAGATTTCACTGCTTTAGCAAGTGAAAGCTTGAAGACATTGATGGCAGAAGCACCACTTGTAGAGAAATAATAATGGTTATTTATATGAAAGACTAATAGACCAACAAGGTCTCTTCAAGCTGTAATATATTTGTTATTTAAGAGTCAGATCTGTATATTACACAGGCATTCAATTAACTTGGAGAAAGGTGACAATGTTTGATGGGAAAAGATGGAAAGATGTAAACCTTCCAAACACATTAGATCAACTGGGAATTACAATACTGTAAAAATACCATGCAATATTAAGTTTTCCAATATCTGAAGATTTAAGGATCTTTCAAATGTATACCTTGATCTGAAACAGGCATATTGAATCTCTTTAAGATTGAATTTCATAGTATTTAATTCATGAGGTTCTGCCTGATTTTTGGACCAATTCCAGAATTAAACAGAGGTATCTTTTCTATATGATTGCTCTTCTATATTTGATTTGAACAGTTTTTGTATTGTAATAAATTCCTTTGGTAAAAAAACTATATTGCCAGCAGTCAAAATGCAAGATTTTTTTGGTATAAAAGTAATTGGCTTTTGATGCCTTTCCTATAGCATTACATAGCTAATTAAAGTGTTGGTTTAGAGTCAGAAATATTTGAGCTCAAATTCCAACTCAAAAATATACCACTTGTGAGACTTTAGAAAAGTCAGTTAAATTCTCTGAGCTTCAGTAAAATGAGAGGGAAGAGGCAGCATGAGAGAATGGATATAATTCACTTGAGTATGGGAGATTTGAATTTAAGTCCTTCCTCTTTCATACATTGTGTGTTTGTGGCCAAGTCATTTAACCACTCAGTATCCTGGCAGTCTTCCAAGAATAATTGTATATGTATATCTATAGAAAAATGTCCACACTGAGAATTTCCCATATGGTTCTGAACAACAAAAATGGGGATCACATTACCAGTAATCCCTATCTCAAAGGATTTTTGAAAGGCTCAAAAAAGTAAAGCACTTTTCAGCTATTAAAGTAATACATATCATTTGTGTGTGTGTAGGCATACCTCAGAGATATTATGGGTTCACTTCTAGACTACCACAATGAAGAGAATATCATAATAAAGTGAATCACATGATTTTTTTTTTAGTTTCCCAATACATATAAAAGTTATGCTTATACTATAGTGTAGTCTATTAAGTGTGCAATAGTATTATTTTTTTAAAAAGATAATGTATGTACACAAATTAAAAATATTTTATTGCTTGAAATGCTAACCATTATGAGAGCCTTCAGTAAGTTGTAATATTTTTGCCAGTGGAGGGTCCTGCCTCAGTATTGATAGCTGCTAATTGATTAGAATGATAGTTGCTGAAAGCTGGAGTGGTTGTATTAATTTCTCAAAATAAGACGACAGCAAAGTTTGCCTTATCAATTGACCCTTCCCTTCATGAAAGATTTCTCTGTGGCCTGTGATTGTGTTTGATAGCATTTTACTCACTGTAGAATTTCTTTCAAAATTAGAGGCAATCCTCTCAAGTTCCACAACTGCTTTATCAACTAAGTTTATGTAATATCCTTCAATACTGTTGTGCCTCAGAGAATAGGGAGATTCAAAAGAGAGAGATAGGAGAAAGGCCAGTCAGTGGAACAATCACAACACACACAAAATTTGTTGATTAAGCTATTTGTCTTACATGAGTTCTGTTCATGGCATCCCAAAACAATTACAACAACAACATAAAATTTCACTGATCATAGATCACCATAACTTATTTAATTATTATGAAAAAGTTTGGAATATTGAAAGAATTGCCAAAATATGACAAAGAGACTGATGTGAGCACATGTTGAAAATCTGGTGCCAAAAATTTGCCTAAAGCAGGGTTATCTCTATTTGTAAAAATAAAATAAAAAAATAAAAACAAAGTGCAATAAAATGAGATATGTCTGGATATATTATATGAGTAATATAATATATATTAAATGTTATTGTCATCATTATTGCTACTGGTGGCAATGCTTCTGCTATTATTACTATTTCTATTTGTTCTGGCATTTCTGCCTATATATTTATATATTAAAGTCTCTCTCCTCTCTGGAAAAAAAAACACAATCACAACTCTTCCTATTCTCCTGCTTATTTCTCAAAATAGTATCATCTCTCCTTTTCTTAAATCCCAGAAAAGAGTGGTCTAGTCATTGCCTCTGCTACTCCCAAGCTCTGTGTTCCAGCCAAAATGTATGTAGTTTTCCCTTACTACCTGTATTCTCCCACTTCCAAGCATTTGCAAAGGTCAAAATCAACATGTCATAAAAACAGACTCATTATCTTTTCTCTTTTATCTGTCTCTCAATCATACTTTAGCATTTTCATGGCACTACTGTTCATCCAGTGTCCCATATTTAAAACCCGTGGATCACCGCCTTCTTCTTGACTCTTTAGGTTTTCATGACACTACTGTTTTGCAGTTCTTCTACTTATCTGACCACTTTTTTTCACTCTCCTTTGCTGAATTTATCCAGATTATATGGATGTTCTATAAGGTTTTGTCCTGGAACTTCTTTGATCATCTCTTTGTTGATGATTCACACAAATATATTTATCCAGCCTGACCTCTCTGACCTTTAGTCTTGCATCTTCAACTGCCTATGTGGCATATAGAACTGGATGTCCCATAGGTATTTTAAACATACATATCCAAAACTGAACTAATTCCCCCCACTTTTTAACTTCTCTGTTGCTGTCAAAGGCAACACTATCCTCCCAATCATCTAGGTTGACAACCTAGGTGTCATTCTTACTCTTTAATCACCCCTATAGCCAAAAGAATTCCAGATCTGTCCTTCTCTCCTTTCTCACATTGCCATCACATATCTCTACAGTATCTCTCATATCTTTATCACCTCCTCTCTGGTCCAACTGCCATTACCCTAAAGGAGAACCTCATTACCGTCTGCTTGTACTCTTGACAAAACTTCCTAGTCTTCCCATCAATACCCTTTCCCCACTACAACCCATCTTTTATACTACCAAGAGAATACCGCTTATACAGAGCTGTCCATGCTTCCTTATTTCCTATAAGTAAATTCAAACTCTTTGCAAGATCTTCCAAAACCTGATATTACCCTACTGTTAAGGACTATGCCTAAGTAAAAGGGCAGGTCAATTCTCCAAGAGCTTCCACAGCCATGGATCATAACATCTGAAGGAGTTGCAAAGCAGCTTTTACTGGCACAGGTGTTGCTTGTGGACTAGGAATGAAATAAATTGGAGGCAGAGGGAAGAGGAGAGAGATCAGACAATGCAACAGTCTCTCACTGAAGAGGTCAGAGAACAGCAACTGCCTCTCAGTCTCCTTGTATCATCATCATCCTCTCACATGAAGAGAACCATTCTACAAGTCTGAGTTAGCTCTCCAGGAGTCACTGAGAGGTGGCTCCTGTATTACAACAACCTACTATCTTATTTTTTTTAGCCTTATCTCAAATTACTCCCCTGTCTATCCTCCTCCACGTTTCACATTTTAGCCAAAGTCTTCTAATATCTGTTCCCAAAACATGCTAACTCATTTCTTTGCCTTTTTTAAGGTTATTACCTACATTTATATGACTTTTCTTTTTTTCTTCTTCACCTAATTAATTCCCACTCATCTTTCAAAATCACTTTGCATTAATTCAGTATGAAAAGATAATTTTCCTTGAGACATAAATGCAAACAGTGTTTACCACAAACAGAATAATGGAATCACAGAATCTCAAAGTTAGAAAAGACCTCAGAGGTTTTTAGTCCAAGCCATGGAATTTCCTCTAAAGTAAGCAAGAGAGTTTTCCATTCAAATTCCATTGAAAATAAGAAATCCACTGACCAGTACACTTTCGGACACCTCTGATTGTTCAGATTTTTTTCCCTTATATTGTGCTGACATATGCCTTTCTACAATTTTCATCCTTTGTCTTAGATATTTTCAGCTATAAATCCCTCCTTTTTCATAATCCTTTATTATACTTCTTTAAATATGTGAATATCACTATCATGCCACCACCCCATATCTTTTTGTCAGACTAAACACCCATAGTTCATTCAGCCAGTATTTGTATATCATGGTCGTTTTTTAATATCATTACAATGTTGGAATTTAATTGTAATATGTTTAAGGAGTGCTTGATCTTGTATTCACCATCCTTCTTATCAGGAGATTTTTTTCTATTTGTATATCACAGCTTAATTTAGCTATGTCTGAGAAATTTTCTTGGCTGATTTTCTGGAATGTTATTATATTCATATTCTTTTTATTTTTTTCCTGTTTAGAAGATGTAGACAACACTACAATTGTTGTGTTGTGATCTATTCTCTGAAGCACTATTGGATTCTATTTTGGGAGGTAATAATTTTCTGGGTCTATATTTTCTCTAATGACTCTGTGTTGGTTATAATTCTATTTTGTATAATATTAAGCCTGTTATTGGTTGACTATTCTTTCAGATTTTCTAACTATATTCTCCAAATTGGTCATACTTTGACTTTTTTCTTAATTTATATTGTTAGCATCATTTAATTCTAGTTTGATTTTTTTTGCTTGATTTTTATTCTCTTCAAAGTTTTTTTTTTTTACTTGATTATTTTTCCTACAAGTTGTGTTAAGGCCAATTCTAGCTCTTTCCCCCATTCCTGGTAATTCCCTCCTGGCCCATATATAGATTTAAGAAGCCCTGCAATAGAAAAGATTTAATAAAAAGTCCTGAATGAATTTTAACCTATTGAATTCACCCACAGCATGCTTTAGAGCCATAATTTTAACCTTTTTTGTGAACTACTTTTCAGAACGCTATTTTAAAATAATGGGAAAAATGCTAAACTTCAGATAGAGATTAGAGAAAATAGAAGTGCATTTTTTTCTCAAATTCAGACCATGAATAAACTTGATGGCACTTTTGTTTTTTTGTTTTTTCATGATGTTTATGATAAGTTAATGACCAATAGTGAAGAAGCTTGAACTCTGAAGACTTTACAGATTATTGTTTCACAGAATCCAGCCAAAGTCATGAAAACTGCTCCTTATTTCTCTGAAAACAGGTCCAATAAAATTGCAATATGGTTGAATAAAGTTCTCTTCCCACTTACCTTTTTCTTCCTTCAGTCCTCCAACAATAATAATGGTCAGAGAACACAAAACACTGACCTGTGAGAAGTAACAAATTATCTCTTTGTTTCTCCACCAATCTTGACCATATAACCCTGAGAAGTTGGGAAAACTTGTAAAACTTCACTGACTTAATAAATGTTTATGGAAGGAATGAATGCTTAACTTCCCATGCAAGGTCACAAAAGCTTATTTATAATAAGTGTCTAACCCAAAAGGTGCACTGAGTTTGGGACATGGAGGTATGGTAGTGGCTCTGATGGACGCACCAAAGATTTCCACTATTCACCACAGAAAGGTAGGTGGAAAGTTTGCAGGAAAGAAGAGAAGCAGTAGAGAATCCTGTAGGAGTCTATGTCATAATTAAAAAATGACATCAGAAGTAGGAAAAAGTTCTAAAAATAAGAGATGGAAGAAAAAAGATCTATTTGAATGTATGACTTGATTGTAAGTCACTAACTTTTATAGTACATTCTTATATTTAATTATCTCAGTTCTCAAATATAAATCTGAGAATTTTACTTCAGCTAATTTCATTTAAATTAAGTAAACTCACATATAATGATCAAAGAATCTTTTTGTCACTGGTTTTCAGAAAAGCTTTTGATGTTTATGTCCTAAAAGAAAACCATATGGAGAGGAAAATATTGTCATGGGAGAATGATCATAAAGTCTCTTGTATTTATTTATGAAAACTTAAAGGCCTTAAAATAAAATGACTGTGAAATGCATTTGTGAAATTATGTATGATGAAGAATAAAAAAATTAGATTAAAAAAACAAAACAAAACAAAACATAGACCAGTGTACTGTACTGGAGAAAATCCCAGATTCTATCTTAAGAGCAACTAGCACATAAGAGCTAGACCCGGAATATAGAAAACGTAAGTTCATATGTGGCATCAGATATATCTTAAGCTTTCTTTGCCTCCTTTCACTCAATCACAAAATAAGGATTAAAAAGCACCTACCTTCTAGGGTTGTAGGAGTAAACAAGATGTGTTAAGTACTTGGCACATAGTTGATACTTAATACTTTTTTCTTCCTTTTTTCTTTCCTTCCTTCCTTCTTCCTTCCTTCTTTCCTTCCTGCCTTCTTCCTTCCTTCTTTTAGTCTGTTATTCCTTCTTTTCTTTTTCCTTTCCTTCCTTTCTCTCTTCCTCTCATTTCCTAATGATTTCAGAGTCATACTTATTGTGATTTTCTATGCCTAGCTTCTCACCCCCTATATTATATAAAAAACAAGAATTATATCTTATCTGAAGTTTGTATTTCTTCCAACCTCATATAGAGCTCTACATTCAGCAGGTAATTAAGAATTTTTTTAATTGAAGTTAATCCATTCCTATGCTATATATTCAGAATATACTAAGTCATATCCATCCCAGGCTACTTTGATTTTCAATACTTGAATCTGTTTTTTATAAGGTTTTTTATCCCTTCTTTTACTGTGGAACTATTAACCTAATTAACTGTCAATTATGTTTTGTTTTTGTTTGTTTCGTGTGTGTGTGTGTGTGTGTGTGTGTGTGTGTGTATCATTACTCCTTCTTACTGTGTTGCTTCTAATCTGTTATAGGCATGGAAATCAGATAACCAGACTTTTTAGAACCATATTTGTGTACATAAAAAGACTCAGGTTCTAAGGTTCTTGTCTATGTACAAAGTACAAAGGCCTTTTGAGGTTAAGATTCAATATACAGATATCTGAGTTCTAAAAGTCAGATATTACTATATTATATACTATATCTCTTCCTCCACTACTATCTTATGGTCTGGAGAATCCAGATCCTTTAAGGTCTATTCTCCTGACTAATGACTCGGACGATTCCTGGAAGATCATCAGTCATGCTTTCTCCTTGATGATAGGGACTTTCTTATTTACTTGTTAAATAGTTCCATTTAGTATTAAAAAGCATAATCTCTAGAGAAAACTTTGACTTAATATAGACTACATGATGCTACATGTATAAAAATTCAAGATCCTGCAGAGCAATAAATAATTCCCTAATAACCTGAATCAGTATTTTGCATATATTCCACACATCTTTGATTTCACTATGAATGTAATGTAATACTAAATGAGTATGACTTGCAATAAGGTATGACAGAAGTCTAGAAGCAACATAAAAAATGTAACCTTTCTCCTTTGATTCTAATCCATTTCCACTTTATGGAAAATTTCATGTGAAAAAATAAGAAATGTAAAAGGGATGATATAATGATCATAATATTTCAAAGATTTTCCTCCTTTCCCTTTATATTTCCATTTCCTATATATTATAGAAAATATTATGATGCTCAAAGTATTGAACATGAACTTGGGTAGAAAAACAAAATTATATGAAATCTCAAATACATAAAATTAAATTTGGTTTGTAAGTCTCTGTAAATGTCACTATGGAGGCTAGGATATGAATTCTCTCCATGGAAATTCATATGAGATCTTTCTACTTAAAGTTATAATCACACATAATCAAGTACAGGTTTAACTATGGGAAGGAACAGGAAAAATAAGAACATGTGATAATTCAAGAGAGAAAACTCAAATATTCCTGGATGTTATCATTCCATGATCAGAATGAATAGGGAGAAAAGCCTTTAAGAAAGGTTCTTTCTCACTGAGTCTACAAAGAGACCATGCTGATGATTACATTTACCATAAAAAATAGTTTGTGTGGGAGATGCTTAGTAAAGTCATCAGATATTGGAAGGAGAATAGGTATTTACACTGTACTTACAATATACATGGCACTGAATTAAATGCATTTTACAAATATCTCATTTGATTCTCACAAGAACTTTACAAGACAGAGTACATTTGTGTGAGAATCTGTAGCTCAAATCTGATGGCGTGGCAACCTCTTTACTAGCCTAGTAACCAGTCAGCTCTCCAGAAAAGTCTTTTCATTTGTTTAAATACAATCTAAATAATCATCCCAGAATAACAACTCCTTAGTTGCTCTATATACATTAGTTATGTATGTTCAAATGTGTTTTTTAAATATGCTTAATGAATGCAGAGAAATAACATATTTGATTAAAGTCAACAGTTATGAATTCTTACTATGCTCAATATATTTACTATATTAAGCACTGAGAACACAAAAATGAAATGTCACAGTTCCTGATTTAGTGAAAAGAGAACAGGAATCAAGGTCCACAATTTGAATCCTGACTTTGCTACTTGCCAACTATGTAACTATGTACAAATTACTTAACCTATGTGTACCTCAGTTTCCTAAATAAGAACATTAATATATATGATGCTTCCCTCACTAGGTTATTTTGAAAAAGAAATTTTATAAATCTCAAAGAGCTACATAAATATTTAGTAAGAAGAAAACTAATATTTCAATACAATAATACAAATCCAGTTCTAAATCTGTGATCCTTAGTGCCCTGGAGAAAGTCAATAGAGTGAAATGAAAGATACAATAAACAAGTCATGCTTCAATTAACAAATACTTATGTTTCTGTTATGTGCTAATAATGTACCATATATAAAATCCCCTGCAAAAAGAGAGACTTCTCCTTTCTAGGAGAAAAAAAAAGGAATGGCCACAAAAGCTGACAAAAAAATAAGATTGATGTCAGAGACAATTTGGCAGAGAGTAAACAGGTCTTTATCTGAGCTCTGTAGTTGCAATGTGATTCAGATAAATCTAGATAAAACAATAGTTTTTCAATTAAAATTTTCCAGATGATAAAACTGATAATGGGTCAAATAATCTAGATAACTAGATCACCTCACTTTTCATTTATTGATATAATCTAAGTAATGCAGATTAATCCAATCAAAAGTGGTAGCAATATTCCTACAATAAAAACATAAATGTTTTATTTTATATTATCAAACTAGAAATGAAAATTTGGAGACAGGTGGTTTGACAAACAATAGAATTAGAAAATTTGGAAAAATTTTAACTAAATAAATTTTTAAGAGGTAAGCAGACCTAGGGCTACATAATAATTAAAAGTAGATGAAATAGATCCTTTATGCCTTCTCAGCTCCCCTTTCTTCACTATTTTTCCTTTTTCCCTTTTCCAGAGACCTAATTGCTTCATGTTATATAATGTCCGGACTAATTCTCTATAAGATCTTGGTATCAGCCTGAGTCCTTGATCTCAGGAGAAGAGTGAAGAGATGGGACCCACGTGAATGGTCAAACATGGAAGCCATTTATTTCAAGTTCTCTCAGCCTTAAATACCCTAGTACAATTACATCACTACAACACACTGCGCATGTGCTAACTATACTAGGCATTCACCAACTATAGGATGCTGTGCATGGGCCACATAAGCATCTTGCTATTATTATTTAGATGCCTCTTTGCTTCAAGTAGAACACAGGTCATCACACCCCCTGACTTCTCAAGAAGGCTGAGATGCCCCCAAGGGGAGATAAGAGGCATCCAGACATTGTCAGCAGTTTCCCTCTGGGCTGAAGGGTCTTATACCTTACTCAGAGTTCCCCTACTATCTGTGGCCCTCTACAATGTTGATTTTTCTTATTTCTCTTTCTACTCACACCCTTCTCAGACTGGATAGTAATGTTAACCCTCCCTCCTTTAATAGTACTGACACTTTACGAGGTGACTTAAAAAATGGTCCACTCATCTGAAGTACTTGATTACCTATGAGTTTTAATGGGGGGAATCCTCTTCAAAGATAGGTTGAATCAATCTTAAACAAAGATTGTTTCACAAGTAGAACCAGAATATCATTATACATGACAACAACAAGACCATATGATGATCAATTCTCATGCATGTGATTCTCTTCAATAATGAATTGATTCAGACCAGTTCTAATTGTTCAGTAATAGAGCCATCTATACCCAGGGAGAGGATTGTGAGAATTGAGTGTGGACCACAACATATCATTTTTACTCTTTCTGCTGTTGTTTGCTTGCACTTTTGTTTTCCTTCTCAGGTTTTTTTTTTCTTTCTAGATCTGATTTTTCTTGTGCAGCAAGATTACTGTATGGATATGTATACCATATCTTTTAACATGTTTCAGAATACTGCTATCTGGGGCGGGGGGGGGGGGAAGAAAGGGAAAATTTGGAACAGAAGGATTTGCAAGGGTCAGTGTTGAAAAGTTACACATGCATATGTTTTATAAATAAAAAGCTATAATTAAAAAAAAGAAAACAAAAGATAGCAATCATCTATGGGAGTACACTCAGGCATAAGAGAAAGTTTCTCCTTGTATTTTGAATTGTCTGAGTTGTTTGTTTTTTTTTTTCTACTTTCTCTAGATATCAAAGAAGAAAAAAAATCTATTTTAAAGTAACAGCAATCTTACTGTTAAAAGTAACATTAAACCAAAGAATGGAATTTCTAATGGACCTTCAAGTACTATAATTCCATTAATAGTTAGAGGATTATCTTTCAAATTGTACCCAAAGGCATAATCCACCTAAAGGTAATGGGAGTCCTGGAAGTTGAGCTGCTTTTAACTTCTTCAAAATACTTAAATTTCCAATCTCTTGCCAAGGTCAATTTTATGAAGTGACAATACCTTACCCAGTATAATTTGAGGGTACTAGGATTGCTAAGGAGAACAGTGAGTAGCATGCTGCACTCATCTACCCAGGTTCAAGAAGACTCATCTAGCTGAGTTCAAATCTGGTCTCAGATTTGAATTACACTGAATTACACTGTGTAATCCTAAGCAAGTCACTTAACCTGGCTTGTCTCAATTCCTTATCTGTACAATGAGCTAGAAAATGAAATGGCAAATCACTCCAGTATCTTTGTAAAGAAAATCCCAAAATGGGGTTATGAAAAATCAGATATGCCTGAAAATGACTGGATAACAACAAATTAATTACCTCCAAAAAAATAAAACTTCCTATTCCACAAAACTCCTGATGTCTTAAATTTTACATTTTGAGATTTATTTGTCCCCTATTAAAACATAAGTGCCCCATTGCCACATTAAACATATGCAAATATGTAACATATGTAATACAAAACTGTCATGACAGTCAAAACTGTCAAATCAATTTAAACATTCTTTTATTGGTACAGACTTGGATAGAAGAAAGAAAGCTCCATCTGGGAAATGAACATAAAGTGAATCAGGGGAAAGAAAAGAAAGAAGAAGCCAAGACATTGGGGATAAACTGTCTCTGAGTTCTGTTTATGATATGTTGAATTCCCAAATTTTAAAATTTGCTTCAATACAAGAAGGAAAACAAATGATGATCATATTTTATTTTTTGCTTACCTTTAGAATTATGTTTTCATAGGGAGAAGACTAAGAAAGGAAAAGTGCTAAATCTCCTACAGGATAAAGAAGGATGTTAGTATTGAGAAAAGATGTCAAATTCAAGAAATTGAGTTCTGATTAATACCACGAACCAACGAACCAACACAAAGGGTTTTGGTAAATGCTAAATGCAAAGATAAAAGCACAGTCCTTGCACTCAGGGTGTTTACAACATAAATAAAAAGCATATCTACATATAAATGTAAGTATAGATATAAATATTTTTTACATTTGTATACATATATAAACATATATATAAACATTTTACATATGTAGTGTATAAATGTGTGTATATAAATTATATATATGCATTGTATAAATATGAGTGCATACACACACAAATAATGACACAAAGCAAAATAAAAATGACTGGATTTGAGTTGAAATACCGGTTCTGTGGGACTTTAGATCAAAATTCACTGTTCAGTTTCTCATCTATAAATTGAAAAGATTGAACCAAATGATCGCTAAAGTCCTAGTCACAAACCAAAGATAATTTCTAAGATCTTGAATGATAAACCCTATCACCCTAAAGGCAGAAAAAAGATCTAGTGAAAATATATTAAGAAAATAAGAGATGAGAGAAATCACTTTCACTTGGAGCATCAGGGAAGGCTTTGTGGAGGAGTGAAATGAGCAGAACCAAGAGATCATTATACACTTCAACAACAATACTATATGATGATCAATACTGATGGACATGGCTCTCTTCAACAATGACATGATTCAAACCAGTTCCAATTGTTCAGTAATGAAGAGAATCAGCTATACCCAGAGAGAGAACCATGATAAATGAGTGTGGACCATAACATAGCATTTCTACTCTTTCTGTTATTGTTTGCTTGCATTTTTGTTTTCCTTCTCAGTTTTTTTTAACCTTCTTTCTAGATCCTATTTCTCTTGTGCAACAAAATAACTGTATAAATATGTATACATATGTTGTATTGTATTTAACATATACTTTAACATATTTAACATGTATTAGAATACCTACTATCTAGGGGAGGGGTTGGGGGAAGGAGGGGAAAAGTGGGAACAGAACATTTTGCAAGGATCAATGTTGAAAAATTAGCTATCCATATGTTTTGAAAAAAAAAGCTATAATAATAATAATAATAATTTTTTTTAAAAAGAGTTTACATTCACTTGGGAGATGGATAAATCATTCGTAAAATAATACAGAAGATACCCTGAGGAAGGGGAAAGCCCTCACAATTGGAGGGGGGGGGGAATCAGCAAAAGCATCCCAGCAACTCTGGGCTTTGTGTTTAGCTATGGTGTAGTGGAACGCCTAGAGGCAGGAAGAAGCAAGGCAAGATCTAGAAATAATTAATAGTCTAGTTTGACTGGAACATAAAATACAAGAAGCAGAGTAGAGTAGAGTAACAAAGCTAGAAAGGTAGAATGGTGTCAGACTGTAGCTCTAGTCTAAGAAGTTTATATTTTATTCTAGCAAGCAAGAGTAGGGTGAAGGAGGATAGAACTGAAGGAGGGTAACAAGGCATCTGGATGGTAGGAAGATTATGTCATAACTAATTATGTTAATTAGTTGAAAGAATATTGAATCTCAAGTCTCAGATCCTGAGATCCATTTTGATGAACCTTAGGCAAGTCTTGCACTTCAGCCTTCTTGATTTTCTCTTCAGAAAAGCTGAAAAGGAAAAGATGCTCCAAGTCATTATTAATCAGAGAATTGCAAATTAAGACAGCTTTGAGATACCACTACACACCTGTCAGATTGGCTAGAATGACAGGGAAAGATAATGCGGAATGTTGGAGGGGATGTGGGAAAATTTGTATACTGATACATTATTGTTGGAATTGTGAATCCATCCAGCCATTCTGGAGAGCAATCTGGAATTATGCTCAAAAAGTTATCAAATTGTGCATACCTTTTGATCCAGCAGTGTTTCTATTGGGTTTATATCCCAAAAAAGATCTTAAAGAAAGGAAAGGGACCCACAAGTGCAAAAATGTTTGTGGCAAGCCTCTTTGTAGTGACCAGAAACTGGAAACGGAGTAGATGCCCATCAGTTGGAGAATGGCTGAATAAATTGTGGTATATGAATATTATGGAATATTATTATTCTGTAAGAAATGACCAGCAGGGTGATTTCAAAAGGCCTGAAGAGACTTACATGAACTGATGCTGAGTGAAATGAGCAGGACCAGGAGATCATTATATACTTCAACAACAATACTATTATGATGATCAATTCTGATAGACCTGGCCATCTTCAGCAATGAGATGAACCAAATCAGTTCCAATAGAGCAGTAATGGATTGAATCAGCTACACCCAGCAAAAGACCTCTGGGAGATGACTATGACCCACTACATAGAATTCCCAATCCCTCTATTTTTGTTCACCTGCATTTTTTATTTCCTTCATAGGTTAATTGTACACTATTTTAAAGTCCGATTCTTTTTGTACAGCAAAATAATTGTGTAGACATGTATATATGTATGTATTTAACATGTTTACATATATTGTATTTAACATATACTTTAACATATACAACATGTATTGGTCAACCTGCCATCTGGGGGAGGGGGTAGGGGAAAGGAGGAGAAAAATTGGAACAAAAGGTTTTACAATTGTCAATGCTGAAAAATTACCCATGCATATATCTTGTAAATAAAAAGCCATAATAAAAAAATGAAAAAATGAAAAGGTTAGACTGGGATCTCTAATGACCTCAGGGCAGATCAGCACACATAATTTTCTATGGAAAATGTTTGAAGCACCTACCTGGTCCTTCAAATGATTCCTAACCATTCAAAGATGTGTCCATCTGTCATTTATCTTATCCTCACCTGTTCTATATTGAAATCCTGTGACTGTGAAAAGAATATATGGTTCAGGAAAACAGTCACTTCCTTCTAAGAGTAATCACACAGCGCTGGGTCATTTAAACAGTAGGGGTTTAATTTCTTCATCTGCAAAATTAGGGTGTTAAATTAAATGATTTTAGAGATCACTTATTTCAATCAACTCTAAAAGTCTTTATTCCTGCAACTAATGCTCTGTCTTGCATTATATTTATATCTGCATGTCTTTTTTCCCTATTATATTAGAACTTAAACTGAAAACAAAGACTATAATCTGTCTCTAATCTATCTTTCTAATATCATTCTGTCCTATTCTTCATCTATGCCATAATTTCAAGCAAACTAGACTACATATGTAGCAATATCGCACATCAGTTCTGGCATGTCCATAACAAGAACCCATTCCCTTCAGGATTTCTGCCTGTTGACATCCTCTCTTCCTCTAAAGATTACCTCAGGGACTAGCCAATTGGTTCAGTAGTAAAGATGAATCTGGCATTAGGCAGACCCAATTGGGGTGGTGGTTCATTGTGCTGGACTACTTTTTTCCACTTCTTTTTTAAAAATCTAAAAATCATTTGTTATTAGATAGTTCATCCAAGTCAAGTCAAAATTTATTAAGCACCTACTATGGGCCAGGCACTGAGTAAAGTTCTAGAAAGGCAAAAAAGAAAGGCCCAAAAAAAGAGTCTTAAAAATAAAATGCAAGTTAATTATGTACAAAATAGACGTACAAAATAAATTTGAGATAATCTTAGAGAGAAGGCACTAAGATTTTTTTTATTGAAGCGTTTTATTTACAAAGCATATACATGGGTAATTTTTCCAGGACTGACCCTTGCATAACCTTTTGTTGCAAATTTTCCCCTCCTTCTTCCCACCTCCTCCCCTAGCTGGCAGGTAGTCCAATATATGCTAAATATGTTGAAATACATGTTAGATCCAATATATGTATCCATATTTGAACAGTTATCTTGTTGTTCAAGAAAAATCAGATCAAGAAGGAAGAAAAAGAAAAACTGAGAAAGAAAACACAATGCAAGCAAATAACAACAGAGAGAGTGGGAATGCTATGTTATGTTCCACACTCTGTTCCCACAGTTCTTTCTCTGGGTGTAGATGGCTCTCTTCATCACTTCACAAGTGGAACTGGTTTGAATTATCTCAATATTGAAGAGAGCCAGGGAAGGCACTAAGATTAAGGGGAAATGTTGTACCTCAGAAAGACCTGAGTTCAAATTCAACTTCAGATACCAGCTGTAAGATCTGGACAAGTCATTTAATCTTTACATTGGTTTGGTTTCCTTGTCTTTAAAATGAAAATAATGATAGCCCCTATTTGTTGGCGTTGTCATGAGGATAAAATAAGATATGTGAAAAGCTTTTTACAGATCCTAAAATCCTATGGAAACACTATTATTATTAGTTACTTCCTCCTTGACACTTTCCCTGATCCCTCTTGCTTCTCCCCCATCCCCATCTGAAAGGATCACTATTTTCTTAGATTTTCTTAGGTCACTTCTTTTGCCCTCATCACAATCTATTGATTTTTTTTATCATGCTTCTTTGTATATATATTTTATCTCCCCACTCTCACCCCAAGGCTGTAAACTCCTTCTGAACAGGAATTATGTCAATAGTTCTGGACATCAAAATCATTTGGTACTAGCTAAAAAAAAGATAGTAGTTGATCAGCAGAATAGGTTAGGTCCATAGGACAAAATAGTTAATGACTAGTGTTTGACAAAACCCAAAGACTTCAGTTTTTGGGATAAGAACTCACTATTTGACAAAAACTGCTGAGAAAATTGGAAATTAACATGACAGAAAGTAGGCATTGACCCACACCTAATAACCTATACCAAGATAAGGTCGAAATTGGTTCATAATTTAGACATAAAGAATGATATTATAAACAAATTAGAAGAACAAAGGATAGTTTATCTTTCAGATCTATGGAGAAGGAAGGAATTTGTTGCCAAAGAAAAACTGGAGTACATTATTGAATACAAAATGGATAATTTTTATTATATTAATCTAAAAAGTTTTTGTACAAACAAAACCAATGAAGACAAGATTAGAAGGGAATGAGTAAACTGGGAAAAATTTTACATCCGAAGGTTCTGATAAAAGCCTCATTCCTAAAATATAAAGAGAATTGATTCAAATTTATAAGAATACAAACTATTCTCCAGTTGATAAATGGTCAAAGGATATGAATAGACAATTTTCAGATGAAGAAATTGAAACTATTTCTAGTCATGAAAAAATGCTCTAAATTACTATTGATCAGAGAAATACAAATTAAGACAACTCTGAAGTACTACTACACACCTCTCAAATTGTTTAAGATGACAGGAAAAGATAATGATGAATGTTGGAGGGGATGTGGGAAAACTGGAACACTAATACATTGTTGATGGAGTTGTGAACTGATCCAACCATTCTGGAGAGCAATATGGAACTATGCCCAAAGGGCTATCAAACTGTATACTTTTTAATCCAGCAGTGTTTTTATTGGGCCTATATCCCAAAGAGATCATAAAAAAGAGAAAAGGACCCACATGTACCAAAATATTTGTAGCAGACATTTTTGTAGTGACAAAGAACTGGAAACTGAGAGGATGCCCATCAGTTGGAGAATGGCTGAATAAATTATGGTATTATGGTCTATAAATGTTATAGAATATTATTGTTCTATAAGAAATGATCAGCAGGATGATTTCAGAAAGTCTTGGAGAGACTTACATGGACTGATGCTAAGTAAAGTGAGTAGAACCAAGAGAACATGGTCACAGCAAAAACAAGATTATACAATGATCAATTCTGATGGACGTGGCTCTTTTCAACGGCAAAATAATTCAAGCCAGTTTCAATGGTCTTGTGATAGAGAAAGTCATCTGAACCTAGAGTGGACTGTGGGGACTGAGTGTGAATCACAACATAGTATTTTCACATTTGTTGTTATTGTTGTTTGCATTTTGTTTTCTTTCTCATTTTTTCCCTTTTTGATCTGATTTTTTGGGCAGCATGATAACTGGAAATATGTACAGAAGAATTGCACATGTTTAACATTTTTGTATTACTATAGGGGAGGAAATGGGGGAAGTGAGGGAGAAAAAAATTGGAACACAAGGTTTTGCAAGGGTGAATGTTGAAAACTATCTATGCATATGTTTCAAAAATAAAAAGTTTTATTTAAAAAAATAATACTGGACCTACAGTCAAGAAACCTGGATTCAAATCTCAGAAATGTCACTTACTAGCTATATATTCTTAAGCAAATTACTTAAGCCTTCATGAATTTCGTGTTCCTCTTCCAGCAAAACAAAGATATTAATATTGGCACTGTAATGCTGGAGAAATTGAGGCAAGATAGAGATTAGAGAGTTTTTAATATTTTATTAGAGGGAAAGTTTGGACAGGGGGCAAAACAGGATCTATGTTGACCTCAGCCAGCTGGATTGGACTCTTGTCTCAAAGTATCTGAAAGAAGCAAGGCATTCCAGAGACTCTTATAGGGCCCCAGTGATTAGGGAAACAAAGACAAGGTGGGGGTAGAGCACTGGTGAGCAGGAACTTCCAGGAAAGGACCATAAATTTGGTTCTGACAGATTGGGGATGAAAAAGGATCATGAATTCTGATAAAGAGGCTAAGAGCCAGAATGTCTGAAGATATGGCCAAATGTTGAGATAAGCCATCTGGAGGTTTATGACTCTTTGGAATGCTAGTGGTTAGGGCTCCCAGCCCTAATTAGCTCATTCCTAATTGCCACTAGGACGTCTGAGGCAGAACAATTCAGGGAAACTGAAACAGAACAATTCAAGGAAACTGAGGCTGAACAATTCAGGAAAACTAATGCAGGGAAACTAAGGCATAACAGCACCACCCCCTTCTTCATTCTTGTCATGAGAAATGAAAAGGGCATAGGACTGGATCAGTGATTTCATAGATAGAAGGAAACCCCCCAGCCCCTAAGAGGAAACAGTCTTTACTAATAAAGTTAAGCACCTTTTCTTCAAGTCAGTTGCCTAGACAAAATTGGGGAGGAATGAGGAATGAATAGAGGATAGGTATTAGATATGTGATTTACTGGTACAGGAGAATTCTTGGGTAAGGAAACCCCTTCTACTAATGCAGGTATTCATCTTCTTGAAAATTAGTCTCAGAGACTAGAAAGTGTCTAGAGCCTGAGAAGTAGAGGAATATGCCTTGGGACACAAGGATATTAAGAAAAAACTCACGGGAATTTGTTCTATAATCTTACAGGGCTATAAAATTTATTATTATTATTATTATATTTGTAATGGAACTTAAACTTTGTTGAATGGAACCATTGAAGAAATCCATGAAGGTTCCCTTCAACGCTGAAAGTCTCTGAAAGCAATTAGGATAAGAGCTGAAACAGACCTAAAGAATAAATCTAGTCCACTACACCTTATTTTACAAATTAAATGGAAAACGAAATTGACTTGCCCCAAATACAGAGGTAATTATTAGGAGAACCTGTGCAGCAAAACTAAGTTCTTCGACTCCATATCCAGAACCCTTTTCTCTGTTGTATTCTATCTGTCCTTTGAAGGACAGGGGAAGCTTTTAGTAAGGAAGAAGAAAAAATGGAGAAGGAAAAAAAAAGAAGGGAATGGAACTGAATTGAACTGACCCTAAAGGTCCTTTTTAATTCTGAGGTTCTGCGATTCTACAAACGCCTGCAGAGGGTATGAAGCAACTACAGAAGGGGTGTCCATGCGGACTGTGGGAATGGGGCGCAGAGCCCTCTGTAACCCATCCCCTGCGTAGGAGAAGGGGCCCTTACCAACGATGCATTAAGACCGGCTTCGAGTACTTCATGTGGTGGGAACGCATGGTTAGGGAACCTTTGCGCTCCAAGACATCGGTGGGGCCCAGCTCCAAGTACCCGCGGCAGCTAGGGGTCCCCATGACTGGTGTCTGGCCAGGAGCGAGGTTCTGATTACAGTGTTCTTTCGCTCCCCATCTCCCCTCTTCATAGATCGGCTTGGAACCCTTAGTCTCAGTGCAGTGTCTCTTCGTCTCTATAGCAACAGAAAGGGGGCGGGGAAAGGGGGGGTTGCTGTGGCTGGTGCGCCAAGGCACCGAATTACAAATCCCAAAGAGCCTCGCAGCAGCGCTAGCTAGGCAAGATTAGAGCAGGAACTTTTACCGTAGGAAACTGCGGTCTGATACCAGCTCCAACAAAGGCAGATGAGAAAATTTGTTTTGAGATGGAGCCACTCAAGGAGGAAATGCGTAGAGGATTCCAGGTATACAGAACTCTACTTGTAGCAAGAAATGCCTGCCTCTGACATACAAGCTGTATAAAGACAAATCGCTTAGTCACCATTAGATTGTAAATTCCTTGAAGGCAGGAACTGCCTTTTGACTTCTTTTATATCCTCAGCGATTAGCATATTGCCAGGCACTTAGCATATGTGTTTATTTAATTGAATTAAAGTTTAATAATAATGATAATAATGACAGGCACTTATTTAGCACTTATTCTGTGCTGAGTGCTTTACAATTATTATTTCATTCGACCTTCACAACATCCCTAGAAAGTTGGTGGCTATTATTAGCCCCATTTTACAGAAGAGAAAACTATGGCAAACAGAGGTCAAATGACTTGTCCCAAAACTAGTAAGTGTCTAAATCGAATTTGAACTCGTTTTCCTTATTACCAAATTAGTGTTCACCTTGTGTCACCTGGCAACTCTAAAGACTGCTGATTACAGAAGAAATGAGAACTGCACCTCTCCCATTTCAGAGGAGGAGGGCCATAGGTGTGAAATATTTCGTTTCTATCAGATTCCTTTTCTGTTAACCTATTGTTACAAAAGATGGCTCTCTTGAGTCAAGTAGCATTTATTGTCTGATATGTACTAGACTTCATACTAAGGCTAGGTATACAAATAACTGTCCCTGTTCTTAAAGAATTTATAGTCAAACGGAAGAGACAATATGCAAACACTAATGTATAAATAGGATAAATACAAGATAAATTGTAGATAATCTCAGAGGAAGGGCAAAAAGGTTAAGGAAAATTGGGGAAGACTTTTTGCAGAAAGTAGGAAAGAAATTTATGAATTTGAAGGAAGCTAGGGAAACTAGGAAACTGAAATACTACTCAAGGGCAAAGGGGGATACATAAAGAAAGTGACATTAAAAAGGAAATTACATAAGCATCATTTTTAAAATTGCTTTTTATTTTCAAGATATATGCAAAGATAGTTTTCAACATTTATCCTTGCAAAATTTTGTGTTCTAAATTTTTTCTCAATATTAAAATTTTTAAAAGGCTAATTTTAAATTAATTTAGTTTTTAAAAGACTATATTTGTAGATTTTCTTTTTTTAATCTTATTTTATTTTTCCAAATACATGTATTATGTATGTACATGTTTTCAGTATTCACGCATGCAAAACCCTGTGTTCCAAATTTTTTTCCCTCCTTCCCTTCTCTCCAAGACAGCAAGCAATCTAAATAGAATTTAAACATGTGTAATTTTTCTAACTGTATTTCCATGTTCGTCATGCTGTAATGTTGGAGAAACTGAGGCAAGATAGAGATTAGAGATTTTTAATATTTTATTTGAGAGGGAGAGATTATGCTGGGACCAAATGAATCCATGGTTTGGTACTAGGGCTGAATGAGACTGTCATCCCCAAGTGATGAGGTTTAGGTCTCCTGATTCCTGATAAGGTTAGAGACAGGTTTGAGGTTCAGGGAACCAAATGAAGAGGTTTGGCTCCCCTGGATTTTCCTAGGATTTGGCCAGGGCAGGGAATTGTGGGAACCCCTTCTGGTGGCATAGAAGTCCTCCATAAAGGAATTTACGAAATCAAAAAGCTAGACTGGTAAAAGAAGTTTATTATTGCCATTGGGAAGTCAGCCTTAGTATGCATGAATAGAAAGACTGAATTCCTTGGTGGCAAGGTCCTGACAGAGAAGTAAAATTTCTAGCAGAGAAATCCCAACAGAGAGGTATAAAGTCTTGTTAGGAAAATAGGTGAGAAAGATAAAGAGAAGATAATGCTGAAAGAGAATATCATTTCAGTGGACAGAGGGTTGCCACTTTATACCAAGGAGAGAGAGGCTTCTTGGCATAGCAAGACATATTAGATCCTTTGCATGGACTGAGTCCCAAGTTAGCTCATTTCATAATAGAAGCCTAGGCTAACAGCTCTTGATGGGGGCTGGGTGCAGTTTGAGCTGGAATCAGAATAGTGAATCTTAGAATTGAATGAGTGTCTCTGGACTAATCTCCACCTCTAATTCCTTTAATCTCTTTCTCAATTCTTATTGCTGAGGCTAGCATTTCTAATACAATATGGAATAATAACGGTGATGTGGGCAACCTTATTTTACTCCTGATCTTATTGGGAATGGCTCCAGTTTATCCCCATTACATATGATGCTTACTGATGGTTTTAAATAGATGCTACTGATTATTTTAAGAAAAAGTCCATTTATTCCTATACTCTCAAACTTTTTTAATAGTTGGATTTTATCAAATGCTTTTTTTGCATCTATTGAGATGATCATATGGTTTTTATTAATTTGGTTATTGATATAGTCAATTATGCTAATAGTTTTCCTAATATTGAACCAACCCTGCATTCATGGTATAAATCCTTCTTGGTCATGATGTATTAACCCAGGGATGATTTTCTGTAATCTTTTTACTAATATTTTATTTAAGATTTTTGTATCAATATTCATTAAGGAGATTGGTCTATAATTTTCTTTCTCTGTTTTCAATGTACCTAGTTTAGGTATCAGTACCATATCTGGGTCATAAAAGAAATTTGGTCCTTCATTTCCTATTTTTTCAAATAATTTATATAGTATTAGAGTTAATTGTTCTTTAAAGGTTTGTTAGAATTCACATGTAAATCCATCTGGCCCTGGGGATTTTTTTTCTTAGGGACTTGATTAATATCTTATTCTACTTCTTTTTTTTAAAAAGGGCTATTTAAGCAATTTATTTCCTCCTCTGTTAATCTGGGAAGCCTATATTTTTGAACCTAGTCATCCATTTCACTTAGATTATCAAATTTATTGGCATAAAGTTCAGCAAAGTAACTCCTAATTATTGCTTTAATTTCCTCTTTGTTGGTTGAAAGTTCTCCTTTTTCTGATGGACCTGGCCATCCTCAGCAATGAGATCAACCAAATCATTTCAATGGAGCAGTAATGAACTGAACCAGCTACGCCCAGAGAAAGAACTCTGGGAGATGACTAAAAACCATTACATTGAATTCCCAATCCCTATATTTATGCCCACCTGCATTTTTTATTTCCTTCACAAGCTAATTGTACAATATTTCAGAGTCTGATTCTTTTTGTACAGCAAAATAACGGTTTGGTCATGTATACTTATTGTGTATCTAATTTATATTTTAATATATTTAACATTTACTGGTCATCCTGCCATCTGGGGGAGGGGGTGGGAGGGTAAGAGGTGAAAAATTGGAACAAGAGGTTTGGCAATTGTTAATGCTGTAAAGTTACCCATGCATATAACCTGTAAATAAAAGGCTATTAAATAAAAAAAGAAAGAAAGAAAATTCTCCTTTTTCATTTTTAAGTCTAACAATTTGATTTTCCTTTTTCCTTTTTCTAATCAGATTTACCAAAGGTTTATCTATTTTATTGGTTTTTTCATAAAACCAACTCTTAGTTTTATTTATTAATTCAAATTTTTTAACTTTCAATTTTATCAATTTCTCCTTTTAATTTTAGAATTTCAAGTTTAGTATTTTATTGGAGGGTTTTAATTTGGTCTTTTTCTAGCTTTTTAAGTTGCAAGCCCAATTCATTGATCTTGTCTTTTCTCTATTTTATTCAAGAAGCTTCTAAAGATATAATATTTCCCCTTATAACTGCTTTGCTGCATCCCACAAATTTTGGTGTTCTTGTCTCATTGTTGTCATTTTCTTGGGTGAAATTATTGTGTCTATGATTTGCTGTTTCTCCCAATCATTCTTTAAGATGAGATTATTTAGTTTCCAATTACTTTTTGGTCTATTTACACCTAGCTTTTTGTTGAATGTAGTTTTTGATCATGATCTGAAAAGAATGCATTTACCATTTCTGCCTTTCTGCATTTGATTTTGAGGTCTTTATATGGTCAATTTGTATATAGGTTCCATGAACTGCTGAGAAGAAAGTGTACTCCTTTCTGTCTCCATTTAGTTTTCTCCAAAGATCTATCATACCTAACTTTTCTAATATTCTATTTACCTCCTTAACTTCTTTCTTATTTGTTTTGTGGTTTGATTTATCTAACTCTGAGAGTGCAAGGTTGAGATCTCCCACTATTATAGTTTTGCTGTCTATTTCTTCTTGCAACCTTTTTAATTTCTCCTTTAGGAAGTTGGATGCTAAACTACTTGGTGCATATATGTTTAGTATTGATATTGCTTCATTGTCTATGCTAACCTTTAGCAAGATATAGTTTCTTTCCTTATCTCTTTTAATTAGATCAATTTTTGCTTTTGCTTGATCTGAGATAAGGATGGCTACTCTTACTTTTTTTACTTCACCTGAAACATGTTTCTAAAGATTCTGCTCCAGCCTTTTAACTTTACTCTGTATGTATTACCTTCCTTTAAATGTGTTTCCTGTAAACAACATTTTGTAGGGTTCTGGCTTTTGATCCAGTCTGCTATCTGCTTCTGCTTTATGGGAGAGTTCATCCCATTCACATTTACGGTTAAAATTACTAATTCTGTATTTCCTGCCATCCTATTATCCCCAGATTATGCTTTACTTTTTCTTACTCCACTTACCCCGCTCCCCAGTATTAAACTTATGGGCACCACTTGCCTCATGCAGCTCTTCCTCTTTAGAATCCCTCCCACCCCCTTTGAATCTCTTCCCCTTTCTTATACCTTTTACCTTTCCCTTATTACTTTTTTCCTTTTCCCTTTTCCTCTCCCACTTTTTAATGAGGTGAGAGAAGTTTCTCTGTAAACCAAATATGTCAATTATTTTCTCTTTGAGCCAAATATGATGAGAGTAAGATTCACACAATGTTCCTTCCCCTCCCTAAATTCCCTCAGATATGATAGGTTTCCTTTGCTTCTTCATGGGATGTAGTTTCCCTCTTTTTATCTCCCCTTTTCCCTTTTTCTGATATTATCCCCTTTCCATTTCTACTTCCCTTTTAAAAAAATATTATATAAGTAAAATCCAATTATACATGCACTCTTTATACACTGTAACAGAAATACAGTTCTCAAGAGTTCTTTTTACCTTTTTCTGCTTCTCTTGAGTCCTATAATTGGAGGTCAAATTTTTTGTTCAGCTCTGGTTTTTTCATTAGAAACAAATAGAATTCACCTGTTTCATTAAATTACCATCTTCTTCCCTGGAAGAAAATATGCTCACTTAGCTGGGTAATTTATTCTTGGCTGCATTCCAAGTTTTTTTGCTTTTCAGAATATTAGATTCCAGGCCCTTTGATCCTTTAATGTGGAGGCAGCTAGATCCTGAGTGATCCTTATTGTGGCTCCTCAGTATTTAAATTGTTTTTTTCTGGCTGCTTGTAATATTTTTTCCTTAGTCTGATAACTCTGAAATTTAGCCACAATATTCCTTGGAGTTTTTATTTTAGGGTCTCTTTCAGAAGGTGTTCGATGAATTCTTTCAATGCCTATTTTACCTTCTGATTCTATTACCTCTGGGCAATTCTCTTTGATGATTTCCTGTAAAATAGTATCTAGGCTCTTTTTTTTCAATCATAATTTTCAGTAAGTCCAATAATGCTCAACTTATCTCGCCTAGATTTTCCAGGTCTGTTGTTTTTTCAAGAAGATATTTGATATTTTTTTCTATTTTTTTCCCTTTTTTCTTTTGGTTTTGCTTGACTGTTTCCTGATGTCTCAATGACTCATTCATTTCTATTTGTTCAGTTCTGATTTTTAATGACCTATTTTCTTCATTAGCTTTTTTTGCTTCTTTTTGTATATGTCCAATTGAGTTTTTAAATGAGGTGTTTTGCTCTATGGAATTTTTTTCCATTCCATTAAATTTTTTTTACTGAGTTATTTTCTTTTTTCCAATTCACAAATCCTGCTTTCCTGGAAGTTCTTTATCTTTTCCAAGTCACAAATTCTGTTTCCCTACATTCCCTGGGAGTTCTTTACCTTTTCCAATTCACATTTCAGGAAGTTGTTTTCTTTTTCCATTTTATCAAATTTTTCTTTAAGTGAATTGTATGCCTTTTCCATATTCTCTTGCAGAGCTTCTCTTTCCTTTCCCCATTTTTCTTCTAGTTCTTTTTAAAGCTCTTTTATAATTTCTTCTAGAAGAGCCTTGTGTGATGGGGATCAGGTTACATCCCCCTTTGAGGTTTTGTCTGGAGACTGTCCTCGGGGTTGAAAACCTGCTCTCTTTCTATATAGAAGCTGTCAATGGTTAGTGTTCACTTGGCTTTTTTACTCATTTTTTTAAAGCCCTTAGGGGCCTTCAGAGTAAGGAGGTTACCAGCTTCCTCTGCAGAGCACGGATAGATATATGGACAGTAGCTGTCCTAAGACTGACTGAGATGTGAGAGTGCTCTGAGAAGAGCCCCGCACCGGAAGTGTCTCTGCCCTGGGAAGACCCTGGCTGTGCAGATCCACAGCTGCCCTGGGACTAGTGGCTGAGAAGGGAAAGTGTCACTGCCCTGGGCAGAACCCTACTGTGGGTATCAGCAGCTGCCCTGGGAAGAGCACCACACCAGAAATGTCTCTGCCCTGGGAAGTGTAACCACAATGTGGAAATTCTATTGTCCCAAGCAGAGCCCTCCTGCTGTTCAGATTTGTCTGCCCCAGGCAGAGGCCTTCCACTGTGCAGATTTGTGATTGTCCCAGGTTGAGTCCCCCTGCCTTGCAGAAGTGTGATTGCCTCAGGCAAAATCCCTGTGCTGCAGAATGTGGCTGCATAGATGTGCTATGGTCTGTGCTGAGTCACTCACTTCCAGTGTTGGTTGGGTGTAGTCAGATCCTATTAGATGCTGGCATTTTTTGGAATACACTCTATCATTGGCTTTAACTTCTTTGCTCATCTATTGCTTTGCAACCAAAGCAGAGTAGCCAACCTATGGTAGAGTCCTCCCTGAAAATTTTTCAGCCACAGAGATGGCCTCCACCCTGGTCCGCTCAGTGTGCTATTCAGAGGCTACTCTGGTTCTGTCTCCCTGTCTCCACTAGCCTGCTCCCTCTGATCAGGACAAACCTTTTCTGGTGATCTTCCACATTATCTTCAGCTGTTAATTTGTTGTACTCCCAGTATTACTGGATTTTACCAGTCAAGCACTATTTCTGAGACTGAAATTGGTAATTAGTAGTAAGGGTAGCAGGGAGCTTAGAATAACACATGTGTCTTCTCTGCCATCTTGGCTCTGCCCCTGAAGGATGATTCTTGAGCTCTCCTTAAAGTCAGATTCTTCTAACTTGATTTCCCAGTTGTATAATTCCCCACCCAGTTATTCCTGACCTGGCAATGGGGGTAGAAGAGTGGGGGTTGTTATGACATGTGTGATCATCATTTGTGATTCATACCTGAAGTCAAACAGAGATAAGGATGCTTTGTCCTATTATAATCACATCCTTCCTTTTTCTTCTGTTGTAGCAAATTTCTACATTCAGAGCAAGTGGCAAGTATTTTGTGGTTTTCTATCTGAAAATATGTAGTCATCAAGTAAATGACTTTTCCATATGGAATGTGTAAATCATTGAGTAAATGAATATTTAGCCTAGTCACCTGCCTATTACTAGATAAATTTACATATATCTTATTAGAAATATTAAAATTTTCAAAATGTAAGAATATTAGTTATTTGATTCTAACTACTTGTGAGACTTAGCTGCTATTCTAAAGAAGAGAATTTTAGCGTAGTTTTCTTAGAAGATGTAACTTATTGAGTTTTTTGTTACATCATTGTAGAAATCAATTTTATTTAAGCTGCTTGTATATTGTCTATATGCACAGACCAAGCTAATATAACCATAAAAGAAGTTGCAATTTATATTGGCTTCTTCAAATCCATCCTATAACAGACCCTGGCAAAAAGAGCAATATACTCTTTTTACCCTCTGGGTAATTTAACTACAGCAGTCTACAAATAGCTTATTTGTAGTAGTCACAGACTAAGTGTATATCCACATCCAGCAACTCTATTTATACAAACCACTCCTTTGTAAACTGGTATGTCTATTTCAAATGCCCTGATTTTTGACAGATAATTAGTATCCATAGCCACTGAATGAACTAAGATCTGTTAAGAAGAAGATTATTGTACAAGGTTTTGCAAAGTTGAATACTGAAAACTATCTTCTCATGTATTTGAAAAAATAAAATACTATGAAAAAAAGAATAACAAAAGAAAAAGATTCCTGGAGTAGACCTTTTGTTCTTAAGTAGGCCTTTTGTTTAATAGATTTTTGATTGCAGTCCTACCCAGGTAGAGGTCTCTGGTAACCAAGATCTCTGAAGACTCCATCCCAACCCCTTTCCTTTTAATTGTTACTTCTGGGTTTTCTTTATCAACTAAGTGCAAGGTCTCTTCTTGTAGATAATGTAGTCTCTCTTAAAGGAAATGATGACCATCCATTTCCTTACAGCTATCTGCTCTGCCTGACATACTTTATCTTCAGAGATGGTAGAAAATATTGATCATATTCCCTTTAACCATAACCAATGAGGAGTCTGCTTCTAAGCATTCTCTCTTTCTCTAGCTCCCCCTGCCCAACCTCATGGGCTTCCACAAGTGGGGAATAACTTTTTGGCCAAACTAGATTCTGACAGAACTAACAAGACTTTCTCTATTAAATTTGTTTTCTTCTAGGCTTCGGTCAGTTCACCTTCAAATGATCAGCACTGAACAGCTATATTAAGCAGCTTCAGGGATCCCTTTCTTGACCTGGAAATTTATTATTATGTATTTTGAATCTTCCATGATGTTCTGTTGAGCAATGACAATGTTCTGTGTGGTTTTTTATTTTATTTTTACGTTTCTTTAAAAATATATATATATTATATATATATATATATAATATATATTATATGTATAAAATATAAATATATAAAAATATATTCTAAAAATAAAAATATATAAACAATAAAAGACCATCACTCCATACGTCAAAGGGCTTTGGACTCTGTTTGGGGGAGACTGATTGTTGGAGTGAATAGTCCCCAACAAAATACTACCCAGTATTTGAGTGGGCCCCCAATAAAGAGCAAATTGACCCTGTACTAATCTCCACTATTACAAAAATAATATCAAAAAATGATGAGTCACTAGATGGAGTTGACAGAGAAAACCTAAAGTACTGGTAAGATTACTCCGAGACAAGCAGGGAAGGGCCTTGAAGGGAATCAGATCAGCTTTATAATCTCATCCCTGTGAAGATCTTAGGAAACTCCATCTTACTATATCCAATCAGAAAGCCAATTTGATGTCAAACCCCTGAGGTTAAATTTCCCTAGAAATCTGCCTATAGCCTAAGCCATTTTTACTAAATCTGTTTTGGGGTTAGCCCACCATGACATTCTGTCTCATAGTATCTTTCCTCTCATCCTTTCCCTCATGTCTTGCAGTGTCTTTCCTTTCCCCTTCCCTCTCAAGCATCATGGTGCTTTCTCCTTGTTATAATTAATCTTTTAGAGTGCTAAACTACTCAATATATTTAGCCTGCTAGTCAGTGGCATATTCTCACCTCATGATATATTCCTTTTCTCCTGGTTAATTGTGAATTCCACTAGGAAAGTTGTCTTTTCCCTTGTTAATTGTTTAAACCCCTTTACTTGCTAACTATATGCTCTCCCAATATTATTTCATATTTGTCACTATTTGTATTGTAGTCACAATATTGTGTCTATTTTACCTCTTTATTTTGTCTGTGATCTCTTCTTGTAATTAAATGTAGCTTTTGACTAAGAGGAAGCCATTGTGAGTTTTTCATATGTGCCTTGCACCTCACTAAGAATTAATTGCTACTGAACCTCATCATTTGGTGCCAAACCTCATTTGGTGCTGGACCTCAATCTCATCACTACAACTTCAAAAAATTAGAGAATTAATTTTATGAACTCTAAGATCTAGCACTATGATTGTATGATTGTCCTCTATTATCTTATAAAATATTGTGAGGAATACAAAATAATCTGAAGACATAATCCTTCCTGAGAATTTATTTAATCTTTCCCAGAGCCATTCCTGGACACCAAACTTACCCATGGTATCTGACTTTAGAGAAAATAAATAGATTAAGAGTGAGTATTGCTACTCTTCTCCACAACCTTCAGAAATATCTATAATGCTGATGTGAAAATGATGGCAAACTACCGGTGAAGGCTATAGAAATGTTGCACACTCCCCTGGACTACATGCAAGCTGCCTGGCTAAACCACCTGTATGGCTTCCATGGGATTTTTAGCATCCTAGCATAATACGGGCACTGAACTTAGATTCAGACAGTATGTGGTCAGGTATAGGTTCAGACATCTATTTGTTGTGTGGTCTTGAGTGAATCCTACCCCTCCCAGCCTCAGCTTCAGAGAATTGTCATGAAAGCAATTTATATACCTTGAAGTGTTAAAAAAAAAAGTGTTCCAAATGTGTTTTATCAACATGAAGTGTTGTCTTGATGATTATTATTCAATACAAAGCAGGATTTCTGATTTCATTGATTATGAGTGCTTCTTCAAATGGTGCATATTACTAATCAATTTATATCTGCTCTTGCTTTGGGACTCTTTATGTATTTTCATAAATTCTGCAAAGTGTGGATGGCCTTCTGGTGTGATTTTATGTAGATAAAAACAAGGTATATATGTTACCCATTTGTTATGCCATGCTCATTACAGGAGTCATTCACCTCCTTTTCTGATCATACATCTCTTAAGTGGTATCTTTTATGTCATTTCTTGCATATAAATTATCACTGGTAAGTATGTTGCAGCTCACTTAAAACCTTCCATACATCTCTCCATTACTCCATGAGACACCTCTAATTTTGGATCACTGGAGGCTGTATATCCCATTATTCATAGTCAAATAGCATCACAAGAATAATTCTGATATTAAAAAGGTGAATGTTTATTTCAGGGAGAAGTTCAAGATTGTTAAATGTACTGCATAACTTCTGATCTCAGAAGTTATTCAGCCTGCTCTCCCTCTCCCCCACCCAATTTGTTATTATCATACATTTTAAAACATTACCCAGTAAGCAAGAACATATCCCCTAGTAGGCCATGACACCCTAATCATCTGAATGAAATTTTTGACTTCACGGTCAAACTCTAGGTCCAAGCAATGCATTGCAAAATAAGTAGTTTGCATTTCCCCAGTGTAAAAGTACATTCTCTTTCATTAAACTGATGAAATGGAAGGTAGAAATCATCTGTGAGCTTGCTGAACTAAAAGCAGAAGTTCCAGTTGTAATGTTCCTTTACAGACTAATTCTCCCAATTCTTGAGAATTTAGATTGTTAAATAATTAAATTCCTATTGCATTAATTAACCATAATCAATCAATAAATAGCGTTAGGTCTACTATCATCCATTTTTGTATACAATTGATTAAACTGTTTATGAGATTGCTTTCATGCAATGACTATATAAGTATAGTCATATTTTTTAAAGTTATATTTAATTCTTATCAATTAAATCAATGTCATTGACACAATAGAAATTTCTGGTTGTTTGGCTCACTGTTGAACAAATTCTAACATATATACATACTGTGTAGCAACATAATCTAACTGAACCATTTGAAGCATGGGACTCAAAGATGCTAAAGCCACTTTAGTTCTTGGGAGAACCAATTGATTTACTATTTTGTTGATTGTGACTTAAGAAATTGATGGAGAAAATGTTAATGAAGATTTAACTTAAAAGTGCATCACAATGCATATTGCATATTCCCACCAACCCAAATGGTTATTAAACCTTTATGTTAAACCTACATAAACTCCTGAATTTAATAACATCTACTATTGTGAAAGGTACTTATATGGATTACCTTTTTGTGATCTCATTATGTCCACACAATAAACAAATAAGGGATGCCAAAGGGATCATGACCTTGAAATTCGTGCTGGAGAAAATGTTCTTGCTCTTTTTATTTCTCAGAAGTTTTCTTCCTACTTTATTACTTTAAAAAATTAAGGAAGGTGCTTGGTATTCTCTTTCCTTTCCTCATGTGATTCATCTTGAAAATTAAGGTGGGCAGCTAAGTTCTCTTCAGGACTAAGTCCTGAAGTATGAGGTAATTCTCTTTCCTTCATAGTGCCTTCCCTTTAACGGCATCTTTCTTCCACCTCAAGGAGTACCTTTGCACTGGTTAATTTTGAGTTCCCCAGGGGTACCTGTCTTTTTCCTTGCTAACTATATGCTCTCCCAACATTATTTCATATTTGTCTGTCCTGGTGTCTATTTTACCTCTTATTTTTGTCTGTAAACTCTTCCCCTAAATAAACCTGCCTTTTGGCAAAGAGAATAGACATTGTGAATTTGTCACATGTTTAGTTAGAACTAGGTATTGCTACTTCAACCTTATCATATGAATATAATGAAATATTATTGTTCTATAAGAAATGATGAGCAAGCTGATTTCAGAAAAGCCTGGGAAGACATACATGAACTGATGTTAAGTGAAGTGAGTAGAACCACGAAAACATTGTACACAATAAAAACAAAATTATGTAATGATCAATTTTGATGAACATGGCTCTTTTCATCAATAAGGTAATTCAAGACAATTTCAATAAACATTATGGAAATTGCCATTCATATCCAGAAAGAGAACTATAGAGACTCAATGTGAATCAAAGCATAGTATTTTCATCCTTTTGTTGTTGTTTGATTTTTTTCATTGTCATGTTTTTTTCCCTTTTGATCTGATCTTTCTTGCACAGAATGACAAACATGGAAATTTGTATGGAAGAACTATGTGTGTTTAACCTGTTGGATTAAACCTGCTGTTTGGAGGAAGAAGGAGAGAGAACGGACAGAAAAAAAAAATGGAATACAAGATTTTGCAGAGGTGAATGTTGAAAATTATCTTTCCATATATTTAGAAAAAAATACTATTAAGAAAATTAATGTGGCCTACACATGGTAGACTTGAATTCTCCTAATTTGTTATGCAATATATAATCCATTTTGAAAACATCCATCATATTTGTTTTAATCCTAACATAAAATGATAAGGATATATCTTCTCACTTTAGGAGTTTTTACCAGTGACATTTTCAAAGGATGTATAATAAAGCATGGTAGGTATTCCTCTTTTTTAAAAAAGGCAATATACACTAGGTGCAGATTGAAATATATATGTATATACATATACATATATATGTATATTGACATAGTCAATGATGGAATCTGCTTTTCTTGACTACACATATTTTTCTCTTTTTTTAACAATGATTTCTCCTCCCCAACCCGCACTCCCATGCAAGAGAAAAAGACCACTGATTTTTCTTAATTGAAAAAAATTAAATCTTAAAAAAAGAAATCTTCAATTTTCACAGAAGATTCACCATAGAATTCTTTTAAGTAATCGAATGCTCTATTGCACTTTTAAAAATCAATTTTCAAAAATATGATGACATACAACTACTTAAGAACGCATTTACCATATAAAGGGATATGTGCTAGCATTTACATTTAGTGATATTGCTACCTTAATTAGCCACATGCAGGAGAACATATTATTTGAAAGAATTAGTATGGTAATTGTTTCCCATAATAGAAAATTATAGAGATGCTCACAATTCTTTTTTTCTTGTGGTAATGAATGAATAAAAGAATAAAGTTGTATGTAGCAAGAGTATACATATTCCATGGTAAAGAATGTAGTATACAGTATAGTTTTCAGTAACTCTCAATTCCTATTACACACAAATACATGACTTTTTTGTCTTTATTTAAAATGATGCAGAAATAATACACAATCTGCTTAGTCCTTTTCTAAACACCACCAAAAGTATGGCATACATAATACAATACATAATGATTACAGAAAATAGCAAAAGCAACAAAGCAAAATTGAATCCAAGCATCAAATCAAAGTTTGTTTCTCTATAACTTAAACCTCCTTCTTCTAGTTTTTTAAATCGGTGACCAAACAAAATAATTTAATCCCTCTTCCACATGAAAATCCTGTCTGATACTTGTAAACAATGATTATTCTTTTCTCCAGGTTAAATTTCCCTTTTTCTAGATATTAGAGTACTTTAAAGCAAAAAACAAGTTCACCAACCTAAAGTGAAGATTCCCTACTAAGATTTTCAAAACACTATTTTAAGAGGCAGTTAGGTGGTGCAGTTGGTAGAAAACTGCATGGGGAATGAAGAAATCTTTATTTAAATATGACCTCAAACACTTCCTAGCTAAATAACTGCAGGCAAGTCACATAAACATCTGTCTGACTCAGTTTCCAGAACTGTGGATAAGTGAATAATAGTAGTATCTACCTCCCAGAGTTGTTATGAGGATCACTTGTAAAGCATTTAGCACAATACTTGGCATTTTGTTGGTGCTTAATAAATGCTTGCTCCCTTTATTACTTCATGTTTTTATTAATACAGCCAAGGAGAGCATTCGCATTCTTGGCTGCTACATCACACTCTTGATTCATTTTGAGTTTCTTATCCACTAAAACTCCCAGCTGTATTTCATATGAATTGTTTGTTGTTTGGTCAAGTCTCTTCAAATCCAATAGTTGCACAGTCAATTTGTTTAATCCAAGTTTTCCATTTTATATTTATATCTATAACATTTCATTATTAGATTCAGTCCTTCATTCTGACTTGACATAGTCTCTTGGGATGCTGACTATCTATCATCCATTATATTAGGTATTCCTCCCAGCTTTGTATCATCTGCAAATTTGATAAGAATGCCATCTCTATTTTCACCCAAGTCTTTGATTAAAATATTGAATGCAATAAGTCTTACAACATTTTATATATCTGTGTGTTCACAATTCATAAGACTTAAATATATTATCTTGTGTTTATATATCATTTTTATAGGCTTGAAATTCTTCATAATGTCAGTTTTCCAGAGGAGAGTGACATACTAATCAAAGTCAATTACAAATAAAGTTAAGACCCTAATATGGTAATTAAAGTCTTTCAATTACAGCAGGTTAATGTTTCCCTGTAGATAGAATATGTCCATAAGCATATATATCTTGGCTAGAAAGTGCAAATGGACAATAAATTGAACTCAGAACTGAACAGAAAGAAGAGAAAGCTGGCTAAATTTCCTTTTTTTTTTCTTTTAGCAATCCCAAACTTCCCCCCTGAAAAAGGCCAGTCTTTGTATAATAATTATTCATCTTTTGATGTTATGAGGCTGTAAATTATAAACTAGACTAGCACAGTCTCTGAAGAATAAAAATTGCAGGTCACCCAAAAGAAAATGGAATGGTTCATGATGGACACTGAGTAGGAATAGGCTACAAATATATTACTAAAACAATCAAACTCAAAAAGTAGTTTAAAAGATATCACCAAAGTGAGGTATGAGCAAAAGAGGAAGTAAGAAAGTCACATAGTTGGAACCAGGAATAACAAATGGATGATTTCAGTGCTCTGCCACTATCCATAGATTATGAAGAACTCTTAAGGGAAGCTTTCTGGGAAGGATTTCCAAGAGAATATTGACAAGTTATCCAGGAGTTTCAGTTGCATTAAATGACCTACATTGATGAGATCATAAATCCACTGAATCTAGAAAGCATTTTTCTGATGATTCTATATGGTTATGAATAATGGAAAATGACATAACAAATATTTGTGCCTTAACTTACCAACATACATAGAAAAATATATATGAAGACATCTGAAAATTTTAAAAGCAATAAAATAATTATTAAATTCTGCAAAAAATAAATGAGTAAAATCAGCACTTTTTAAGTGCCTGCTATGTGTTAGGTACCTGCAAATATTTCAGTTGATCCTCACAACCCTGGAAGATAGCTACATTATTACTCTCATTTTGCAGATTTGGAAACTGAGGTAAGTAAAAATTATCTTGTCCACCATCACAGAACTAGTGTCTGATGCCAGATTTGAATTCCAGTCTCCCTGAATCCAAACCCAGCATTCTATGCATGGGCCACCTAACTCCCTCAATGAATTTATCAAACCAATATAGCAAAGATGGCAATCCAACCCAGTTTAATTTATAGATTTACCATGATATCATGCAAAATGCTAAAGTCTGACTTTATAGAATTAAAGTATTAATATATTTTACATAATATACTATAATAAATTTTGAGTGAAATATTGATCTAAAGAAAAAATAATATAAATTTAAGAATATATAATTTTATGCAATAATAATAACTAACATTTCTATAGCATCTTAAGGTTTGTGAAATCCTTTACAAGTATTCTCATTTTATCCTCACAACAATTCTGGGAGATAGATGCTATTATTGTCCTCATTTTACAGATGAGGAAACTGAGGTAGACAAAAATTTTGTGATTTACACACCTTTAATAAATGTCTGTAAACAAATTTGAACTCAGATACTCCTGATTTCAGATTTAACACTTTCTCTACCACCTTGCAACGTCTGACATATTTGCTACAACTATGAAGAGAAAGAAAATTCTTAACAAACTGAAAAGACTTACAGAAGCTAAAGTAGATGAACTTTATGTTTTTAAAACACTTTTTTAAACAACAATAAAGTATAACTAGAATAAAAAGAAACATCAGGGGAAAAAACTTTGCCATAAATATTTCTAATAAAAATTTGGCATTTACATCAAATGAAATTATACAAATATAGTATAAGATCCATTCTCCCAAAGTGATCTAAGGTTATGATTAAGCAATTGTTTTTGGTTTTTGTTTCCAATTACCAGCTGAAAAATCAATTCAATGTGGGCTGAGTTTCGTAGATTATTGATGGAATTGTAAACTTGAAGAATCTTTTTAGGACAAAATCTGCTAGTCCAGATTAAAGTTTGAAAAATAATTAAGCCTAATTATTCCATTGTGGGTAATATACCGTATGGGTGTTATTTAAAAAAGAAAAAACTATTTAAATATTCATATATCAATATTTACAATTTTTAAAAAGTACCAGAAACAACTTAAATTTTTAAAAGTTGGGGGATGGTTAAATAAATTGTCATACACTACTGTGAGCAAATGCAGTTGAGATAGGCAAAGATGAGGAATATAAAGAAAAAAAAAAGTAAAAGAAGAACTGGCGACTACTCCACTTCCGGCCAAGATGGTGGCTAGGAGGCACACAGCTGTGTAAGCTCCGCATTTTCTCTCAGAATCCATCTCATTACAAGCCTCTGAATTAATGCCTGACTGAAAAAAAAAACCCACAAACAGTTACCAAGAGAAGACATCCTTGAGATTCGCCAGGAAAGGTCTGTTTTGCTCGAGGGCGGGACGGTTTTAGATCGGACAAGGCTGAGGGCAGACGTGGCAGCGAGAGCTCGAAGGCAGCCTCACAGCCGAGCAGACTGGAGGGGTTGGATGTATCTCAGCCGCCTCATGGGAGAGCTTCACTACAGGATTGGATATGTTGCTCTGGCAGCAAGTCAGTAGCCCAGCAGAGAAGCTAAAACACCGGGGGTGAAGAATACAACCCCAAACAGCTGGAGTTCCTTGAGACTGGCCACCCCTCCCCCACAGCATCTCAGCACGCTCTCAGAGTCTAAGAGCGCAGGCACAGCACAGTCCTGCTAGTGACTCCCTGCTGCCCCCTCAGTCTGTAGAGGAAGCTCGGTAACGCCACTCAGCCCCTCCCCCAAAAAAGCAGATTCCATTTGTGGTTTTTTCCTTTTTTTTCTTTGCTAGTTTGTCTCTGATTCTTCTTTGACAAAATGAGCAAAAAGTTAAAAAGGACTTTAACGATTGACAGCTTTTATACAGACAGAGAACAGACTCAACCCTGAGGAGACTAAAAACAGATTATCTTCAGGTGAATCCTCACAGGAGGATACTGTTCCTCAACACAGATGAATCCTAGAAGAAATTAAAAAAGGCTCCTCACAAGAGAGGCTAGAAGAAAAATGGGAAAAGGAGAGGGCTTGGCAAGAGAGTCTGAGAAGCCATCCCACCTACAAAGACAGAGGATAAAGAAATCAAACCTTTGAAAAATAGGATTAGTGAACTGGAAACAGAAAATAGCTCATAAAGAATAAATGGGCGAAATGGAAAACATTCCAAGAACAAATTGGACAATTAGAAAAGATATTAAAAAAGTGAGGAAGAAAAACCTTCATTGAAAAAAGAATAGAACAAATGGAATTGGAATGACTTGAGGAGACAAGAAGAATCAGTCAAGCAAGACCAAAAACCAAACCATGGAGAAAAATGTGAAATAATTCTAGAAAACAACAACCTGGAAAACAGGTCTAGGAGAGACAATCTGAGAATTATTGGACTCCCAGAAAAATACGATGAAAAAAAGAGCCTGGACACTATTTTCCAGGAAATTATCAAAGAGAACTGCCCAGAAGTCATAGAAACAGAGGGTAAAATAGACATTGAAAGAATTCATGAATCACTTACTGAAAGGGATCCTAAAATCAAAACACCAAGAAATATAGTGGCCAAATGCCAGAACTATCAAACAAAGGAAAAAATACCAGCGCCTAGAAACCAATTCAAATATAGAGGAGCCACAAAGGATCACCCAAGATCTAGCATCATCCACATTAAAGATCAAGGGCCTGGAAAGAAACTCAAAGGCTAAGGAACCTGGTATGCAACCAAAATAAACTTACCTAGCCAGATTGAGCATCTTTTTCCAGGGAAGAAGATGGTCATTCAATGAAATAGTGAATTCACCTATTTTTGGTGAAAACCAGAACTTAACAAGAAGTTTGATCTGAAATATAGAACCCAAGAAAACCTAAAAAGGTAAAAAGAAATCTTGGGAACTATATTTTGCTGTAAAGATGTATGAAAAATACATGATACCTTGTTCTAGAAATTAGAGATGGAAAGGACATTGTATTAGAAAAAGGTTAAAGTGTACTATATCTCACAAAGAGGCAAAGGAAACCCATTATATCTGGAGAAAGAATGGAGGGGATGAATATAGTGGATATTTTAATGCCATAAGAATTGACTTTAAGAGAAAAAATGTTAGACATATTCAATATATTGGGAAACTCTCCCATCTCATTGAAAATGAGAAGGGAAAAGTGAAAAGGAAGGAATAAGCTAAGCAGAAGGGAATACAGAAACTGAGAGGGAAAGGAGTAATTATGATAGGGAGGAACTTAAGGTGAGGAGGAGGGATACTAAAGGGAGGGCTGTGAGAAGCAGGTGGTACCTCACAAGTTTAATACTGGGAAGGGGATAAGGGGAAAGAAGGGAGAAAAGCATAAATAGGGGTTAACAAGATGGCAAGTAAACAGAATTGGTAATTTTAACCATAAATGTGAAGGGGTAAACTTCCCAAAAGGAAGCGATTAGCAGAATGGATTAAAAGCCAGAATCCTACAATATGTTGTTTAAGGAAACACACCTGAAGCAGGGAGATACATGCAGAATAAAGGTAAAAGGATGGAGCAAAATCTACTATGCTTCAGGTGAAGTCAAAAGAGGGTAGCCATCCTGATCTCAGATCAAGCAAAACAAAAATTGATCTAATTAAAAGAGATAAGGAAGGGCACTATATCTTACAAAGGGTAGCATAAATAATGAAGCAAATCAATATTAAAATATATGCACCAAGTGGTGTAGCAGCTAAATTTTAAAGAGAAATTAGAGAGCTGCAAGAAGAAATAGATAGCAAAACTATAATAGTGGGAGATCTCAACTTTGCACTCTCAGAATTAGATAAATCAAATCACAAAATAAATAAGAAAGAAGTCAAAGAGGTAAATAGAATACTAGAAAAGTTAGATATGATAGACCTCTGGAGAAACGAAATGGAGACAGAAAGGAGTACACTCTTCTTTCAGCAGTTCAAGGAACCTATACAAAAATAGACCATATATTAGGACATAAAAACCCCAAACTGAAATGCAGTAAGGCAGAAATAGTGAATGCATCTTTTCAGACCACGATGCAAAAAAACACTCAACAAAAAACAGGGAAAGTAGACCAAAAATAATTGGAAAACTAAATAATCTTACATTAAAGAATGATTTGAAACAGCAAATCATAGCCATAATTAATAACTTCACCCAAGAAATGACAATAATGAGACATCATATCAAAATGTGTAGGATGCAGCCAAAGCGGTAATAAGGGGAAATTTCATATCTCTAGAGGCTTATTTGCATAAAGCAGAGAAAGAGAAGGTCAACGAATTGGGCTTACAAAAAAAATGCTAGAAAAGGAACAAATTAAAACCCCTCAGTCAAACACTAAACTTGAAATTTAAAATTAAAGGAGAATCAATAAAATTGAAAGTAAAAAACTATTGAAATTAATTAATAAACTAAGAGTTGGTTCTATGAAAACCAACAAAATAGACAAACCCTTAGTAAATCTGATTAAAAAAAGGAAGAGGAAAATCAAATTTTAGTCTTAAAATGAAAAGGAGAACTCGGCCACTAATGAAGAGGAAATTAGAGCAATAATTAGGAATTACTTTGCCCAACTTTATGGCAATAAATTGACAACTTAAATGAAATGGAAACTTCAAAAATATAGCTTGCCCAGAAAAGAGGAAGAAGTAAATATCCTAAACAGTCCCATCTTAGAAAAAATACAACAAGCTTTAACCAATCCCTAAGAAAAATCCCCAGGACCGATGGTTTACATGTGAATTCTCAAACATTTAAAGAAAATTAATCCCAATGCTATATAAACATTTGAAAAAATAGGGACTGAAGGAGTCCTACCAAACTTTTTTACACACGACATGGTAATTGATACCTAAATCAGGTGGTTTGAAAACAGAAAAGAAAATTATAGACCAATTCTTAATGAATATTGATGCTAAAATCTTAAAAAAATATTAGCAGAAAAGATTACAGAAAATCATCCACAGGATAAACACTATGATCAAATAGGATTTAACCAGAATGCAGGCTGGTTCAATATTAGGAAAACTATTAGCAAATTGACATTCAATAACAAACTAACAAACCATATGATCAATCAATAGATGAAAAAGCATTTGATAAAATCTAACATCCATTCCTAATAAAAACATTGAGAGTATAGGAATAAATGGATTTTTTAAAATATAGGAGTATATTTAAAACCACAGTGATCATACATGGGGAAAACTTGAATCTTTCCCAGTAAGATCTGGAGGAAGCAATTCCCTGTCACCATTATTATTCAAATTTATTGAAACACTACCCCAATAAGAGTCAAGAAAGAGTTAAAAAAGAATGGCAGTGAGGAAACCCCTACTTTTCAGATGATATGATATACTTAGAGAACCCTAAATTCCCGAAAAAAGATTAGAAATAATCCAAACAAAAGTTCGGTTATAAAAAACCCAAAACCTACATTTTTATACATACCAAAAAATCCAACAGCAAGAGTACAAAGAAAATTCCTTCAGAATAAATTTACGCATAAAAATTTGGGAATGACTACCAAAGGAAAGTCAAATTATATGAGTAAATTACAAAAACTTCCAAAAAATAAAGTCGATTAAAAATTAAAAATCGTTTGAATATAATAAAGAAAATACCCTAAACTAATCTATTTATTTAGTGCTATACCAATCAGATTTCCAAGAAAAATTTTAATGATCTAGAAAAAAATAAAAAAATTATATGGAATAATAAAATAAGAATCCAAAAGAATTAATGAAAAAATCAAATGAAGGTGGCCTAGCATGACCTAAAAACTATATTATAAAGGCAGTCACCAAAACCATTTGTATTTAAGAAATAGATTAGGATCAGTGGAACAGGTTATTCACAAGACACAATAGTCAACTATAGCAATTTGTTTTGACAAACCCAAAGATCCTCACTTTTTGGGATAAAATTCATTATTTGACAAAAAACCGGAATAATGGAAAAGAAAGGAGAAATTAGGATGGACCCACTTAACCGAACCAAGATAAGATCAAAATGGGTCCGATTAAGACATAAAGAAGAGATTATAAACAAATTGGAGGAACATGGGATAGTTTATCTCTCAGACTTGTGGAAGAGGAACAAATTTGTGACTGAAGATGAACTAAGACCTTATTGATCACAAAATAGAAAATTTTGATTACATCAAATTAAAAAGCTTTCAAACAAAACTAATGTAAACAAGATTAGAAGGGAAGCAAAAAACTGGGAAAACATCTTCAAGAAAGGTTCTGATAAAGGGCTATTTCCAAAAATATAGAGAGCTGACTTAATTTATAAGAAAACCAACCATTCTCCAATTATAAATGGCGGAATAAAACAATTTTGATGATGAAATTGAAATCATTACCACTCATATGAAAGAGGTTCCAAATCATTATTAATCAGAGAAATGCAAATTAAGACAACCTGAGATACACACACACCTGCGATTGGCTAAGATGACAGGAAAAAAATATGAGTGTTGGAGGGGATTGGGAAAACTGGGACACTGATACATTGTTGGTGGAGCGGAAAATCCAACCATTCTGGAACAATCTGAATTATGCCCAAAGTTATCAAACTGTGTATTTTTGATCCAGCAGTGTTTCACTGGGCAAACCCCAAGGAGATACTAAAGAAGGAAAGGACCATTATGTGCCAAAATGTTTGTGGGCCCTGTTTTGTGGCTAGAAGTGGAAACTGAGTGGATGCCCACAATTGAGAATGGTTGGGAAAATTGTGGTATATGAATGTTATGGAATATTGTTCATAAGAAAATGACCACAAGATGAATACAAGAAGCTTGGAAGAATTACATGAATTGCTAATGAAATGAGCAGAACCAAGAGATCTTATATGTCAAAAACAATGTAGAAGATTAATCTGATAAGTGGATTTCTTTGACAAAGAGACCTAATTCAATTTCAATTGATCAATGATGGAAGAAGATACACCCAAAGAAAAAACACTGGGAAATGAATTAAACTGTTTGCATTTTGTTTTTTCCCGATTTTACCTTCTGAATCCATCCCTATGCAACAAGAAAACTGTTTGATCTGCACACAACATTGTTCTAGGATATACTAGGAAACAAATATATAGGACTGTTGCCACTAGGGAGGGGTGGAGGGTGGGGGAAAAATCGGAACAGAAGTGAGTGCAAGGGATAATGTTGTAAAAAAAAAATTACCCTGGCATGGATTCTGTCAATAAAAAGTTATTATAATAAAATATAATTAAAAAAAAGAACTGGCCATCAGTATTACTAAGTGATCATGTAATATCATGTAATATCAAGTAATATCATGGCAAGAAAGAGAGAAACAAACATTTATTAAGCACTCAAACTCAGGTCTCCTTGACTTTCTAGTACAAATAGGATACTTCAGGAGCATCACCTAAAGGATAAGTTTGAGGAACATGTGTTTTAGTCATGCAATTGGGAATATTTTTAAATTAATGCTAAGGAAACACAACCAAATATTTTATTACACTTATTTCTTTTAGAGAACCAACAAGGTACTGTGCAAGTTTAAATTGATGTGTAAAAATTAATGCCTTAGATAAAAATCAATCTTTAACTCCTGTCCAAAGAAATTGATAATTTATTTTATTTTCTTCCAACCCCAATTTCTTCCCATTGGAGTACAAAAGAGCAATAATATACCTGGTGCCTAGAACATCCCAGGAGACAGACTTGGCAGAAGACTTATGCTCCCCTGTGGATGTGCATAATATAACTGCTGAGTATGGCAGCTAGACTAACAGAACCTTGCATCAATATTCAATCATGCTATCATGAGTCATGAATGTTCTAATGCCAGAAAGAACTTTTGGAAATTTCCCAGACATGCAATAATTTCATAAAAGTTTGACAGCTATTGTACTGGGAATCCTCATCAAAAAAAAAAAATAGTGCTAAATATAAAAGGCTTTGGTGGAATATTACACAGTCCTTTCTAGCCTCTTAGCTATTAATATAAGTTTCTACTCAAATTATCTGTCAATGTTTATGTTTGGGATCTAGGCATTCAAGGAATTAGGGGAATGTAGATAGTATGAATATATCACCACAAAGTGTTGCTGTGGAACAGTTAGTTAATCTCAGTTCTTTCTTTTCTCACTGGGTAACACTCTTACCCCTAGAATATATTCTATTTCTAAACCTCCTCTTCCACTGGGGGCTAGAGTTTTACTTGAAAGCATATTAAGTTTGAACATTCCTACTCTATTTTAAAAATGAGCTAAATATTTAACCACATGATACAAGTGGATTTCTTTCTTTGCTTTTTTAAGGATCTTGGAAATATGAATTATTAGTTCAAATAATGTGTAATACAGCAGGATCAAAGTCTGATCTTTACTACAGAATTTGGTCCCCTTACCTATTACTGTTATTGTTTTAATTTCTTTGTATCCCTCTTACTTCCTACCTTCCTCTATTTCCTCCCCTTCCCAGATATACAATGATTACATGTAACCATTGGCTAAAAGGTTAATTTGCACAAGACTCTCCTCATTAATGGAGATCAATTATACAATGCTCCCTGCCTATTCCAAGGTAGATTTGATGAGAGCTAGAAAAAAGAGCAACATTAACCAACTCCTCGCCTTACACAAGTCTGGAGCTTTGAGGAAAGACTTGTGTAAATAATTCTTATACAAATATGCAACATCCCTTAATTATCTTTAAGCCCCAATTTCAAATTCAAATTTGGCCTCAGACACTTGCTGGCTACATGACCCTGAGCAAGTCATTTAATCTTGTTTGCCCATCTGTAAAACTTAATGGAGTCATGTAAAATGACTGAACACCAGCAACAAGAGGAATTGCTATCCAACCTCTATTTAAATTAAATTGATTGCTTTATCTATATTGTTCACTCAAGTATGAAGTATTCACTATATGTGAAGTACTGTGATTTGCAAAGACAAAAATGAAAGTTTCTCCTCTCAAAGAGTTTACCTATTATCTCCTGAACCTCAAAGAAAGGCTAAATATTGAGGAATTCTGAAGTCAGTCAATAAGAATTTATTTAGTGATTACTATGGGTCAAGCACTATGCTAAACGCAGTAGATATAAAGAAAGACAAAAACAAAGCCCTCTTCTACATATTAAGGGGAAGACAACATGTAAGTAAATAGACCCATATAAAAATGGAACATAATCTCATAGGTTCTAGTGCCATTGGAAGCCTCTGAAGTCCCTGAATAAGGGACTAACAAAGTCAAACTTGTGCTATAAGAATATTGTTTTGATTGCTTCAGCATTCTTGCAGTAGGATCTGATCTAGTGGACCAGTTGTGTGAATAGAGAGAAGGAGATGAATTCAAAGTGGAATCGTGGATGTGGAATTAATAATAAAGGAGTAAGAATACCTGTAAATAATGACATTGAATAAAAGGTATACATAGAAATTAAAAATAAAATATTTTCAAAACCTAGGTGAGATGAAATGATTAAAAATAATGGTAGATTGAATAAAATATAATTAGAGATATGACCTACCAAAATCTATGAGATGTAGTTAATGAATGTTCAAAAGAAGATTTATAGTACTAGATGTCTATATCAATAAAAAAAAAAGTGAGAAAATTAACGAATTGAATCTTTAATCTAAAAACCTAAGGGAAAAAAAGCAACACACCAATAGAAAATGGAAGTCCAAGTCGATAATCAGCTTCTACTATGTGCCAAACACTGGGAATACAAAGAAAGGAAGAAAACAGTTCCTGTTCTCATGGTGTTAATAATCAAATGCAGGAGGCAACATAGAAACAATTCTGTGCAAACAAGATATATACAGAATTAATAGAAAATTATCTCAAGGGGAAGGCTCTAAGGAATGGAGCTTCTTTCAAAAATAGGAGTATTAGTTGAGACTTGAAAGAAGCCAAGGAAGCCAGGAAGCAGTGAGGAAGAGAAAGGTTACACGATACAATGGTGAAAATTCTTAGAATTGAAATACAGATAGTCTTTTGCACAGGATAGTAAGGAGACTAGTATCTTTAGATCCCAATATGTAGGAGGAAAAAAGGTGGTAAGTGTTGGAATCTTTACAAACTGTTAAGCCATTTAGAGTTGATAGAGACAATAAGTATCTAATTTGGCATGGTTCAATGATTGATTTGATCTTGGAAGGAGATGTTTTGGGCCAGAACTTGAAACGAGGTACTAAGTACAACTGATAGACAATATTGCTTGTGTTCACACCTCCCTTGAAGTTCTTAGGGCCAGAGAGCACTCTGGGAGATAACCCAGAATCCCATTCTCTCCAGAAGAAGGAGTTAACCTTTGGGAGATCATATAGAGAGAGGAAGCTCTTAGAGTTTGAGAGAGTTACTTGGGAACATTCCCAGGGGTTGGAGAGGAGTACTCTGTGAGGAAGCTTACAAGCCCTATCTTTGAGGCAAGAGAGATTCATTGCATCTTTCACCTTGGTGCTGGCTGGAGTCGGAAGGACAAACCTTTGAATTTAGAGACATTCAGAAGGAACTCTTGGAACAAAGCAGAGAGATAGGCCTGAGCTAACTGGGCTATATTGAAGGACACAATAAAAGATCTGAACTTTTATCAGCTGGCTGCGATTTTGGGTGATTTTAACTGAAACTAAGGCTGCCTCCAGAAAACCTCCCCGAGAAACCTGCTTTCTCTCAGAGAGAATTCTTATTATTTTAAAGAAGAGAAAAACATCAACAGGTAAGAAGACTAGAAAGGTAGGGAAGGCCCTGGTTATAAGACTTCAAAAGCCAAACAGAGGGTTTTATATTTGATCTTCATAGTTACTGAATTGAGGTTGGGGATAGGGATGCAAGGGAGGATGACATGGTCAAACATTCACTTTACCAATAGATTAGGCATAAGGTGATATCAGTGCAGAGATTAATATTATTGAAAATAAGAAAACAGAATTTTTCTTAAAATCCACAAGGTATTTTAAAGACCAACACTAATAAATAATTAGTAAATCTAACAAATTAAAAATGAAAGCAAATCCAGATCATCATAGTGAGACAGGAGTAAGAATAGAGTAAAACAAAGGCAAAATAATGTCAATAGTGACAGCCCTCAGATATTTCTATGATGATAAATTTGAGACAATTATTTCCAAAAATGAAGAATACCAAAATTAACAAATCAAGAACAGCTTAACCTAAATGGACCCATTTCAGAAGGAGGAATCAAAAAAGGTTATTTAGAAGTTAACTTGCTATGCATCTCTCCAAAAAATGTTGGAGCCAGGTAGATCTACAAGCAAATTCTACCAAGCTTATAAAGAGCAGATGATTCCTGTACTGTGAAGATTGATTCAAAACATAGAGAAGGATATGGATTCAGAGCTGGCTGAATAAACAAATCCAAGAACAGGTCTGTTAATGGGATGATGTCAATCTGAAAATCTAACCTAGTGCCCCAGGGATCGGTTGCTGCATGGATTAAGGCATAAATCATGTGCTTCTCAAATTTTCAAATAACACAAATCAAAAGGGATAGCTAACATACTGGATGACAAAGTTGATATCTAAGAGGATTTCAATAAGCTAGAACTTTTGGCCAAATGTAATAATATTGATTAATGTAAAATCACTTGGGTTTAGAAAATCAGTTTCACAAGTAAAAAGCAGGGAAAGTATGGCTAGACAGCAATTTGTCTGAAAAGAATCTGGTGCTGTAGGGAAGGCTAAAGTATAGGACATAATTACAAACTCCAGAAGCTGAAGCCATTGTAAAGAGGCATAATATTCAGGACGTGGAAGATGACAGTTCTGCTATATACACTCTGTGCCCTGGACAATCCACATCTTATGTTTTCAGGGTCCTCCATTTTAGGAAGTACATTGATAAGCTGGAGAGAATCTAGGATGTCAGGATTGTTATGATCATATGAAAATTGGAACTGGAAATGGAAGATGACAATACTTAAGAATACATATTAACTCTTTTGGGGACAGTGGAAAGGGTTATTAGTTCTATGGCCAGAGGTCCTGGGTTCAAATCTCACTGCTGATATATATTCCTTGTATGAACCCTGGGCAAGTACCTTAACTCCCTGAATTTTTAGTTTTAGACAGTCTATAAGGATTCTTGTTGTAATAATGATTTATTCTTCTTGACTCCAAAAAGCACAACTGCCTTTAGTGGATGTTGGTGGAGACATACTTTAGATTTATGGAGGAAAAAATCTCTAAAAATCTGAACTCTCCAAAAAGTGGAAAGGTTTACTATAGGAATTAAAAGATTACTCTTAATATCTTCTCCTTACCCTTCTTCACTAGAGGCCTTCAAGCAAAATCTGGGTGACTACTTGCAGGGTACGATATATGAGAAATTCTCATTTAGATACATATTAGGCTTAACACTTCTGTGGTCATTCCTAATTCTGAAGATTCTATAATTCTGTGATTCTGATTTGGGAAAGACTATTAAGAATAATTCTAAAACCAGAACTAATATTTAGACTTATTTGCTGTCACAGATTTTAAATTATATTATGGAAGAATAATTACTTATTGAGACAGAGTAGCATACATAATGGGTAGGAATCCAGTCTTGAAACCAGGAAGATATATAATTAAGGCCTTTCTTTAACACATATTGACTTATGACCCTAGGCAAATGATTTAACCTCTCAGGGCTGTAGGCATCTAAGACAATCTGTGTAGAAGGTGCCAGGTTACCTTAGTGTTAGGTATTTCCTCACCCAAGATTTACCTAAACCAATGAAATCCCTTACCACTTAATAAATGTTTGTTGAATGAATAAAAACTTTCTTCTAGCAAATAGATCAGTGAAACCCAGAAATAGAATATAGAATAGAAATAGAATAGAAAATTCTCATAATGAGAATTTTGTATTTGATAACTTAGAAAAAAGATTCAGCAAAGATGGCTTAAAAAGAGCAGTTGGATAAGTAAGAAAACAGGAGACACCAGTCTCAAGGAAGGAAAACTAGAGGAACCAGGGTATCCAGGAGGAGAAGGTGATCAACGAAGTCAAATGCTACAGAGAAAGAATAAAGGAAGATTAACAAAAAGCCATTAGATTTGGCATTTTCAAAATCATTGGTAATTTTGGAGAGAACAGTTTCAGTTTAGTGATGTTTGGAAGGCAGATATGAATGAAAAGAAAGGAAATGGAAGAAACAAGTGTAAATAGTTTTCTAGGAAATGACTATGAAAGGAAGGGCAACTACACACCTGTCAGACTGGCTAGAATGACAGGGAAAGATAATGTGGAATGTTGGAGGGGATGTGGGAAAATAGGGACACTGATACATTGTTGGTGGAATTTTGAATACATCCAGCCATTTTGGAAAACGATTTGGAACTATGCTCAAAAAGTTATCAAACTGTGCATACCCTTTGATCCAGCAGTGTTACTAATGGGCTTATATCCCAAAGAGATCTTAAAGAAACGAAAGGGACCTGTATGTTTGTGGCAGCCCTCTTTGTAGTGTCCAGAAACTGGAAACTGAGTGGATGCCCATCAATTGGAGAATGGCTGAATAAATTGTGGTATATGAATATTATGGAATATTATTGTTCTGTAAGAAATAACCAGCAGGATGATTTCAGAAAGGCCTGGAGAGACTTACATGAACTGATGCTGAGTGAAGTGAGCAGGGCCAGGAGATCATTATATACTTCAACAACAATATTATATGATGATCAATTCTGATGGACCTGGCCATCTTCAGCAATGAGATGAACCAAATCAATTCTAGTGGAGCAGTAATGAACTGAACCAGCTACGCCCAGCGAAAGAACTCTGGGAGATGACTAAGAACCATTACATTAAATTCCCAATCCCTGTATTTTTGCCTGCCTGCATTTTTGATTTCCTTCACAGGCTAATTGTACAATATTTCAGAGTCTAATTTTTTTGTACAGCAAAATAACGGTTTGGATATGTACTTATTTTGTATTCAATTTATACTTTAATATATTTAACATGTATTTGTCATTCTGCCATCTAGGGCAGGGGGTGGGGGGAAGGAGGGGAAAAATTGGAACAAAAGGTTGGCAATTGTCAATGCTATAAAATTACCCATGCATATAACTTGTAAATAAAAAACTATTAAAAATTAAAAAAAAAAAAAAAGAAAGGGAGGCCAGATGTAGGATGACAACTTGAGGAAATGACACGGCTTTTTAAGGAATCCTAAGACCTGGGCTTGGCCTTAGAAACAGAGAATGAGCCATTAAATAAGAAAAGACTGAAGATGATAGAGAAAGGACAACTGTGGGAATAAATTGCTAGAGATGGGAGAGGGTGAGATCAAAGGACCTTACAAATACAAGAGTTAGATTTGTCAGTTTACATGCTGCCTCTGATACATAATGATTTTGTCACCCTAGATAAGTCATTTAAACCTTCCCATCTTTAGACTCTGCTCTGGGATTCTGGAATCTGGCAGTGACTTTTCACATTATTTTGCCTGAAAGACTCCATTTTACTTCCTAACCATTTCTAGACTATGCTCCCCTTCCCTTTCTAATTTCTTTCCTGATTAGCATTTCAAGAATAGTAACTGTGTTGCTCATTTATATCTGTATACCTTACACTTAACAGTGCCTGGCTCTTAGAAAATAATCGATGAATGCTTTTTCATTCATCTATTCACACATTGACTCATTTGTTCATTCATCCATAATTAATCTCTCAGGTGCTGTCAACCTCACATAGAAATGTGCCACATATTGACTTAGAAAACCACAAATTAACATTATTTACATTGTACATAGTATTTTTATTTATTTTGTTAAAGATTTTCCAAATATATTTTAATCTGGTTCCAGAGGCACTTGGGAGTTTGTTAAGAGAGTTTGATACCTCTGTCCTAGACAATTCTCTAAGCCTAAGTTTTTGAGAGGATGACAACCTACATTGGTAGAGAAAGTTCCTCACCAGGAACAACTTTATCCAGTGAAATCACAAATGCAGTCCCTCTCCCTATCCCCTTAATTTCAGTTGGATTTCTAGAAGAGTTATACTACTTTAGAACTTTAATAAACATATATTGATATGTCTATCTTTCTGTAATTTCTCTAATATCTATTCCCATTTTTCATCATCTTGGCCAATTTGCTGGGAAACCCTGGGCTTACTTTGATTTGCATTTTTTTTATTATTAGTTATTTGGAGGAATCTTTCCCATGACCACTAATAGTTGGCAAATTTTTGGAAAACTTTATTCATATTCTTTGACTGCTTATCTACTGAGAAATAGCTCTTGAAAAGACCAATAAAATTGATAAGCCATTAGAGAATTTAATCAAAAAGAAGGAAGAAAATTCAATTTATCAAAACCATAAATGGTGTAGTCTAATAAAAAGAACATGATTCTGGGCAAGTGATTTTATGACTCATGAATGATATAATGGGCAAAGTGCTAGACTCGAAGTTAGAATGAGTCTTATTTCAAATTTCTACTTTGGATGCTGACTTAGTAGCTGATCCTGGGCAAGTCATTTAATTTCTCTCAGATTCAGTTTCCTCATTTGAAAGATAGGGATAATAAGGATTATTTTGAGGATGAAATGAGGTAATATGTATAAAGGACTTTGAAAATCTTAATTGTTATGTATTAATACTATGTTTATTATTATGTTATTAATTATATAATATTAATTATTATTATTAAGTCTTATAATGCCCCTGTATCTCAGTTTCATCACTTAGAAAATAGCTGTTCTATTCTAGTAATCCTTTAAAGTTTCTTCCAATTCTAGATTTATAAAAGAAGATCACAATGAATGCAAAAGACATAAAACTATAGAAGATATAGCATGCATAGCTACAGGAAAACAAAACTGAGTCTATAAAAAATGAACTATTATCACTATTACTGGTCATAGAACCAAAAGAAAAAAGAAAAAAAGCTGTTAACAATGGTTAAAAGATTCAGTCTCATAAGTATATAATTGCTTAATATAATATAAATATTTAAATTTAATTTAAAAATTAAAATAATATAAATAAAACAAGAAATAGATCATCTGAACAAGCCATTTTTGGAAGGTGAAATTAGACAAACCATTAATAAATATTCAAAGAACAAATATATTTATATAATTTTATATTATATACAATATTATATTATACATATATAAAATATATAAATATATAAAATTTATTTTTAAATGTATCATTATGACTTATTTTTATCACTAAGAAAAATATAGTTCTATCTAAACCTTAAAAATATTAGGTAAGAAAAAACTCGACTGATAGAATTAAGGAATATTTTGATGCTTAAATCGATCTGCATTATCATTAATATGGGTTCTTCCAACAATGATGCAACACTTCTTCTTCTTATATCTAATTCTTTTAGGGTGCTAAGACCCTTTCAGGATCTAGCCTGCCAGCTAAGGACATGCCCTAACCTCATGAGGCAGTTTTTTTCTTCTGGTAAATGGCATGTTCCACAAGGGAGCATGCCCTTTCCATTCTTAATTATTAAAACTTTTTTCAATGCTCTTCCAACTTTATCTCATATTTACCATTCCTGGTGTCTATTGTACCTTTATTTTGTATGTAACCTCTTACCTTAAATAACCCTGCCTTTTGCCAAAGAAAATGGCCATTGTGAATTCTTCACATGACTAAACTCTAACTTTTGGTGCTGATGCTTACATCAGTCACATCAAACCCTTTGATCATTAGTATCAAGCAAAGCAAGAAACAAGAAAACACATGCTTATCAAAGATACATGCAGTTGTTGGTGGAGTTGTGAACAAATTCAACCATTCTGGAGAGCAATCTGGAATTATGCCCAAAAAGTTATCAAACACTTTGATCCAGCAGTCTACTACTGCACTTATACCCCAAAGAGCCAGCAGTCTACTACTGCACTTATACCCCAAAGAGCTACGAAAGAAAGGAAAGGGACCTGTATGTGCCAAAATGTTTGTGGCAGTCCTGTTTGTAGTGGCTAGAAACTGGAAAATTAATGGATGTCCAATTGGAGAATGGTTGGGTAAATTGTAGTATAAGAATGTTATGGAATATTATTGTTCTGTAAGAAATGACCAGAAGGATGATTTCAGAAAGGCCTGGAGAGACTTAAACGAACCGATGCTGAGTGAAATGAGCAGGACCAGGAGATCATTATATACTTCAACAACAATACTGTATGAGGATGTATTCTGATGGAAGTGGATTTCTTTGACAAAGAGAAGATCTAACTTTGTTTCAGTTGATCAATGATGGACAGAAGCAGCTACACCCAAAGAAAGAACAATGGGAAATGAATATAAACTGTTTGCATTTTTATTTTTCTTCCCAGGTTATTTTTACCTTCTGAATCCAATTCTTCCTGTGCAACAAGAGAACTATTCAGTTCTGCACACATATATTGTATCTAGGATATACTGTGACATATTTAACATGTATAAGACTGCTTGCCATCTAGGGGAGGGGGGTGGAGGGAGAGAGGGGAAAAATCGGAACAGAATTGAGTGCAAGGGATAATGTTGTAAAAAATAACCCTGGCATGGGTTCAGTCAATAAAAAGTTATTATAATAAAAAAAAAGAAATTCACCATTTTATACACAATCTTCTTCTTGTATTTTTTCTGTATACATGGAAATATTCATATTTGGGAAATAATAAATATGAAGAATTTAGAGATTTGAAATTGTGAGAAGTGAAATCTGAAATAACTTTAGAAACAAAGGTTTGAACTTCTCAGCATACTGATTCATTAAGGAATGAATACCAAATGTATAACCCATAAGGACCAGCCCTCCTCAGCTTAGCAGGGAACCCTGAATATAGTGGGAGACAAATTTTTATTCATTAAAAGAAAACAGTTACCAGGATACAAACCAGAATATAAGATTCGGTAATTTGATTTCTGATTGGAGAAAAGATTAGGGACTTTCCAAGTTGGAAAGGGGACTGCAAACAGGTGTAATTCCTGAAATCAGAAAAAAAAAAAAAAAAAAGCCCTACTCCCTGAAGTGCCAATATTCAATCAAAGGAATAAGGAAACGGTAAATGATTGTCCAGTACTGGGCCAATTTTCAAATAAGACAAATGGATTGTGAGGAAACCTGTATCAAACTTTTCAAAGTTGGGAGAGGGGAAGAATGAATTTTGGTCAACTTGGGAGGGGGAGGGTAGATTTTAAGGTCTTTTCTTTCCCAAAATTAGGAGATGCTGATTAATTGTATCCACCTGCATTTTACAAAATATAGATGATTTATGACATTTATTTTCCCATGAATTATTTGCAGAAAAACAAGTAGAGGATAATAAATGTGGCAACACAAGATGGAGTCTATGTTAATGAAATGAAATCCAATTGGTTCTCTCAATTCTCATATCAAACCAATTCTATTTTGTATCTGGTCCTCAATCTATTTTTTCATAAGAAATATGATTGGAAATAATACGGAAATAAGTAGAACCAGAGAAACAAGATTTACAGTAACTATGGTATGAATGGTATAAATATAAATGGAAATAACATATTATAAATGAAAATAACAAACAAAAAAATGAAACAATGTTTATATAATTATAATGACGAATTTTATTCCCAAAGAAGAGAAGGAAAAATGCATCTCCTTTCTTTCACTGGACAGGTAGAAGACTGTGGATGTTGAATACTACATATCCTGTCAGATTCAGCTGACATGTTGATTAGTTTTATTAAACTTATTTGTTTTCACTCTTTAAAAAAAGGTTTGTTATAAGGAATGACTTGCCTTAGAGGGAAGGCAGTAGGACTAGCTTTAGAAATAAAAGTGTACTAAAAATAAAAAGTATTAGTAAAATTTGAAAAAAAAAATTAGGCTACATAGCTTGTATTTTATCCTAGAAGCAATCAGGAACCACCAAAAGATTTTGAACAGTTTTTTTGAGTCAATCTTTCCTGACAAACCTTATTTGTCTTTTTTCATGTCATGTTTCATGTCTTGGTTCATGTCATGTCATAAACAAATCCTGAAACCAGGTAAGGAAAAAAATGTGAAACTCAAAGATACATTTATCATAAATTCAAGACTCTGACAATGGATTTCCACTATGCTAGAGGTAACTCTGCAGTAAAGTAGCTAACCCTGGAAGTACATAGGGTAGGGCAAAGAGGATTTCATAGGTATGATAGATAGACAGATAGGTATGATCGATAGATACATAGATAGATGACAGATAAAGTGAGCGAGCATATATAAAGAAATATAGAATAGCAATCATCACAGTTTCTGGTATGATATGATCTCCAATTTCCTACATTCTTAAGTGTAACATTTCCCACATGGGAGCATTTCTGAAATGAGCATGAAAGTGATCATTTATAGAAACATAATTTACATATCAGTGCAGAAACTCAGTTCTAAGTAAAGGAGAGGTATGTGAGGTATGCATACAGTTTTCTTCTATTTTAATATTTTCCAATGTATAGCAAACAGTTCCACTGTATAGCAAACAGTCATCAAAGATGAGTACAAAAATGAAAAGTTATTAGAAACAAAAACATTATCATTACAAGATTGCCTTGTCCTTACTTATAAAGAGGAAAACAAGTTTTAAAATCTGTTTCTGATCACTGAAATATGTATCCAGAATAGAAAATAACCCAAAATAAAGTATACATATAAGAAGTAGTATAATATAATGGATAGACTGTTGGCTTAGAGGATGGGTGACTGGAACAGGTCTGGGCTGGGACAAACATATATTTTGACCAAATCACATAGTTTTTAAATGCCTCAGGAAACTTTCTAAGGCAAAAAAATAGAAGAGCAGGTGCATTTATTTTGGTAGAGGGAGTTCTCTTATTCATAAGTGTCTTACAACAATGAAAACACAGGTCTGATCTAGTCCAAAACAAAATTATACATATGTGTGTATGTATATATATATATATATATATATATATATATATGTAAATATAGAAAATCAATGAACTCTAAAAGAAACATATCATATTAGTAAAGAACACAATGTCAAGTCCTTGCTTGGTCTCTTTGAACTACCTTGGACAAGTCATTCCTCACAAAAGACTCACTGAGTCTCCTACTACAGAAAGCTACCTTTAGGGCTTCATAATAGAATTAATGGTCTGTGCATAAATTTCATATCAAATTGGTAACAAGATTAGATATGTGGTATACTTAGTTCTATTGATGTTATAGTGGATAACTTGGGGTTATAGAAAGGATTGATAAAACTCGACAAACTGAGAGAAGGCAACTTATATCATCAAAGAAGGAGATAAAAGAATCAAAAACTGCCAGAAAAGTACAACAGCTTATAGTAATTCAGTGAAAAGGAAGATCTTGATTTTTTTAACCTATGGTCTTTCTGAAGTCTCAGTTTTTCTGAAGGAATGCCTAACTAGTGATTAAGGCTAGATAACAAATGAGGTCTCTTTTATCTAGCCAAAAAAAATCAATCTCAGAAGGGAAGACTTTTAGAATTTCTGGCCAAAATAGAATCAATTGCTATTTACACTCATTCTGAATCATCAGAGTCCAAATAATGACTACATAAAGCTTGTGCTTTATTGTGGCCAAATAAGGAGAGCCAGAGTGATTTGGATTTAAAGCATGGTTCTTAAAAATTCTGAATCTAGCCTGTAAACCCTAAGATATCTTGGGAGGCTTCAACAATACAAATTTATATTCCTTTTGGCAGAGCACACGTCTTCTGACTAAGCTATATTATATGCTATATCCTATACTATACTCTTGCTCAATGTGTTCCAATAATACAAAAATTTGGTTGGCACAGAGTCTTTCAAATAAGACATACATTTGTCCAGTTGTTAATTTTCAAATTACAACACTAGTAATGTAATCTAATTTTCCTCCCTGGTTCTTATGTCAGCTGTCCAAATGAGTATTTCTTAATCCTAGAAACCAGAAAGGATGTTTTAAGATCATGCAGTCCGTACTCCAGCTCAGTGTAGCAAAATCTGGGGCCAAGATCTTTTAGGCAAAGTATTTAGAAGTTTTTGATAATTAATTTGATACCATTTGATGATACCTTTATTGCAAAGCCTTTCTTTTTGGACCATTGTTACATCCTAAGTAATAAGCTACTATTCATGAATTATCATCCATATGGTAACAAGAAAGTATGTATAAGAGTCAGGATTATGCCATCTGTACTTGGCCTGTATGTATTTTGTTGTTTTATATTTGCTCAATGTTTTTATGGTAAATCATTAAAATAAACATATTTTACTCTCTTTGAAAGAATTTGCCATAAACAAAACTTGACCCTTATTAGCCATGTGATCCAGGGAAAGTCACTTAACCTTATTTGCCTCAGTTTCCTCATTTCTCATGATTGTAAAATGATCTGGAAAAAGAAGTGGCAAACCAATCCTCTATGTCTTCCCCCCAAAAAAATTGGGTCATAATAGATCATACAAAGCTGAAACAACTAAACAACTCTAGCTAGAAAGATAGATAGATACAAACATACATACACAGATGGATATATAGATAGAAATAAACACATATAAATATAATCCTCTCGTCATGTGATTCTGTCATTTCTACTGCTATAATTGAGGTGCTAAAATTCACCCTAGAACTTCCTTTGATTATCAAACACTCAATTAAAAAATATTTTTCTTACTTAAGCTCTTGCTATAAAGTTGCATTTGTTCTGATTTTATGCAGAATGTATATAGTCTGAAAGACCAAGACTCCCTATGATAGGACAAAATGGGATTTATAACAAAATATATGTAATTGGTATCCAGTTTTGGACTAGCTTCTAAAAGATCACAAAATTGAATGAATGGAATGATTTAAGCAGATATTGGCCAAAGGATCAATAATTAGAGAATTTTGGTTGTAGTAGACATAGAATACAGATTTGGTGCCAAAAAAAATCTGAGTTTTCTTCTATTTCTGACACTAATTGTGTGAGTAAAGGCATGTCACTGTAACCATTTCAGCCTCAGTTTCTTCTTCTGTTTTACCTGCTTTATAGGGCAGTTGTGAGGCAGGACCACACAGCAATTTTCAGAGGCAGAATTTAAATTCAGGTCTTCCTGATTCCAAGTTCAATACAAGTAGTAAGGAAAAGATATTCAGTCACTGTCACATTCTTGTAAGCTATACTCTCCTATTTAAACTCAAAATTTGATTAGTTTAAGAGACATAAATTAGTTGATTCTGTTGGTTATTCAGTCTTTAATCAATGGCAGGCAAAAGGTACCTTGTATTATAAAATGGAAGTGTATTCAATCCTTTCAGGAACATAAAATATATTTGCTTTATGTATGACAGCTACAAGCAAGAAAAACAGAGCTTGAAAAAATAAAATAATCATTTATAAAGTACCATATGCATTAATCTGTATTAACTCAGATGCATTTATATAATTTTAATTGCTCCCAAAAGGGACATGTTCCTTAGTGTAAAATTACATTTGTAAGCAGTGTTTCTACTGGGCTTATACCCCAAGGAGATACTAAAGAAGGGAAAGGGACCAGTATGTGCCAAAATGTTTGTGGCAGCCCTGTTTGTAGTGGCTAGAAGCTGGAAACTGAGCGGATGCCCATCAATTGGAGAATGGTTGGGTAAATTGTGGTATATGAATGTTATGGAATATTATTGTTCTGTAAGAAATGACCAGCAAGATGAATACAGAGAAGCTTGGAGAGAATTACATGAACTGATGCTAAGTGAAATGAGCAGAACCAAGAGATCATTATATATGTCAACAACGATACTGTATGAAGATGTAATCTGATGGAAGTGAATTTCTTTGACAAAGAGACCTAATTCAGTTTCAATTGATCAATGATGGACAGAAGCAGCTACACCCAAAGAAAAAAAACACTGGGAAATGAATGTAAACTGTTTGCATTTTTGTTTTTCTTCCCGGGTTATTTCTACCTTCTGAATCCAATTCTCCCTGTGCAACAAGAAAACTGTTTGGATCTGCACACATACATTGTATCTAGGATATACTAGGACATATTCAACATATATAGGACTGCTTGCCATCTAGGGGAGGGGGTGGAGGGTGGGAGGGAAAAATCGGAACAGAAGTGAGTGCAAGGGATAATGTTGTAAAAAAAAAATTACCCTGGCATGGATTCTGTCAATAAAAAGTTACTATAATAAAAAAAATTACATTTGTAGCAATTAGAAGTCAAACTGTATGGAATATAAGAAGTCTTTCAAACAAGTAATGTTTGTAAGATGTAGAATGCCACAGATAGTGGGGGAACTCTGGGTAAGGTATAAGACTCTTCAGCCCAGAGGAAGCCTGCTGACAATGTCTGGTTTGGCTCCCCATCTTCTCTAAGGGCTCTCACCCTTCCTGATAAGTCAAGGAGGGTGTGACCACCTGTGTTCTACTGGAAGCAAGGGATACTTACAGTAAAGAGAGGCATTGACATATCAATAACAGGGTGCTTATAATTAGCACTTGCTCAGTGAATGGTTCTCTATATGGCACATGCTTAGTGTGCTGTAATGATGTAATCATACTAAGGTATTTAGGGGCTAAGAGGACTTGAAATAAAGAACTCCATCTTTGACCATCCTGAGTCTCCTGCCTTCTTCACTCCTCTACTAGGACCAAGGACTCAGGCTGGTCATGAGATCCTCCAGAGAGCTAGTCCAGATGGTATATTTTGGTACCCCAGTATGAGGGCTCTAGAAAGCATAGTATATTTTGGTACCCAAATTTGGAGGCTCTAGAAAGCACACTGCAGTAGGAACAGCATTCATTAAAGTTTTGTTTATTATTACATTTTAAAAACTGGTTTAGAGCCAGATTTATAATTTTACTTAAAGATATAATAAGAATCTGAATAAAACAATTTAGACTTTCTTGGCACAACCTTCATTCTTTTACTTTTAGAAGTATGTGAAATTTAGAAGACACTCTTATAGGAATATAGCCTTAAACTATACCTTAATTATGACTTGAGATTGTGTAATTACATATAGAGCTATAGCTAAAAAAGTTGTAGGTGTTTGTCCCCTCCTGTTTCCCTGTGAAGACTGAGTTAGCACCCTGGATGCCTTAGAATCAGCTGGAGTAAGGATAAGCAAAAGTCCTTGGTCTTTATTCTTGGTCTTTAGGAGTAGAAGTGAACAGGATGGATGCAGGATCTCCACAACCCTCCTTCTCTTCGTCTACCACCAAAGTGACTCTGGCTTGTCTAACTCCACCCCCTAATCCTTCTCACAATTCTCTGTATACACCAAAATATTGAACCAGCACTGAATAATGGGAAGGTCCATTTTCCCAGCATATGCTAATAGAGTATTGTCCAATCGGTAATTAACCTTAAGTACTTGGTTGTCCCATCTTAGTGCATCAACTCAGAATTTTAGCCTTTTACATCTCTCGCTTTCTTTTGTTTTAGAACACAGGTGGTCACACCATCCCTGACTTCTCAAGGAGGTGAGAATCCCAAAAAGGAGGTGATCACACCCTCCCTGACTTCTCAGGAAAGGAGGTGAAAACACCAAAAAGGAAGTGATCACGCCCCCCCCCCTTGACTTCTCAGGAAGGGAGGTGAAAGCACTAAAAAGGAGATGATCATACCTTCCCTGATATCTCAGGAAGGGAGATGAAAAACATCAAAGGGAAGTGGGGATTGCTAGCGGGTTTCTGGGCTGAAGGGTCTTATTAGAAACAGGTATGCACAAACCCATCAGCATGGAAGGTATTACACAAGAACATAGCAATAATGTACCGGTCCAAAACCAATATATTTTCCATTGCTTCATGTGTCAGGGAATTAAATGATTCCTGCAGATTTTGAAGTCCTGCAACAGTCTTATCATTTCTCAGAAAATCCAATGATTCCTGAGGATTTTCAAGTCCTACAACAATCTTTTCATGTCTCAGGGATTCCAATGATTCCTGAGGGTTTTGAAGTCCAGCAATTTTTGATGTCCATGAGTCAAATGCCATAACTGCCATGCTCTTTCAGTGGTGGGCACAGTCAGTGATGGAACCACGTGATGTTTCTTGGCCCTTCTCCTTCGTTTCAAGGGTCTGCCTCTGTCTCTCTCCAATGGACAAGACGAATATGGCTCATTGGCACCCATCTGATTCCTTCTCCATCTGTAGAGATACAAGCAAACCCTCTCCCCCACGCAGTTAATCTATCTGGTCCCTTCCATTCACCACTTTCTGGGTTTTTCCACATCACCTGGCGATTATCTAAAGATAGTGGAACTGCTTGCACTGGACACTGTTCTTCCAGTGGGTTATAAAACCTGTCTACCAGAACAAGTGCATCTTTGTTTAAAAATCAAGAAGTTAATAGTATAAAGAGCTAGATATAGAAGTTCTCTAGGGCTACCTGTGGCTCCCCCTTTCTTTTGTTTTTGGAGGAGCATCTTAATGTCTCTGCCTCTCCTCTCTACCTGTCCTTGAAGACTAAAAGGTATGCCAGTGGTGTGTAAAATCTTATACTGTGCACAAAAGTGTGCAAAATGTTTAGAAGTATATGCAGGTCCATTATCTGTTTTTATTGCTTGTGGCACACCCATAATTGCAAATGCTTGTATAAGGAATTCAGTGACCACTTGGACTGTCTCTTTTGCTGCTGGTATTGCAAAAGTGAATCCTGAAAAGGTGTCTACCACAACATGGATAAAAGACAGACAACCAAAAGATTTATAATGGGTCACATCCATGTGCCAAATTTCACTGGATCTCAAACCAAGAGGGTTCTTCTCTGGAGGCAGTAGGAGCATGGAAAGGAAGGCAAGCCGTACAGGCTTGTACTATGCTCCTAGCTTCCTCTCTTGTTATTCCAAATTGTAAACGTAAAGCTCAAGCAGCCAGATGATATTTAAAATGAGATTTTTGGGCTTCTTGAAGTAAAGGAGTATTGGCCAACATTGTTAGAAGGCTATCTGCCTTTGAATTACCATCAAAAATAGGACCTGGAAGTCCACTATGTGAGTGGATGTGCAAGATATAAATCTTACCTGGAAGCTTTTTCACTTGCTCTTGAAGTTCCTTAAAGAGCTGATATATATTAGAAGCTACAAATTTTATTTGGGCTGTGGCAATTCTTTGTACCATACCTACTGAACAGGCCGATTCAGATATTATTTTTATATCTCCTGGATAAGAAAGAGCTAGCATGACTGCATATAATTCATTCTGCTGAATGGACTGAAAAGGAGTTCTGACAACTCTATGGTTAAATCATGAGAGTATACAGCACAAATGTTACGTTTGCTTGCATCTCTAAAGATAGTTGGTCCTTTAAGAGGAAGTTAAGGTTATTGGGAGTTAAGAAGTAGAATTAAAGTAGAAGAATTAGCAGGGATAGGTAATAAGAGCTTTGTACAAAACACTACAAGGATCAGGAATAGAATTTATTAGAGGAAAAAAAAAGTAGGGCCAGTAATCATTGATCTCAAACAAAATCAAATTTAAAAGATTCAATTAAGAGAGAAATCTACATTATCTGTCAGCCATATTGTTTTAGATGCATGTTTACATATGTGTAAAAATTATATGGATATATATGTGTATGTATGTATATAAGTACATGTATATGTGTGTGTGAGTAGATGTGAATATATGTATGTATATATGTTTGTATATGCATATGCTTAACTGTAGCCTGCTTGGGAGGTAGGAAGGATGAAAAGGGAAAAAAGAAAAAAAGTAAAAAAGCAGAGAACAAAAGAATAACTTCCAAGGAAGAAAAGGACAGTTATGAATATAATATTTTATATCATTATATATGGTTTCTTGAAATTTATTGTTACATATTTTAAATCCTCCCAGATGTTCTGCTAGATACATGACAATGTTTTGTTTTATTTTGTCTCTTGGCAGGAATGCATATCGGATGTAGTGATAACAGGAAATACATCCCAAATAATGGAGGATGAATTTCACCTTGAGAAATACAATGGAATTATGGCAAAAGTAAAGTACAACTTTGCTGGACTTGCAAATAGGCTTCCTTTGTGCTGGTTGTGAAGGAATAGTATCTATTGTGCACAAGTAAAGAAAGTGACTTTGCAAGTGCCCATTTTGGATATGTGACACACATGCTGGGCATGCAGGGGATGCCCTGTCATAGTAACAGCCTCATCTGTGTAGGAGGATTGAAGTAGCGTGTCTACATAAAGGGGTCATCAGGTTGGTCCCCCACAGCTTCGTGCTGTGTCCATACTCATACTTGTTAGACAATTGCAAATTGGACATTACAATTGTGACATGAGGCTAAAAAGATGACTTATAACAGTCTTTCAGTATCTGTTTGGGTACCTTATAAAGGCAATGCCTGGAAAGATTTATGGAAAGCACAAACCTCCATGGGACATATTTTTGGCACTCGAAGAATTGGGCCAGCAGTCTGGCACATAGAAAAACATTTTGGGCCTTGGTTCTTGGACAAATGGCATGGGAATTGAATATCAGTTCTATTCTAAAGCCTGTCTGGGAAGGAAATATGCGTTCATGTGAGGAGACTCTCTAACTATTACCAAAGAAACATTAGATTTTTACAATGTTACTTGATGGAATCGTACAATTAGTGATTGCTTGGATAGTGAAATTGAAAATGAGACTATTTGTGGTCACTAAAGCTCATGTATCAATGTTTTTCTGTAAAAAGTGAGAAATAGTATTGTACTAAGATTGATCATATGTTCAATACCACAATAGAAAAGAAGGAAACAGACCTCAGTCCCATTAGAAAAGAAGAGATATATCAGTTGTGTCATATTAGGTATCACTATGTTGGTTTCACTTATAGTTTTGTAATGCCAGAGAAACTGAGGCAAGACAGAAATTAGAGAGTATTTAATATTTTATTTAAAAGGGAGAGATTTACTGGGACCAAATGGATTCATGGTTTGGTCCCAAGCTGAATGAGACTATTGTCTCCAAGAATCTAGCAAACAATATGAGTTCTCAATGACATATATACATGTGGCTCAGACACAGGGGTAAACTGAGGCAGGGGTAGAGTCAGGGTGCTGAGAGTGGGAATGGGACTCTGACAGGGTGGGACAAGCCCCCGGAAATGGGGATGACATAATGGGGAGAGACACTATGGAGATGGGGAGATGTATCTTGATAAGACGGTATCAGATATTCTGATAGCTTGGTATGGGGAGAGTTATTCTGATATTCTAAAATACAAGATCTTTTATCCTTATCAAATATTCGGATAAGAGGGAGGGGTGGTTTTGCAGGATTGAGCAGAACAATTATAAACTGAAACAGAACAATTAGGGAAACCAAGGCAGGACAATTTAGGGAAACTGAGTCAGGATACTTAGGGAAACAGTCAGGATAATAAAAGAACTGTGGCATAACATTCCACACTGTCTCTCTTCTGAATATTCAAATCATTGAATTACCTTCCTCTAGAAGGTCTTAGCACCATAATTTTGACCAACCCTATGTAAAGCAAATAAACCAAAATAAAACTAGAAAAATTCAAGGACTTATGGCAAGAACAAGTCTCTCCCTGATAACCCCAAAGTTATTAGCATAAAAACAGCATTCCTCATTTAGGGAGGCACACAGGCCTCCCTGTTGCAGAAATAGCAGGTCTTCTGCAGTTGGGGAGCATCTCAGCCAGAGAATCTGGTTTGAGATAGACAGTTCACTGTGAGTTAGGTCTGTGGTCATTTGTGCATTTAACTCAGCCTCTGCTTATATAGGGAGTAGAAGTGCTCAAGACAGTCCTACTGCCTATTCTAAGGGGGGCACCCCAAGTCTGTCAGGGACTCCAAACGGAGGAAAAAGTGGGGTCTGGAGTAGTTCCACCTGTCTCCTCTCGATAGAACAGGAGCTGCTACTAGGATCCAGATTTCTGAGTAAATTATGCAATTAGACCAAGGCAGGCAACCCTGAACTATTAGAGGCCTGATACCAAACTTCAGGGTCCTTTGAGAATGCTGAAATACCAATTAAGAAACTGGGGTAACAGGAGTGGAGAAACAGATCAGAGAGATTGCAAGTCCCCAGACAGGTGTCTGATTTCTGGTTGTTTCTAAAAATAATCCGAAAAACTGAGTCTGCTAGTTCAATTCCAGCAAAATAAGGGATTTCAAAGTTAAAACATAACCAGCAAGGAGTAAAAAACAAAAAGGACTGTTTAAAGGATTTCCAACTCAATCTGAACTAATGAGATAAGGGGTAGGGTAGAAGTGCCTAAGAAAAATACATCTGTGTCCCCAATTTCCTAACCAGTTTCTTCCTCCCTTTTTTTTTTCACGAAAAGGAATTATCAAATAACCATTACACATATAAATCCCAAGAGTGAATCAAAATTCCTATACATAACAGACTAGTACAGTGTTTCCTAAAAATCCCTCAAACATATAGCAATAGTTACACAATTTTAACAAATCCCAATTTTAACAAATCTTAAACACAGTAATACAGTTAAAATTTTAACAATAATTCAACCACTTTCCCACTCCCCTGTATCAGTCCAAATTACATCAAAAACAGTGATCTCTCAAAAACAGCTTCATGCTGAGGATGGGCCTAGATGCTTAGTCCAGGGAGGGGATGGGTGTAGCCGTGCTGCCTGCTACCAGTTTCAGATGAGCTGCTCCATGTCTCAAAAGCAAATCAATACCTGTAAGTTGACCAAAATCTAGAACAAAAAATACAAATCTAATGAATAAAGGTTAGAACAGACTGATACAAAATGTGAAGAGGCCAGTATGAATTGGCCAGCAGCTTACTAGGTTTTCTTCACAGGACGGGCAAACAATTGTCAGCTATAGTCCCAATAGATAAAATGGCGGTTAGGCTTTTATCCTTTCATTAGTTAGGAACCTTAAAAAAAAAAAAAAACTTGAATATCCAGACACAATATCCAGTAACAGATAGATGATCAGACTGAATACTTATTTGTCAACTATTTAGGATATAATGATTACATATAATCAGGTTGAAAACAGCAAAGTATGACATGTAACCAGATTGGAAATAGCAAGGTATGACATAATTGAATTACATTAACAGTTTCTATTGACTATTGCTCTGATCATAGAAATCAGTCGCAGGAGGAAAAAAAAATGCAGGGACACAACCATAATATAAGCAATTAAAACTTAACTTTCAGAAAAACAGGATAAAATAGCTTACTTCATTTTTACTCCAGTTAATTTTCCTACTAACTATTAGACAGTAGAGCTTTAAAATTCCCAAATAGTATTAACTATAAGCCCAAGGAATTTTACTTCCAATAACAAACCCATTAATTAAAGTTTCAGATAAATCCTAAATAGATATTTACCATAACCTTATATTTATAACAGTAAGAATTTCTCAGTAAGTTCACTTCTTTCATATCTAAGGAGACAGTTTCATAAGTGAACATTATACATACAAATCATTTTGCTTTTTAATACCCAATACATAGACAAATATTCCAAATTGCATATTGTCCATAACAGAAACATTTTCAAAGGAACAAAAAAAAGTATTACTTTCAGAGACTCTTTAAATGACCTCAGGATGACCCAATACAATCAATTAAAACTTAGAATATCCTATACAGAATATCCTAATACCAACATAAAAGAATCCAAGAGGTTCTTAAAACTATCAAACTTTTAGAAATACCATAACCTCATATTGATAACAGTAATAAATTTGTTTCAGTAAGTTCACAAATTATCTTTCATATTTAACAGAAACATTTTCAAAAGGACAAGGAAAAACTATTATTTTCAGAAGCCCTTTAAATGATGGGCATAATCTCAGGATACAATTAATTAAACTTATACCGAATATACAATTCCATATAAAAGAATCTTAAAGATTCTTAAAAATATCCTTTAAACAGTAGAAGCAATTAATATTTGAACCCAGCAAGGAACTGCAGTTTGTTTGTTTTTTTTTTAAATCACCTTAATAGGGGGAGGAGAAAATTAGATTGTCCTTTTCCACGTGGTTGCCCTTCCCCCATTCTACCAAGCTTCCCGACCCCAACTTCTCACAGCTAACCTTTTTAGGGTGCCATTTCCCCCAGGATCCAATTTGCCAGCTAAAGATAGGCCCCAATCTCATGGGGTATCTCTTTTCCAATGGCAAATGGCAAATTCAGTAGGGGGTTGTGCCTTTTTGTTCTCTATTTCTGGAAAACCATTTTTGTCTCTTTTCCTCCTTCTCTCACACCATCTCTTCTTTTCCCATCTCTGTCTCTCTCCTCCCAATGCCTAATTGCTCAAACCTTCTCCAACATACTTTAAACACTCCCAAACCAATACTAGATGCTCCATTAATTGCTTTTGCAAATCAGTCTTTCTTGTCTCTTGTTTTTAAATCATTTTTTTTAAACTTTTAAACTTCAAGATTCGCAAATAACTTTGAATCAAATTTCATTAAATTTATACATATACCCAACAGAGCTGACAAATTTTTAAGGCATAACTCATAGTTTACAAATTACCCAATACTTCTAAAAAGCAACATACCATCTAAGTAGGGATCTCCCAAGGTAAGCTACTGGCATTTTGTTTTAATAATCTACCCCATGTGCCCATTATTCCCAATGGACTTTTCTTAAGCTCCAACTTTGGCCAGAGTTGGAGCCTTTAGAAAAGTCATACCCTTCTTTATCTAATTAGAGGCATGTGACTCCTTTCAGGCAAGTTAACAGAACAAGCTATTATTCTTTTAAGATCTTATACTTAAAGATAACTAAATCTAGCCCACATAGGCAACAGTAAAATTATTTCCCATAATTTTAAAGCTTCCCAAAAGAATACTCAGAACAAATCTGGCATGCAAAGGCAATAGTAAAATTATTTCCCACAATTTCAAAATCACCCTAAAATTCCTAATAAAATGTTTTCTCCAGCTAGAGTTCAAGGCAATTAGCATAAACTCCTTTGTTCTCCAGAGGCTTTATCTAGGTTAGCCCAACCCAAACCATGCCTGAATTTTAAACTACTTCAAAGAAAAAGTCAATTGCCAGTTTTAAAAAACTTACAAATTATCAAAAGTAAAGTTTATACTAAATACAGTTACAACATTGAAATAACCAATTCCCAAATTTCTTAACCATTGTTCTTAAAATTTTAGCAGAGCTCTTGACCAACAGGACAGACAAACAAGTCACACAGAACACAAGACACAGACTGTGAAGCTACAACATCAAACAAAACATTTAACGAGACCAGGGGTCATCTGGAAACCCTAGAATAGCTCTGAGGAAAGTTGTCAGCTTAAGAATCTTCCTCCCAGAATCCAAATAGGAGCCTTTTTTTTCCAAGCCCCAGTTTGGTCCATTTCTCTGCCTTCCCAGAGAATGCCCAGATTAAAACCAGGTAGTACCAAAAGGTACTCAGAACAAGATAGTACTACATAGCCTCCTATTGACACTTCCCAGAGTTGTATGGCTCGTCAGCCCAACTTTTCCTGGGGACCAGATTTGCTAGCAATCAGAACAGACAGAAAACTTACCCTGAAGAGGTTTGAAACCATGTTCTCCCTTGGCCAACTGGAGGTGTCTACTATCAAGCATTAGGCATAGTTGTGGCTGAAAACTGCTCTTTCCCAGAGGCTCTAGAAAGAAATCAAGAGGGCCAGCCTCTCCAAGCAAAGAACCCAGATCCCTAGCTGCACTGAGGCCCAAGGCAGAGACCTGAATGTCTCTATTCTCTCTCTTTTTTTTTATAATAACTTTTTATTGACAGAACCCATGCCAGGGTAATTTCTTTAACAACATTATCCCTTGCACTCACTTCTGTTCCTATTTTTCCCTCCCACCCTCCATTTTCTTTGGGTGTAGCTGTTTCTGTCCATCATTGATCAATTGAAACTGAATTAGGTCTCTTTGTCAAAGAAATTCACTTCCATCAGAGTACATCTTCATACAGTATCGTTGTTGACGTACATAATGATCTCTTGGTTCTGCTCATTTCACTCAGGATCAGTTCATGTAAGTCTCTCCAAACCTCTCTGTATTCATCCTACTGGTCATTTCTTACATAACAATAATATTCCATAGCATTCATATACCACAATTTACCCAGACATTGTACAATTGATGGGCATCCATTCATTTTCCAGTTTCTAGCCACTACAAACAGGGCTGCCACAAACATTTTGGCACATACAGGTCCCTTTCCCTTCTTTAGTATCTCCTTGGGGTATAAGCCCAGTAATAGCACTGCTGGGTCAAAGGGTATGCACAGTTTGATAACTTTTGGGGCATAATTCCAGATTGCTCTCCAGAATGGTTGGATTCGTTCACAACTCCACCAACAATGCATCAGTGTCCCAGTTTTCCCACATCCCCTCCAACAATCATCATTATTTTTTCCTGTCATCTTAGCCAATCTGACAGGAGTGTAGTGGTATCTCAGAGTTGTCTTAATTTGCATTTCTCTGATTAATAATGATTTGGAACACTCTTTCATATTGAGTGGTAATAGTTTCAATTTCATCATCTGAAAATTGTCTATTCATATCCTTTGACCATCTGTCAATTGGAGAATGGCTCCGTTTCTTATAAATTATAGTCAGTTCTCTATATATTTTGGAAATGAGGCCTTTATCAGAACCTTTAAGTGTGAAGATGTTTTCCCAGTTTGTTGCTTCCCTTCTAATCTTGTTTGCATTAGTTTTGTTTGTACAGAAGCTTTTTAATTTGATGTAATCAAAATTTTCTATTTTGTGAGCAATAATGGTCTCTAGTTTGTCTTTGGTCACAAATTTCTTCCTCCTCCACAAGTCTGAGAGATAAACTATTCTATGTTACTCCAATTTATTTATAATATCGTTCTTTATGTGTAAATCATGTACCCATTTTGATCTTATCTTGGTATACGGTGTTAAGTGTGGGTCCATGCCTAATTTCTGCCATACTAATTTCCAGTTATCCCAGCAGTTTTTGTCAAATAATGAATTCTTATCCCAAAAGTTAGGATCTTTGGGTTTGTCAAATACTAGATTGCTATAGTTGACTATTCTGTTTTGTGAACCTAACCTGTTCCACTGATCAACTAATCTATTTCTTAGCCAATACCAAATGGTTTTGGTGACTGCTGCTTTATAATATAGTTTTAGATCAGGTACAGCTAGGCACCTTCATTTGATTTTTTTTTTCATTAATTCCCTTGAGATTCTAGACCTTTTATTATTCCATATGAATTTTGTTGTTATTTTTTCTAGATCATTAAAATATTTTCTTGGAAGTCTGATTGGTATAGCACTAAATAAATAGATTAGTTTAGGGAGTATTGTCATCTTATTATATTTGCTCAGCCTATCCAGGAGCATTTAATATTTTTCCAATTATTTAAGTCTGACTTTATTTGTGTGGAAAGTTTTTTGTAATTTTGCTCATATAATTCTTGACTTTCTTTTGGTAGATAGATTCCCAAATATTTTATGCTGTCAACAGTTATTTTGAATGGAATTTCTCTTTATATCTCTTGCTGTTGGATTTTGTTGGTGATGTATAAAAATACTGAGGATCTGTGTGGATTTATTTTGTGTTCTGCAACTTTGCTAAAGTTATGAATTATTTCTAATAGCTTTTTAGTAGAATCTCTGGGGTTCTCTAAATATACCATCATATCATCTGCAAAGAGTGATAATTTAGTTTCCTCACTGCCTATTCTGAGTCCTTTAATCTCTTTCTCGGAATGTCTCTATTCTCTAATCCTGCCCTCATTTTCTAATATTTCGGTGGGAAGCTTCCAAAATGTAATGCCGAAAAAGCTGAGGCAAGATAGAGATCGGAGAGTATTTAGTATTTTCTTCAAAAGGGAGAGATTTACTGGGATCAAATGGATCCATGATTTGGTCCCAGGGTTGAATGAGACTATTGTCTCCAAGAATCCAGCAAACACTGAGTTCTCAATGACATATATACATGTGGTTCAGACACAGGAGGTAGACTGAGGCAAGGGTGGAGTCAGGGTGCTGAGAGCAGAACAGGACTCTGACAGGGTGGGTCGAGCCACTGGAGATGGGGATGACATAATGGGGGGAGGCACCCTGGAGATGGGGAGAAGTATCTTGATAAGATGGTATCTAATATTCTGATAGCTTGGATGGGGAGAGGCATTTTGATATTCTAAAATATAAGATCTTTTATTCTTATCAAATATTTTGATTAAGAGGGAAGGGTGGTTTTGCAGGATTGAGCAGAATAATTAGAGAAACCTAGGTAGGACAATTTAGGGAAACTGAATCAGGATAATTAGGAAAACTGAGTCAGGACAATAAAAGAGAACTGAGGCATAACAGTTTCATCAGTCTTTCTTGGAATATATATATATCTAATGTAAAAAATAGTATAGTACAAGCTAAATATATAAAGGAATTAGCTAGGAATGTCTCAGTGGGTTTTGCCCAACAAGCTAAGATAGATGAACAATTGTATCAGATATTAAAAGATTTAAAGGAAGTATCATTAGAAATAGCAGAAATAGAATGACTGAAACTCCAGGCTCACTTACACTGTGATTACAGATATACAAAAGTTTGTATAACTCCTTTGCTGTATAATCATCAGGACAAGATTATGATTGGGATAGTATCTAGAGGCATTTGAATGGTTTATTTCTCAATAATACAATTGAAGGTGACATAGAAAGTTTATATAAATTTGCATCTGACATAGAGAAAGCTTCTCATGAAGATTTGAATCTAGATAAAACTGCTGAAAAAATCATCCATTGGTTTGATAATACCTCTTCATAGTGGTAGATTAGAATCATGGATTGCCCTATGTGGTGTTATATTGTTATTGCCCTGTAATATTAGGACAATTTTTTATATTATTATTTTATAAAATATTGTAATTATATTATAAAAATTTATAATAAATATAAATTTATATAATTTTATAATATTTTATATTTTATAATATAAGGCAAAGTAAGATATAGTCACTTTAATGCCATATTCCCAAACTAGATTCACTAACAATATCAGTTAACTCCTGTTTTTAGGATCAGTATGGAATGGTGAACTGCCAAGAAATCCAAGAGATTTCTATTTGATGAGCATCAAATCAAAGATAGCAATCAAAAACAGAAAGAGGAAAAGGAAAGTTTCAGTCTTTCTTCTTTGTCTTTCCCTATTCCAATCTATTCTCCATTTATCTGTCAAACTGATCTTTTGAAAGTATAGGTCTTTCAACTTTGAGATACCACTACACACCTGTCAGAATGGCTAGAATGACAGGGAAAGATAATGCAGAATGTTGGTGGGGATATGGGAAAACAGGGACACTAATACATTGTTGGTGGAATTGTGAATACATCCAGCCATTCTGGAGAGCAATTTGGAACTATGCTCAAAAAGTTATCAAACTGTGCATACCCTTTGATTCAGCAGTGTTTCTACTGGGCTTATATCCCAAAGAGATACTAAAGAAGGATAAGGGACCTGTATGTGCACGGATGTTTGTGGCAGCCCTCTTTGTGGTGGCCAGAAACTGGAAACTGAGTAGATGCCCATCAATGGGAGAATGGCTGAATAAATTGTAGTATATGAATATTATAGAATATTATTGTTCAGTAAGAAATGACCAGCAGGAGGATTTCAGAAAGTCCTGGAGAGACTTACATGAACTAATGCTGAGTGAAATGAGCAGGACCGAGAGATATACTTCAACAACAATACTATATGATGATCAATTCTGATGGACCTGGCCATCTTCAGCAATAAGATGAACCAAATCAGTTCCAATGGAGCAGGTTTCTTGGGGAGGTTTTCTGGAGGCAGTCTTAGTTTCTGTTCAAAGTAATAATCACCTCAAATACAGCCAGCTGATAAAATCCAAACATTTATTTCTTATCTCTTTCCAAGTCTTTCTCTTTCCTTGGGTCCAGTTAGCTTTCTTAGAGGCCTCTCTCCTTCCTTGGTTCCAAGAGCTCTTGCCGCTAATCTTTTGCCTCTGCCAGCTTCGCCTTCTCTTCTTCCAAATATCTCTAGCCAGCACCAAGGTGAAAGTTGGAATGAATCTGACTCCACCTTCGAGAGTGGGCCTGTGGGCTTCCTCCCAGAGTGATCTCTCAATCTTTTCAACTGAACTAACACTCCTGAAGCTCTAAGAGCTTCTTTATATATGATCTCCCAAAGTCCTCTGAGGGAGGGATTAAGGGAAGTGTGAATTCATAAAGTTACAAAGTTATCTTTGTGAATCTCCTAAACTTGTGAACTCCAATGAGTACTTAAATACATTAGTGAGTTAGAGAATTTTCTAAGTACTGTGCTAAATTAGACAACTGACTTATCACTTTGTAAGGATTTGCTCTAATATGTGAATCAATAAGCATTGTATCTATTCCATTAGGTTAACAGTAGGATTCTAACATCTCCCTTGAGTTATCACCTTGTTTCAAGTTCTGGCTCATAATAGAGCAGTAATGAACTGAACCAGCTACACCCAAGCGAAAGAACTCTGGGAGATGACTAAGAACCATTACATTGAATTCCCAATCCCTATATTTTTGTCCACTTGCATTTTTTATTTCCTTCACAGGCTAATTGTACAACATTTCAAAGTCCGATTCTTTTGGTACAGCAAAATGTTTTGGACATGTATACTTATTTTGTATTTAATTTATACTTTAACATATTTAATGTGTATTGGTCATCCTGCCATCTAGGGGAAGGATTGGGGGGAAGGAGGGGAAAAATTGGGACAAAATGTTTTGCAGTTGTCAATGCTGTAAAATTACCCATGCATATAACTTGTAAATAAAAAGCTATTTTAAAAAAAAAGAAAGAAAGTATAGGTCTTTGATTATATCACCCTCTTATTCAAAAAATCCAGTTACTCTCTACCTCCAGGATCAAACAAAATTATTTATTTATATAACCTGGCTTCCTCTTTCCCAGTCTTCTTACACCTTACTTCCCCCACATACTCGGCATCATCGGTCTCCTGGATGTTCCTCACACAAGACACTGTCTCCTAATTGTGCACTGATTAATTTAGAACTCTCTTCTTTCTCATTTCTAGCTCTTGGCTTCCTTCACGTCTTGATTAAAGTCTCATCTTTCTCGAGAAACCTTTCACAGCTTTTCTTAGTCTTAGTATTCTCTCTCTGAGATTATTGCCATTTTATCTGACTATATCTTATTTATAGAGTTTATTCTATGTTGTCTTCCTCACTACACTATAAGCATTTTGAAAGAAAGGATTGGAGGAGGTTTCTTTATTATTGTTGTTTTTGGTTTTTATCTTTCTTTGTTTCCCCAGTACACGGCAGAAAAAAGGCATTTAAAAATGCTCACTTAGTGAGTAACCTGCTAAAGGAAAGATTCACATATAGATTCACAGATTTAGAGTTAGACAAGACCTTGAATATCATCCATCACTACCACCCTCTCTTATTAACAGATAAGGAAACTGAGGCCCAAAGAGAGTAAGTTACTTGCTTCAAACCACACAAGTATTAAATGGCAGGATTGGGTCTGGAAGCCAAGATCTATGACTACATTAAGCATTATTTTTAATGTACCAAACTATCTCTTAAGAAAGAACCTTATTGACTTCATCTGATAGCAGGATGAAAATATTGTGATATGAAAATCTACACATTATTATTTTTTTAAGGCACTCTACATCTGGAGCAGGCTATTCTTCTTTATTATTATCTTAACTTGTAACTCAATTTTGTACATTTGCTTAGGCTATCCCCCTCTGGGATATTTCTATTGTGCATAAAGTGTTTCTAGAATTGGATTTCCATAAATCAGGGGAATCAACCAATATTAATCAATAAGCATTTATTAAGCGCCTATTCTGGGTCAGGCACTGTACTAAGGGCTGGGAAATCAATGTCTCCTTAATTGGGCATCATCTGATTCTAAACATTCATCTCAGTAATATAAAAGCAGTTATCAATGTCAGTCTCTCAAAAAAGATAGCCAAAAGGTACCATGAAGACACAAAATGAGGTCACCAACCGCAGGTAAAAAAAACAAAAAACAAACCTCAACTAGAACCCCGATTCCCCTTCCGACAGTGGTTCGGTTTTATTTATTCGATTGTATCCGGCACTATTAGTTTAAAAAAAAAAAAAAAAAAATCCCTGCCTTCGAAGATTCTACACATCGTAAGCCACAGGAGAACCTAGGGAACTAAAAGTTCCTTGGCGCCGAGTCTGCAAAATTGCAGGGCTTCCGTTTTTTACCAAAGGGGAGGGGGGCGGGAGGAGATGACGTCGATAAAAGTATTTGGCAAACCAAACAAAAGCAAATACTGGCACACTCACAACTCGGCTCCACTGGGAACCGGAAGACGAGAAGATGCAAATATAGAGACCAGGAAGGAAAAAGGAAAAACGCGAGGTTGGAAGGAAGAAGGGAAGAAGGAAAAAAGGCAAAGCAGGAAGCGAGAGGCACGGCACTGGGCACCTTGCAGAGCAAGGCTGGGACGAGCCTCGTTCTCATCCTCGCCCCTACGGGGAGCGCAAGCCCAGGAAGTGCCCCTCATCTCCTCTCCCTTTAAGCGGAGCCTCGTCCGGGGACGCCCCGGCGTCGGGTTGGCCTAGTGCGCGGAACCGCACGTGAAGGGGGCGGGGGAGGGAGAAGAGAAAGACGGAACCTCACAATTCTCAATGCTCCAATAGCTTCTCTCCCGGTGCTGACCCGGAAGAGCTTCTACTCTTCCTCAGCGCCTCGGCGGAGAAAGTCGCTGGCGCGCGCGCGTGCGTACACACGTAGACGTGCGCATATACTACACACACAAACACACCCAGACGGGACGCGGACACTTAACCTTCCTTCCTCCAGGGAGTACCTAGCTCTAACGGAGTCAGCCCTCCGACTTACTTTCAGTCGCTACTGCTGGACCACCCCTCCCCCCTCCCCACCAATATTTATTAATTTAAAAAAAAATGGCAGAGTCAACTGAGGAGGTGGCGGTGCTGGTGCAGAGGGTGGTGAAGGACATCAACAACGCCTTCAAGAGGAATCCGCACATGTGAGTCCAGAGCCGGCGGGGGCCGGAGGGGCCGGGAACTGTCTCGAATTTGGGTTCGAGCCCCAACTCTGGGAGGGAGTGGACGGACTGAGAGATGATGGTCGCTCCCCTTCTCTCTCATCACCCGGAGGGTAGGCTTGGTCTTCTCTGCGCCGGCCACAGCCACCTGCCCCGAGTACGAGTGACTCCATCCTCTCGCTTCTTCCTTCTCTTTTTCCCCTCCTCCTTCGTCCTCCTATCTTCTCATCTTCCTTCTCTTCCCTTTTTCTTCTCCCCTTTCTTTCTCTTCCTTTTCTTCTAACTCTTCCTCTTCTCTTCCTTTTTTTTTCTTCCCTCCTTCCCTTTCCCCATTTCCTCCGATGTTAAGGTCCAGGAGGTTAATTCGACTTTTAATTTTGCTTTTGCAAAGGGAGTGTTTTTTTTTTTTTTTTTTAATGTGAAAAGGTTTTCTTTCTTTGTTCTTCACCAGCTCACCCTTTCTCCCTCCCCTTCCCAGTCTTAAACCCAAACAAATTACTTTTTGGGAGCACTTTATCTTAGGGCTTTCCTCCAGACTGCGAGGTCAGGCTTGGAGAGGGTGGATCTAGAACTGCCAGGGACTTCTGAGGTCATCCAGTCCAATTCCCTTTGACAAGTGGGAAAACTAAGATCAGAAGTGAAGGGACTTGCTCAAGAACATGTAGGTGTGGTGAACCTTAGAGATGTCATTTGAATCCTGATCCGCCAAGTCCAGTATATATCAATGCCTTTTTAAATTTTATTTTACAGATAAAGAAACTGAGGCTTAGAGAGTTCAAGTGACCAACTAGCCCATGGCTAATAACTACTGGGCCCCTCAGACTTAGATTTTTTTATTTCAAACCAATTTGTTTTTTTCTACTACATCTGGCTGTTTTAGACTAGAGGAACTCCCTGTACCAGTCACAGATCTGCATCTGCCCTGAAGCTCTGAGAGTTGCTCTGGGCACCAAGAAGTTGTCAGGTCTACTGGGTCTCAACCATTTAATTTCCCTTGAATACACATTCCTGGCTGGGAGGCTTGTTCTGTTCATATGCTGTGCTGTCCCTACTATTTAATGAAAGTTCTGGATTTTTACCTTTCTATGTCACTTTACTTTGGTCAAAAGAGAATTGTAAAACATATAAGAATGGTTTGGCTGCTCCATAAAGAAAAGCTTTCAATGGCTGCATATAGGTACTGATAATCTCAAGTACCTACTGAACCTGTTATCTTAGGGGTTAGGCTATTTATACAAGTAAATTTAATAAAAGCTAAAACGCAGGGACAAAGGAGAGATCCAGACAAAGTGTTTTCTTTTTGTCTTTCCCCACCATTCCAGCTGTCTTTTGATTCTTCAAAATTAGCCAGACCAGTGTCTAGGAGTAATCATAGCAATTACTGAGTCCTAAAATTGGGAGCTTCATTAGACATGTAAATTCTCAGAAATAACTGAATAAGAGAAGGGCACATTTTTTTTTTTTTTTTTTTTTTTAGTATATTAAATGGTAGTCTCTTTGAAGAAATAACGAGGTAAAAGCAAATCAATCATCCAACTACCTTTTCAGGTTGCAGAGTTTGAGATGGACTGAAATGACATCCCTTGGTAGAGCAAGTCTGAATTTGTTCAAACAGCCACAAGTCACTCAATATAATTCATCTGCCTTAGGAAAGTTATTAATGTAAAACTTCTTTAATTTAAACCCTTCTAGCTCAAACTTAGTGATAACTTAGAAGTAGCATAAAGAAAAATAGACTCTTTTAAAATAAATACTAAATTGTTTCATTCTTAAGTAATAATATAATTTAGGTCTATTGTGACTTGATTCTTTTAACTAATGTTTTGTAATAATGAGTATTAAATTGTCATTTATACTATTAATAGCACTAAACTTTTTCCATTCATTTGAGCTTTTCAGCTCTTATGAACTCTTAGATTCTGTTATTTCAAATAAATTCTTTTAGATTTACAAATAAAAGGTGAATGCTTTCCTTGAAAGCTGCCTTTGATTTTTATCACAAGAAATTTTTCATCCTTTGTCTTTTGCTTTTGTAATTTTCCTACACTTAGAAAGATGGCCATTTTTTATTAATGAAATTCTACTCCTTCATTATTTGTGCTGTAAACAAATTGCTTGTTAAATTGTCCATGTTTATGAACCAGCTACGCCCAGGGAAAGAACTCTGGGAGATGACTAAAAACCATTACATTGAATTCCCAATCCCTATGTTTATGCCCACCTGCATTTTTGATTTCCTTCACAAGCTAATTGTACAATATTTTAGAGTCTGATTCTTTTTGTACAGCAAAATAATGGTTTGGTCATGTATTTAAAAAAGAAAAATTCCCTCAATATCTGAAAAAATAAATTGTCCATGTTTAGTCAAAATAGTAGACTTAGCCATAAAGAAGATAGATTATTACAGAGAAACCCATTCCTTTTATTTGAAAGTCAGCTCAAAACTTAATCTCCTGAACCACATTGTCAGTTACTATTGAGTAAACAGGAGACACCTCTAAACAAAATTGGATCACAATTATTCTTATGTCAAGGGATTTATCCTTTTAAAAAAAAAGAAAAATCAACTTCTAACTGTATAAATATGTATACATACATTGTATTTAACATGTATGGGACTTGGGGAGGGGGTGGAGGGAAGGAGGGGAAAAGTTGGGACAGAAGTTTTTGCAAGGGTCAATGTTGAAAAATTACCCATGCATATGTTTTGTCAATAAAAAGCTATATAATAAAAATAAATAAATAAAATAAATCAACTTCATTGAGTCATTTATGTTCAGGGCTTGCTTGGCCAGAATGAAGTATACAAAAAATATAAATTATGAGCCTTCCCCTCAGAGGAAATTTATAATTTGTTATTCAGTCACATCTGATTCTTCATGTCTCTATGGAACATAAAGCACCAGTGCTGTCCATTGTGGTTTTCTTGGCAAAGATACCATAATATTTTGTCATTTCCTTCTTCAGTGAATTAAGATAAACAAGTTAAGTGACTTGGCCAGGATCACACAACCAGGAAATGTCTGCAATAGGATTTGAACTCGGATCATCCTGACATTTCCAAGCCCAGCATTCTATCCATTGAGCCACCTAGCTGCCTCTAAAAGCTATCTTGTGAGATTAAAAAAGCACACTACCAATAGATATCATATAAGATGTTAGTTAGACAAATGGCATAGACGAAAGGTACTCTGAGACAGTTAAAATGAGTTAAGGCAAGCTTTGTGGAAGCAATTAGTTGAGCTTGATCTCAGGGTATAGAGGGCACATAAATGGGAGTGTATAAGGCATTGCTTAGGGAAGTTCATTAGACTAGGAGTTAAGAGATCTTATTTCTGTCTAGACCGTCCCCAGTGCTCTTAGTATAATGGATGGAGGATACAGAATGTGAAGGCAAGAAGACTTAGGTTACTATAACAACTTATAGCATGTCCTTTGACAAATTGTGTAGAATTATCCCATCTACATTGCTACTTTCCCTATTACAGTTTCAACATATTGTAAGTTGATAGAAGAAATTAAATGAAAGGAGGGTCAACTGAGTGGTAAGGTACATAGAGCACTGCTCCTGGAGTCAGTAGGTCATGAGGTGACTCTTCTGTGTGACCCTTGCCAAATGAAAAAAAAACCAAAACCTGGTAATTGGGTTAGTTCTGTGGAAGTTGCAGATGACAGAAAAAAGTTTAAAAATTCAGAAATACATTAACATCTGTATAGTATTGTATAATGTTAATATTTATCTCTTACTATATCATGGTAATTCAGACTTCTCTGGTACTAAAGGAGGGCCAAAATAATTTACATAGATTTTCCCTATTCCTAATTCCTCCCCCACCATGTGGAAGGGATAATTTGAACTCAGTTTTTTCTCCTATAAAGTAGATCCAATAGTATCTTATATAAAAAATATAATAAATATGATTATTTTATGAATCAAATGAGGTAATGTAATCTTTAGGATGCCATATAAATTTGTTATTATTTATGACCTTGGGCAAATCTCTTTATCTTTTTTTTTTTTTTTTTTTTTTTGGCCAAAATCCCTAAAGATGGATAATTGCTAAGAATCTGCCAGATCAAAAATTATTTTATCTCAACATACCCAAAATATAACTTTCTCACAAAAAACTTTCCTGTTGTTGAATTTCTCTCACTATTGAGGTACCACAATCCTCTCTGTCAACCACATTTCTTTGATTTCTTACTTGCTCTTAACTGCACAATCTGTTTACCAAGTCATCTTATTTCTACCACAATATATCTTATATAAGTCTGTCTTTCTTTACTTAAGTAAAGTCACCAGGTCCTCTTCAAAAAATGACTAAAACAATGAAATTAGCAAACATTTTATTTATTAAGCACTCTATACTACTTTGTTAAGCATTGGGTATACTATGTAAGGCCAAAATAGTTTATACCCTCAAAGAACTCACAAGGGAAAGGAAACATTCATAGCTATGTATAAGCAAGGCATATACAGATAATACTGGAAATAATGACAAAGAAAAGGCACTAACATAAAGGAAGACCCTAAGAAGCTTCTTGAAAGAGAAGACATTTTAGCTGGCACTTTTGGAAGGTCAGGAAAGCCAGAAGGAAGAGATGACGGAATGAATTCCAGACATGTGGGACAGCCATCTCCTGTAACAGGGTTCTTCTGTGAGGATGAGCAAGGAAGTCAGTGTCACTGGATCATAGGAAAGTATAAGAAGATTGGAGAGGTAGGAGTGGGTCAGAGATTTAAAAGTCAAACAAAGGATCTTATATTTTGATTGTGAAAGAAATAGGGAGTTTATTGAAGGGGGAAGGGATTGACATGGTGAGACCTACACTTTAGGAAGATCACTTTAGTTCTTATTTGTTGTAGGCCGTCATTACATCATGTCTGTACTACTAGAGTAGCCCTCGGGTTGTTTAAGTGATTTCATAAAGTGCAGATATGACTACGTCACCCCATTCTTAATAAATTATAGTTAAATTTAAAATCTTTTTGACAGTTTGACATTCAAAGTACCTCACAACTTAGGTCCTTTCTACCTTTCTCTTGTCTTTTTTATTTTTTTATCCTAACCTTAGACACCAAAAAGAACATTTCTATAAATGCAGCAGAACACAAAAACAGGAGAAAACAACTTTCCATTTCATGCTGTTTGCTTATAGATGTGTATATGTGCATACACACATACGTATATACATATATTTAACGTTTCTTCCAAAATCATCTAGTCTATTTCCTTTTGGAACTTTTAAAAATGTTTCATGCATTTTAAAAATGTTTCAATGGTGAATAGTGATCACTTTCTCTTTCTTTCTCTCTCCCTCCCTCCCCATCACTATTGCTAACTTCCCCTGTGCCCCAATTGAAAACCAAGAGAAAAGGAGAGGGAAAAAACTTAATAAACATAATTATGAAAAAGCCATTCAAATAGTGGCCATGCCCCAAAATGCTTGTCTCTTTCTACACCTTGTGTCCATCATCTCTTTTAGGGGACGGATGAGTTCTTTATTTATATCATGGTCTTGTGTTCTTGTAGAAATTGTTCTCCTGGTTCAGCTCACTCTACATCAGTTCATATCATTCAGGATTCTCTGAAATTGTCATATATCCCAATTTGTTCAGCAGTTGTTTTCTAATTGTGAAAAGAAATTTAGAGGAATTCCTTTTGATTTCTTTTTGTTTTGTGTCTTGAAGACCCTTCAATACTATTTTCTGTTTTGTCCTTCTTAGTTGACCCTTAGGTTCAAATTATACCTGACCCTTAGTAAATACTTAATAAATGCTAACTTACTGACTTAGGTACACTGCCTCTACTTCTCTCTTCTACACTGCTAAATTCTTAAGTCTTGTTGATTATACCTCTACCTCTACCTATACCTCTACCATACCTCTGTCACCTTCTCTATTCACATAGCTACCATGTCTTTCTGGCTTTCATCAGCTCTTGTCTAGGCTGTTGCAATGATTTCCATGTCTCAAGTCTGTCTCCTCTCTCTTCTCCCCCATCATCCATACAGCTATCAAATTGATATTCCTAAAACACAAATCTGACCATGTCATTCTTCTACTAATTAAATTCTAATAGTTTACTATTATTCTTAGGATCCAATATAAATTCTTACATTTGGCAATGAAAACGCTTCAGAATTTTACACAAGCCTACCTTTCTAATTTTTTATACATCACTACCCTCCATATATTCTACAGTCTAACCATAAGCCTATTTGTTGTTCTTGCTCATAACAATCCATACTCTATCTCTGTGCCTTTCTACTGACTGTCTCCCATGACTGTAATGTTCTCTCATATCCTTTACCTCTGAGTTTTCCTGGCTTCTTTCGGGACTTGGTTCACTATCACCTCTTGCAGAATCTTTCCTGTTCTCTTTACTTGCTAGGGTCTTCCCCTTTGCCATTAAGTCTCATATATATTATCACTTATTAGTTTATATGTATCTAGTTATTTACATGATGTCTCCCTCATTAGAATGTGAGTTTTGTGAGTGCAGGGACTATTAGATTTTTGTCTGTATCCCATCCTCCTCCCCCCCCCCCGCCCCCCCACCATGCTTAGTATAATGTCTGGCACATAGTAATTGTTCAATAAATTCTTGTTGATTGAGAAATCTTTATGGGACAGTGAATAGACTAGCTTTCATTGAACCTACAATTTTTATGAGGAAATAATGCAAAATATGACTAAAGCTAAATTTGAGGCCAGTTCATAGAGTTAGATTGAGTAGTTTGAACTTTTTTTGTCCTTTAGTTAATGAGAAGCTACTGAAAATTAAGTGGGAGAGTCATATAAAGGTTGTTTGTAGGCAGTATGGATAATGAATACAAAGGATGGTATTAGAAACTCAGAAATCAATTAGATGGCTGTTTTAGTAGTCTGAGCAAATTATAATAAGAATATATAGACTGGGAAAGTAACCTTAAAAATTATTTCTTTAATTTATTACAATTACTGACAAAGTGTAATAAGATAGAGTAAGAGATTTAAATTTATGATATGTGTGAGAAAATACAGTGACATACAAAGGAAAGCATGTTTTACAGATTTCAGGTAGTCCATCTATTCTTAATGTCTTTGAGTTAAGTCACCAATACACAGGAATTATTCTTTTAAACATAATTTTATCATACTGGGTAAGAATTAGGGAAATCCCTAATTAGGAATATCTAATTAGGAAAAATTATTAGAGTAGGTTTACACCATGACCTGAATGCACTAATAATTCTATGTCCTGTTGTTGTTTCTCTTCTTTAGTGCATTACATTTTAGGTATGTGGGTATCTCCAAGAATGCCTTTGTGAATTACATTTCTTAATACTCAAAGAACTCATATAGTAGCACATTTCTTAAAAGAGCTATAATATAAAAAACATAAGTCAAGAGTGTCCCCTGAAGCTCCTTAGGATAAATGTATAGCTGCTTCAGACTGGAAAGATCATCTGCCACTTATGCCACTTGCTTCATCTTTTATGTAGATGATGATGATGATCATTGTGCATTAGGAGGAATTTTTTCAGTTTTCTTTATGGGTAACATAAAGGGTATCTATCTCTGTGCCTGTTAAAAGATTATATCTAGGAAAAAGAAAATCCTTACTCATGTCATTTCAATATTAGCTAAGAGAATGAGTATTGTGAACTGGAGTCAGAAGACTTTAATTCAAAAGTAGGCTTTGTTATTTGTTGATCATAACAAGTTACTTCCCTTTGATGTTTTCTCATCTAGAAAAACGAAAGAATTGGATTAGTCAATCTCTTAGGTCCTTTGCATTTTTAAAATCACATGATTAAAATTGCCAGAAACTTAGAATAAATGTACTTTATGGAATATCCTTTTAAACAACACAAAATTATTAACTGTAGAGAAAAGATCATTGTCTTAGAGGCCAGTGTGTAGATCCATCCCTGCCAGCAAATAGTTCTGTGATTCCAGACATATCACTTGATGTTTCTGAACTTCATTTTCTTCCTCCACATATATGATAAGGTGATGGCCTTTTAAAGTCTAAATAACTCTAAATCTGTGATCTGAACATGAGAACACAAGAATCCTTTGAGGATTTCTAGGAGGGTCAGATCACATAGTAATAGTTTGCAAAGCAGTTTTCATTTGAGCCTTATAAAAACCCTGTGTTAGTATTCTACATATCATTATTTCCTTTTACAATTGAGGACACTAGATCCCAGAGTGATCCAGTGTCACACAGATAATATATTTTGGATTTGGAATTTAAGCGAAATGTTTTAAAAACATTAAAACTCTTCATAAAAAATGTTAGGCATTACTATAGATAGTAATTAGGCTAGAAGAGATAGAACGTCATCGTAGAGAGTGCTGAACTTAGAATTTCTTGTTAGTTTTTTGACTCTAGGCAAGTCAGTTAAGCTCTATATGCCTCAAGTAACATCCTATGACTCAATCTGCTAGAAGATACTTTGTGTATTTACTCATTGTACTGGAAACTAGAAATATTTTAGCTTGAAACTGGTCTTACTCTGGTGGGCATGGGAGTTTTGATCTGCTCTATTTCAATTTGGGTAGCCAGGTGCCACAGTGGATAGAGTAGAGTGCTGGGCCTGGAATTAGGAAGACATCTTCCTGAGTTCAAATTTGGCTTCAGATACTATAGTTTTGTGTGACCCAGGGAAAGTCAATTGAGCTAGAGAAAGAAATGGCAAACCACTCCATTATTTTTGCCAAAAAAGCCCTAAATGGGGTCACAAAGAATTGGACATGACTAAAAATGATTGAACAAAAAAACTGAACAATAATTTGTTTATCCCTCTTTAGAAAACCCAGTTCTCTTCTCTCACTCCCATCCCCCATATTAATGCCCAAGTTAGTGTGTACACCAATTGTCTTAGTCCACTGCAGTGCAGAATCTCCAGGCTTGAAAGATCTGCCACCCTCAGATCTGTTGGCAGCAGGAATTATAAGAATGTACAAAAAGGAAAAAAAGCCAGATAAAGCCATTGTATTTGAACATTTGTGCAGACCATCCTGTTCCAAGTTTTAACTGTGTAATTATTACTACAGCATTTCATTTATTTAACCAGGGAACAATGATAAAACAAAATTTTATATAGGTTAAATTAAATTAAAAAAAAATAGGAATATCGATAGTTTAAAGGAAAGATTGGGTTGAGGCCTATAATATCTTTATTTATGGTTATATTTCTTCAAGTTTCTTTTTCATTCTCTCCCTTTAAAAAAAATTAAAATTCTTTATAGTGTTCTTTATTAGAATATATTTGAGAAGGAAAGGATTACTAGATTGTGGATGGTGGTAAAAGTAAAGGTCCTACTCTTAAAGGAAGTTAATAAGCAATATCCTCACTCATTACTGTATGCAGTAAGATTAAATTTTTATTTGTTATAAAATGTTTGTTTGTCTCTAGGTTAGTCAAAATATTTTTATGGTTGTTAAATTTTACTATAAAAGATAAAAGTCAAATAGTGATCAAGATGATGACCCCCCCCCACACACACACACAAAAAAAAAAAACATCAGTAGCCTCTTTCATCTTGACCAATTTGGTGGCAGAGGGTTGATGGGAGCTTGCAGCTGCCTATGTGGTGCAAACCAGGACTGCGGTAGGATACAGAGCAAATCTCAGCTGGGAATTGTGTCAGGGAAAGGAGATAGAGATGATTGAAGCCAATTCCTGCATTAGACCACTAGAAGACAATACAAGCAGCTAAGATTGCAGTATAGGGCAGTGTGAATGCAATACCAATTCAGAACACCAGTATCAGAAGTGTCTAATAGATCAAATAGGACCTTTCCTTCCCATTCAAGAATATGAGATCAGGGTGAGAGCTAAAGGTTAAAACTTGACTTTACAACAAAATCCCAATTCAGCAAGTGAGACTAGAAATAATAAACAAGAAAATGCAAATATTGTGCAGTAAGAGAAGCTCATAAGGTAAACCTTAAAGTGAAAAGCTATTTAACATGTAAAAATAGAACTTCTACAGAAAAGAATGACAGCCACAAGAATTCTAGAAGCTTTTGGAAGAAACGAAGCAAGAGATTTTTTTAAAAATGAAATTAGAGCTCCTGAGGAAAAAAAAATGGGAAGGATAATAGCTTAAAACAAAAAGTAGCAATCCCAGTCCAAGAAGTAGACTCCTGGGGAAAAAAATGTTGTAGAGCACATAGAATTTAGTAATTCCATAAGAGAACTACAGAAATCAGAGAAGTCAAAAGACTGAAAAAATAATGTGAAGTTATTTATTATTAAGAACAAAAATGAACTGAAAAACATATTAGGTAGAGATAATTTGAGAATTATCAGATTCCCATAAAACAGAACCAAACAAAAATCTGCTTGCCATATTTCATGAAGTAAAAACTTCCCAGAATTACAATAAGAAATAGGAAAAAAAAAAAAAATCCACCAGTTTCTTTGAAAGAAACTCCCATGGGGCAACTAGGTGGTGCAGTGAATAGAGCACCAGCCCTAAATTCAGAAGGACCTGAGTTCAAATGTGATCTCAGATACTTACCACTTCTTAGCTGTGTGACCCTGAGTAAGTCACTTATCCCCAATTGCCACAGCAAAAAGAAGAAAGAAATTAACCTCCCAACTGAAAATATTCAGGATGTATGGCTAAAATCCAGAGTTTTCAAGTCAAAGAAAAAAAAATACATAAAGGAGCCAATAAAGAAGTAACATTTAATATTGAGGAACTGCAATTTGGATCATACAATATATCTTGATGCATATATTTTAAAAGAGAGAAAGATATTACAAAAGAATAAGACTTAAGATCAAGAATAATTTTCCCAGCAAAAGTAGCATAATCCTTCCCCCCCATTATTTAGCATTTTATTTTTCCCAGTTTCATGTAAAACAATTTTTAACATTTATTTTTAAAACTTTTGAGTTTGATTCTCTCCATCCCCCTCATTGAGAGGGCATAAGTGAAGTTATGCAGAACATTTCCATAAAAGTCATGTTGTAAAAGAAAACATAGACTCCTGCTCTTTTCCTCTATTCCCCCTCCGCCCCCCCAAATAAAGTAAAAATAAGTGTGCTGAGACAGCTGGAATACACAGTGAATAGAATAGAGGAGTCCTAGAATCAGAAAGACCTTAGTTCAAATCCAGCCTCAGACACTTAACATTTACCAGCTGTCATTTGGGAAAGTCATTTAATCCCAATTGCCTGGCCAAAATTAAAAAAAAAAAAAAAAAAAAGAATTAAAAATAAGTATCCTTTGGTTTGTATTCAGACATAATCAGTTCTTTGGATATGGATAGCATTTTTCATACATCCTTCAGAGTTGTATCATTGTTCTGCTGAGAATAGCAAAGTCATTCACAGCTGATTATCTTACAATATTGCTGTTACTTTGTACTTAGTACATTTCACTTTGCTTGAATGCTCATGGAAGTCTTTCCAGATTTTACTTAGAACTTCCTGCTCATCATTTCTTATAGCACAGTAAAAAAAAAAAAAAATGGGGCAGACGGGGGATAGATCTTTAGTAGGATTGAAGACTTTCAAGCATTCTTGATGTAAAGACTAGAATTGGGTAGATTTTGAAGTATAAACAGAAAAAAACTCTAGGAAAGTAAAATACATTTGAGTAATCAGACAGGTCTAAATAATAATAAAGTGCTATTTCCTAATGGGGGAGAAGAGAAGTATCCATTTGGAATCTTACTATATTTGGGTATCAGAGAGATTTCAAAAACAAATATCCGGGGTGGCTTTGTTCCATTTAATGGTTTTAAAGGTAAATGAAAAGAAAGGGAAATAAAGAATATACTAAGGGAGAAATAAGGGAAAAAACAGGAAGAACTTAGTATTCCTCATTATTTAGGTACATAATAAGAATCAGTTTTATATACAATCTTTTGTGTTCTCTGTATTTGTATAATAATAAACTTTTAAAAATTATCAATATTTTGCTATTACATCACATATATAACATACTAAGCCTTTATATTATTAATAAGCTATTTTTGGGTGAGGAAAATGTTTCTATATAATCACTTATAAACTATAGCTTATCATTAACACTCTTATGTATTTTTCGTGTTAAGAGATGAAATAGGACTAATTCCCTGTCCTGAAGCTCGGTACAACCGGAGTCCAATAGTCTTGGTTGAGAACAAACTTGGTGTGGAGAGTTGGTGTGTCAAGTTTCTTTTGCCATATGTCCACAACAAACTTCTCCTCTACAGGCAAAGAAAGCAGCGACTAAACAAAGATGGTAAGTCTGAACTGTATCTTTTTCTTAGATAATATGTAATGAATGAATATCATACAAATGATTAACAAGCCATAGTAAGTAACTACTTAAGTAATATAAAAAAGGATTTCAGGAATGACCCAGATTCATGAAGGTGCCACCACACAGGACTCTAGTTTATGATCTGTAGTTTAATGTCCTTCACCTGTTTAAGTGCCAGAGAGAATTCAGATTTTAGAAATATTAAGCACTTATTATTTCTTTAGTACAGTGGTGAGGAAGATACAAAGTTCAGCTAAGATCCATTATTTCCTCACATTAATTTTCCATTTTTGTTATGCCAATTGTTCTGCTCTTTACTTTTTTTCCCCTTAGTTAATTTCAGTAAGCATTCATTAAATGCTTATTGTATGCAAGGGAATGACAAAAACAAGCAAGTGTTCCTGCCATTATAAAGAGCTCATATTTTTTTGTCTTTTCCTTAGTCTAAAACACCTTACTTCCTTTCTACTCTATGGACAAATCCTACACCTTTTTCAAGATTTGGGTCATTTCTCTCATCTTTCATGAAACTCTTCAAAAACTAATTTTATATTTCTCAGTGTTAAGCACCTGGTAATTAGCTATACCTATTCATTGCTTTAAAAAAAAAAAAACAGCAAGTAGTGGTTTAAGGTTTGCTATAACAAGGTACCTGACAATCAGTTGAACTTCAGATCCTGTGAGGTAGGTGGTATTTATCAGCACCATTTTACAGAACAAGATTTATAGAGGTTAAATTTGAACTCAGATATTATTTTAAATTTTACGCCACAGCGAATTAAGAACCACTTTCTTAGGGCAAGAGAGACATTGTGCTGTCCTTAGATTCCTCTCATTTCCAGTAACCATATATAGATAGATAGATGGATAGATAGATATAGATATATATAGATATATAGTATATATGTGGTATTCTTTATTTCTAACTATGGAGCATTTGGAATTGGTCTACTTTGGATGATTTTATTTGAAATAACTTCTTTTTTCCCAATGCAAGTTTTCTTAAGTGTTCTTGGTAATAAACACTGTAACATCTGAAAAACAGTACTTCTTTTATTTGAGGGATTTGTCATCATCATAACTGGTATGTTTATAGTAATAATAGCATTTCTACAGCATATTGAAGTTTTCAAAGTCCTTTACATATATTACATGTGTGTATATATACATGTGTGTAAATATATATAGGACACACATGTATAAATGTGTGTTTATGTATATGTTCCTTTTCTTTATTCTTAGTTGTCCTTAGCACAAAAGTTTTCTCTAGTACCACAATTCAAAATTGACAGTTCTGCAGTGCTCAACTTTCCTTATAATCCAACTCTTACAGCCATACATTACTACTGGAAAAGACATAACTTTGACTATGCAAACCTTTGTTGGCAAAATACTGTCTCTACCTTTTAGTATGTTGGCCAGATTTGCCACGTGTCTTTTTCTTCCAAGGAGCAAGTATCCTTTAATTCCATAACTGTAGTCACTGTCTGCAATAGTATTTGAGCCCAAGAATATAAAATGTGAGTGTTTCCGTTTCTTTTCCTTCTGTTTCTCAGAAAGTAATGGGACCAGTTGCCATGATCTTAGTTGTTGTTATTGTTGTGGTTTTAAATTCAAAATAGCTCTTACACATTATTTTACCCTCATCAAGGAGCTTCTTAATTTACTTTCTGCTCTTAATTTATTTTCTGTGGTGGTGTCTGCGTATCTGAGATTATTTATATTTTCTCTGAGTAGCCTTAATTCTGGCATTTGATTCTTCCAACCTGTCATTTTGCATGATGTATTTTTCATATAAGTTAAATAAATAAGGTGACAATATATGTACTCCTTTTCCAATCTAAATCTAGTCTGTTCTTCCGTGTTCTGTTCTCATTGTTGCTTGTTGGCCATTGCATACAGATTTCTTAGGAGACAAGTAAGATGATCTGGTACTTGCATTTCTTTTAAGAACTTGCCACATTTTGTTGTGGTCCACACAGTTAAAAGCTTTAGATTAGTCAATGAAGCAGAAGTAGAAAAATCAATAATTATTCAAAAATTATGTTTGTACTGTTAACATAATTTTTTATAATCATTAAGGAAAAGCCAACTATAAGCTATATATTTAAAGAATAGCTGCAACAATCAAGATATATAATAATTTGGTGGCATCTCTGAGGATAGATGATAATTTGTTTGGGTTGTTGTCAGAAGGAATTACTCAACAGATTATAGGTCTCTGAAGTTCCTCTCAACTCTTAAGATTTTGTGATGCTAACATAGTATTATCAACATCTTCAATTGCCATTTTTACCTATTATATTTTTTTTTTAATTTTAGACCCATTATTATAGGTGTTAATCTCAATGTTCCTAAAGTCTGAAAATAGGCATGTTAAATTAATTTGTGAAGGACTTATTTTAGGAAATGTCTATTGTTTTAAAATCACATTAAGTTTTCTTTCTTAGCTCTTGGCCAAAGGAGATACAACCCTATTCTAATTCACAAAATTTTGATGCTTTATTGTAAAGGGAAATCTATAAAACTCAACTAAAGCAAGTGAGACAGATGAACCATCTATTGGCAGAATAATTGGCAAGTAATAATTGAGCCTACTACATTATAGTAAATTAACCCACAACATTTTGTGCCCACTATGTGAAGAATAGAATTCTTCTGCGTCCAAGATCCACAGGACCAGGTACAAAAGAGAGGAATTTAAAAGTATGATATTTGTAAGAAACATCACGGCATGTTAAATAACAAGACCTTGTTTGTTAAAGGTCTGATGCTATGGCATAATGAGAAGCATGCTAGATTTAAGGTAGGAAAATCTGGGTTTGAATCCCAAATACTACTTATTAGCCCTATGATCATGGGCAGGGCACATCATCTAACTTGTTTGAAATGGGAATGATAACTTGAACTATGTTCCTCATAGAGTTAGGCAAATCAATGAAAATAACATGTTTTATTCATAGTATTTAGAGCTGGAAGAGTCCTAAACGAATATCTAGATATGTGATCTTTGAGATTGTTTAGTCCAATTCCCCATTATTCTACCCTTCTCATGCCTCCCATTTTATTGATGAGAAAATTTAGTCCTAATTTTCCTGAGTTCACACAGATCATAAGTAGCAAAGCCAGGACTTGAAACCAGGTCTATATTTGAAATTCAAGAACGTTTTTATCACACTATTTGTTGGAAAATCTTTTTCTCCTTAAAATTTTGTGTAAAGGTAACCTATGTGTTAGCCATAAAATGTTGTTTATTATTGAGAATATAGGAATGCTTTAGAAATTAAGAGTTCTTTCATTAGATTAATGCAAATTAATTAAGCATTTCAAGGATAAACATTGTTCCCGGGAAACCCTTAGTGTTTATTGAGTTCTGCCAAAAGATTCTCAATTTTTTTTTCCTGTCTTAATCTAATTATTTTACAGGTATATGACAACTAGGGAGCAAAAAATCACTTTTGAAAAAATTCTCTTCCAGAAACAACTGTCAGACCCAGTATGATCTCTAATCTCAGGCCCTTGTTATTATTCAGTTCAACATGCCTGCTCTCCACTTTTCAAAGAAAGATATTGATTTCCTCCTCCTCCTCTCCTCCTTTTTTTTTTTTTTTTTTTTTTTTTTTGGGTATATCCATAGTTTTTAAATACAGCTGCTTATCAAACTAGTATTTATAAAAAAAAAATTGTTAATTTCTGCTGTTTTTTAGTTATCGTTTCTTTCCCATTGGGTAGTAACTTAACTCTTTTCCTTCTCTTTTATGCCTTTTTATTCCTCATAATCCCTTGCTGAATTGCTCTTATATTTGACTTTGTATAGTTAAGGGCATTATGCTTTTAACCATAAAGTTTGATTAATTTCTAAAATGTCTTCAGGAAGTAGTGTTATTATTTTCGTTTACATTCTTTCATGCCAATAAGAGAAAAAAGTAGCAGAAATAAAAAAATTTGAACAGCTACTACATAAATTTCCTATCACCCAATTACTATAGCTTTCTTTTTTTTTTAACCCACTACATTCCTCAAAATTCTCCTTTGTTCATGATTTTAAAATATTAATGTTGATTTTTCAATTAGGTGTCTTGATCTAAAAGGAAGAAAAGGGATCAGAGTAACCTACAAATTAGATAATTATTCACCAAATTCCAGTTTCTCTGTTTTCTTTTGTTTATAAAGCAAAATTCAGCAATCATGTGGGAACCCTTATCATTATTGAAAGAGAGGATTCTTAAAATATAAAAGAGCCATTCATGTACCAAAATATTTTTGTAATTAGTATTAGGATACCAGCCAGGTTCGCTCGTTATTTTTGTAGTATCAAAAATGCTGTTTTAGATACAAGAATTTTTTTGTACATATTATTATAGAATTGTGTATGATCAGTGACACTGGCTACCTTACTGTTTCTTGCACAAGACATTCCATCTCTTGACCTCAAATCAGATTTGCCTGGAATTCTCATATAAGGTAATACAGAATAAATCCAGATTAATTAAGGGGAGAGAGCATTGAGTATGATCTAGAAAAGTTATGTATAGAAAGTGATCTTGAGCTGTTGTGCCATGAAAAAAGGAAGGAATTCTTTGAGGTTAAGGTAAGATTGGAGTGCTTCCTAGGGTAGGAGAATGTAATCAATATGAGAGATGGATCCTATGTATCAGGAACAGAGAGAAGGCCAATTGTCATGAACTGTAAAGTTTGGGAAGGAGAATAATGTATATATATATATATATAAAATGAAATCTAGAAAGTTAGGTTGGGGTCAACTTGTAAAGGGTTTTAAAACTCCAGAGTTTATATTTTATCCTAGAGATAAGAAAGACTTGTTGGAATTTATTGGGTAGGGGAATTACATGGTCTGATCTTCACTTTATTTTTTTCCCCTTACTTTATTTTTCCAATACAGTAAAGACAGTTTTCAACATTCATTTTTGTAAGATTTTATGTTCCAATTTTTTTCTCCCTTCCTCTTTTACTTTCCCCCTCCCTAAGACAGCAAGCAATCTGAGATGTTAAATAAATACAGTCCTTTTAAATATATTTCCATCTTTGTCATGTTTTGCAAGAAAAATCATACTTTAAGGGAAAAAAACAAGAAAGAAAAACAACAAAACAAAAAAGGTGAAAAGCTTATGCTTTGATCCACATTCAGTCTCCATAGTTCTCTCTCGGGATGCAGACATAATTCCAGTAGACTTGGGATGGAAAATACCTTGAATCACAATTGTCAAAATCACTTTAGCAATAATGTGGAAGGTGGGTTGACTTGGAGACCAATAAGGAGGCCATTGCAATAGTCTGCTTGAAAAGTATTGAGGCCATTTTCTACCTGCTTAACTACTGTCTAGTCAACATCTCTTCATTTTGTCAACATGATTGTCATGAGAGGCTGTCATATGCTTTGCTGAAAGTCAGATATACTGTATCTATGGCATTTCCTTGATACACGAGTATAATAACTGTCCAAAAAAAAAAAAGAAAGAAAATCAGGCTAGTATTTGTAATTTGTTCTTAACGCACCCATGCTGTCCATTAATGATCTTTCATTCCATTTCTTAGAGTTTTTAAATAATCAGACTTCAATGCCTCATTATGTGGTGGAGGTAATCTTGGCTTCTCAAAAGCTATGCTAGTAAAATAATATCTTTGATAGATTCTACCATACTGTAACAGGTTTGAGTACTGCCCAGCAACAGATAACTATTTCCCAAGGACCTGTAAAACTAAGTATAGATCTGCTCATTACCAGTAAGCTGGCCACTTAGTAATTACTTTTTTTTTTTTTTTTTTTTTTTTTTTAGCTGTGGCCGCTCACTTCATAATAACAGTACAAAATGACTGTTTTTTGAAACCTTCCACCCCTTCCTCTTCAGTGACAGTAGTAAGAAAGGGATAAAAGATCCAGATTCTAGACTGGAAACATTAGCTTAGAGTTGTTGTCATTAAACATGAAGTTCTGAACACAATATTAGTAGAAGACTTGAATCTTTTGGATTCTAATATTCTCACTATAAATGAAACTAGAATTGGTTTACATATTCTCCTTGGAGAAAAAGATAGGAGTTAGTAGAGTTTGGTTTTATCCTTTCTGAAAAAGCAAATACAAGTACCATTTTATTTGAACATTTTTTGTTCCTTCACTGCTAGTGCTTACAAAAAATTCCTTTCCATTTCTGACTTTTTATGACTCCATTTGTGGTTTTCTTGGCAAAATAGTGGAGTGGTTTGCTTATTTTTACAGGATAAGTGATTTATGGTAAGTGTCTGAGGTCTGATGATGAGTCTTCCTGACTCCAGGCTGTATTCTATTCACTGTGCCACCCAGCTCCCCATTTAAAACGTCTATTATGAAGATAATTGCAGTTTATCCACTAACATTTGTTACAGAAGCTGAGGAGATAGAGAAATTCTGCAAAGATCAAAATCAGTACCAAATTAGAAAAAAGAATAAAAATAAGAAGATAGTGAAATCACAGATGAATTGAAACTTAAGTAAGTTAAGAAACTTTGTAGTAAAAAACAAAGTAATGTATTGATATATGGAATCTGAGCCTTTAAGAATTGTTTCTTCCATCTTATTCTTATGTCTAATGGACTACTAAGACAGCAGATACTTTTCTTCCATTTTCATTTCAACCTCTGTGGTTTCTGATTTAGTATATCTTCATATATATAGTTTTCACCTTCCATTTCCTCTTTTTAAAAATTAAAATCCTTGTTAATCAAATCGGTCAGCCTCTAGAGAAATACACTCTTCTGTTTTCATTATCTAGATAGACACTATTCAAGGGTTGTAATATGTCATTCCTATGTCAGAAAGTTCTTTCCATTCTCCATTTTATTTGCTAGCTGCTTTTTTTTTCTCTATCTTTTATTCTGAGTTTGTTATCCTTAATCAGCAGCAAGAATGAAAATAGTATTTGTGACCCTAAGCCATTCAGATTCCTGCCTAAAATTTCATAATTCTAGATTGAGAAGGCTTTCCAGATGTTTTCTATTTCCTTTGATTTTTTTTTCTTGTTTGTTTTCATTCTTTTCTTTTTCTTTCATGATGATATTTCATGTTCCCTAGTATACTACAGAATAGAAACATTTAATTAGGGGGAAATATGTACTTGATACACATACTCTCTCTAGAGTCCTTGAAATAGTTCCTTTGTTCTGAATTTGAAATCCTCAGATATTTGTGACAGCTTTTAATTACTTTTGCTATAAACAAATAGTTTGTTGTATTGATGGTACCCAAATTCAAGCTTTGACTACTAGAGTCTTTTTCTGTTCTTCTCCTGGGGGCAGAGCCAAGATGGCAGAGAGTAGACATGATTTCTGTGACCTCCTCTGACCTTTTCTAAAACCAACAGCAGATTAAGCCTCTAAACTAGTTTTAGAGTCAAAGAACCCACAAATATTTGGAGTATAACACATTCCCAGAAAAAGATACCTTCAGAACAGGCCTGTTTCAAACAAGCAGGGGGACAGTCTGTTGAGACCAGATGGCAATACAGGGAAACTGGGGCAAGGAGCTGGGACAAGGACTCAGAGCAAGTCAGCTTCCACGTGCCTGGGAATCTTCTGTGAGTCTCTTAGGCTCCTCTGTCCTGGTTGCAAGCAGGTAGCTTGGTAGATGTGTTACAAAAGACAAATTGTAAATGACTGAGCCCTGGAAGAATGCCAGACCCAGCCAGATCCAGCATCAGATAATCGGTGAACTGCCCTAGGGAAAATTAAAGCAGCTGCTGCACCTTTCCATTGAGCAGACCTCAAGCCTTTAAAAAAAAATGAGTAAAAAATCAAAAAGAACTGTCATCATAGACAACTTTTAAAGAGAGAGAAAATAGATCTTAAATCCTTAGGTTGCTAAAAGCAAAGCAAGTCCAGATGAAGCCCCAAAGGGAGATTTGAGCTTGTCCTCATTTCACAAGGAGTTCTTGGAAGATTGCATAAGGGATCTTAAAAGAAAGTTAAAAGAAAAATGGACAAAGGAAATGAGATCATTGCAAGAAGGAATGGAAAAAGCATATAATGCCCTATGAAATAGATGTGGGAAAAAAAACACCAATTCACTGAAAAACAAAATTTGTGAAATGGGAAAAAAAAATGCAACGAGCAAAACAATTCAATTCGCCAATTACAAAAGGAGCTTTAAAAAGTAATTGAAAAAAATAACACACTAACAATTAGAATTGATGTGATAAGACATGGCTCTCTTCAACAGTGAAATGATTCAAACCAGTTCCAGTTGTTCAGTGATGAAGAGAGATATCTACACTCAGAGAGAAGACCGTGGGAACTAAGTGTGGACCACAACATAGCATTCTCATTCTTTCTGTTGTTTGCTTGCATTTTGTTTTTTTTTTTTCCTTCTTGATCCAATTTTTCTTGTGCAGCAAGATAGCTGTATAAATATGTTTACATATATTGGATTTAACATATCTGACATGTATTGGATTACTTGCCATTTAGGGGAGGAGGTGAGGGGAAGGAGGGGATAATTTGGAACAGAAGCTTTGCAACGGTTATTGTTGAAAAATTATCCATGTATATGTTTTGTAAATAAAAGTTTTAACAAAATAAAATAAGTAAACAAATGATGTGGGGAGAATTAAAATTGAACAAATGGAAGTGAATGACTCAATAAGACTTTAAGAATCAGTCAAACAAAAGCAACAAAAAAAAAGGAAAAAAATAGAAGAAAATATGAAATACCTCCTAGGACAAGCAACTGACCTGGAAAATAGCTCTAGGAGAGACAATCTAAGGATTATTGGACTTCCTGAAAGCCATGATGAAAAAAAGAATCTAGACATTATCTTACAGGAAATCATAAAGGAAAACTGCTCTGATACTTAGAATCAGACGGTAAAATAGCCATTGAAAGAATTCACAGATCACCTCCTGAAAGAGTTTTCAAAATTAAATCCCCAAGGAATATCGTGGCTAAATTTTAGAACTATCACACCAAGGAAAAGATATGGCAAGCAGCCAGAAAGAAACAATTTAAATACCACAATTTAGTTAAATTAAAACTTAATTTTGTTTTTTAAAAAGGTAATTTAGGAGCCACAATTAGGATTACCCAAAACATAGCAGGTCTGTTTTAACCTTAAAGGGTTAAAGGGCCTGGAATCTGATATTCTAAAGGCAAAGGAACTTGGATTATAGCCAAGAATAAACTATTCAGCTAAAATGAGCATTATCTTTCAGGAAAGAAGATGGACATTCAATAATATAGGTGAATTTCACCTATTTCTAGTGAAAAGACCAGAACTGAACAAAAAATTTGATCTCCAAACACAGAACTCAAGAGAAACATAAAAAGGTAAAAAGGAAAGAACTCTTGAGACCTATATTTCTGTTATGGGTATACTTAGAGAGTGTGGGTATAATTTGATTTTATTATGATAATATGAAAAAGACTAGTGGTGGAAAGGGGATCGTAGTGGAAAAAGGAGGGAAAATAAGGGAAATTACATTTCTCAGAGGCAAAGAAGACCTATTATAATTGAGGAAAAGAAGGGAGGCGGGTGAGCATTATGTGAATCTTATTCTCATCAGATTTGACTCTAAGAGAGAATATCAGACACACTTGATTTTATAGAGAAACTTGTCTATTCTTCTTCCAGGAAAGTAAAATGGAAAGGACAGCTGGACATATCCTAAACAGAATTCATTATATTTTCTCCCAAATTTCCCTGTTTGGAAATGTTAAGAACACCAACCATAATCTTTCCAGTCACCCAGATTTGTAACTTTGATGTTACCTTTGACCCATTACTCTTCTTTCAACCTGCCATATCCATTCTGTTGCCAAATCTTGTTGATTTTTGTCTCCATAGCATCTCTCAGATCCATCTTTTTTATTCTTAATTGTAGTTTTTCAGACCCTCTTTATCTCTCTTGCCTAGACTGTTGCATTATCTTTCTAATGGGAGGGGTAGAACCAAAATGGCCATGAGAAGCCAGGAAATTGCCCGAGTTCTCCCCAGCTTCCCTTGGAATCAATGCTGAATGGGGTTTGGAATCCACAAACATTCAGAACGTAATAGTTTTCCAGTTTAAGATACCTTGAAAGAATTTCAGGAAAGATCTGTCAGAATTCGGTACAATGGGAATGTGTTCCAGTGCAGGGTACAGCAGGAAGGGGGTGAAGGAGGAGACGGCCCAGCACAAGTGTACAGTGGGAACTGAAGTGTAGTGAGGAATCTAGCAGGAGGCTCTTAGCCAAAGAAAAGCACCGATTGGTTTAGAGAGCTAACAGACAGTGGTGAGACCTGCAGCACAACTACAAAAGGCAAATTATGAATCCTCGAATCCCAAGTGTGACTAGGCCAGACCAACCCAGAACAGCTATCCTCAGTGTAGCAGAAAATCACTGAGAATCCCTTGTTCCCCTGCAGGGGATAAAAAACAACAAAACTTTGGGACAATGTTCTTTGTATCCTAGAAGCAGAGTTTAACTTTTTTAAATGATCAAAAAAGCCTTGAGCATAGAAAGCTACTGTGAAGACAGGGAACATCAGAACACAAACCTGAAAGAGGACAACAGTGGCAAAATGTCTACATGTGAAGCCTCAAAGGGATATAAACTGGTCTGAAGCTCAAAAGGCTCTCTTGGAAGTGCTTTAAAAGGATGTTAAAAGAGAGAAGGAAAATGGGGAAAAGAAATGAGAGCTATGAAGTAAAATTATGAAAGTACTGGGGAGAAGCCAGCATCTTGGAAAAGGAAACAGAAATTAACTGAACAAAACTCCTTAAAAATAAATTTGGTGAAATGGAAAAAAAAATTAAACTGAAGAAAACAATTCCTTAAAAAAAAGAATTGGCATAATTGGGGGGGGGGGAGGAGAGAATGAGCTACTTTGAAAAACAGAATTAGTAAAATGGAAAAAAAAAATTCACCAAACAAAACAATTCCTTTAAAAGTAAAATACAATATAAGGTTTAAAAAAAAAAAAGACTAATCAAAGAAAATAATTCACTAAAACTTAGAATAGGACAAATGGAAGAGAATGAGACATTAAGAATCAAACAAAATTTTTAAAAAATGTAAAAACAGAAGAAAATGTAAAATACTTAATTGGAAAAACAATTGACGTGGAAAAATAGATTCAGGAGACATAACCTAAGAATTATTGGACTACTAGAAAGCCTTAATCTAAAAAAGAACCTGGACAGCATCTTTTGAGAAATCATCCAGGAAAACTCCCCTGATAGCATAGATCTAGAGGGTAAAGTAGTCATTGAAAGGATCCATCTATTGGCTCCTGAAAGAGACTCCAAAATGAACATTCCAAGGAATATTGTAGCTAAATTCTAAAATTATAAGGTCAAGGAAAAAATACTGCAAGCAGCTAGAAAGCAACAATTCAGATTTTGAGGAGTCATAGTCAGGATTATCCAGGACCTAGTAGCTTCCATTTTAAAGGATCTGGGAAACTAGAATATGATATTCCAGAACCAAAGGAGCTTAGACTATAACCAAGAATCAACTACCCAGCAAAATTAAGCATTATCTATCAGGGGGAAAGATGGACAGTCAATGAAATTGGGGATTTTCAATATTTCTTATGAAAAAACCAGAATTGAACAGAAAAGTTGATCTTCAAATAAAAGACTCAAGAGAAGCATAAAAAATTAAACAGGGAAGGAAAAAAATTATGGTTTTAAAGGTTAAAATGTTTTCATCACTACATGAGAAGATAATACTTGTAACTCTTGAAAACTGTATCTCTGTCAAGGCTCTCTAAGTTGACTTTAGTGTGATAATAATGTAAAAGAGAAATTAGGAGTGGAAAAGGATTCTGGTAGAAGAGGAAAAGGGAGATAAAATGGGGTAAGTCACATCACAAGAAGAGGTACAAAAAACTTATCACAGTAGAGGGCAAGAAGCAAAGATGATCATTGTTCGAATCTTAATCTCATGATTTGACTCAAAGTGGGAATTGCATGCCTACTTAGTTTGGTATAGAAATTTGTCTCATTCTTTAGAGAAGTAGGACGGGACGGGAAAGGGAAAAAGAAATGGGAGGTTAATAGAAGGGATGGTAGAAGTAGAAGGGGGAAGGAAAAAAAAGTTGACAAAAGGGAGAGCAGATTGAGGAAGGTGAGGGTCAGAAGCAAGACACTGGTGAGAAGAAAAAGGGTGAAAGGAGAAAGAAAAGTATAATCTGAGAAAATTAGGATTTTGGGAAATAAAGAGTTAGTAATCTTAGTTAAGATGAATAAGTGAATGTGAATGGATAGCAGAGTAGGTTAAAAGCCAGAATCCTGCATTATGCTGTTTACAAGAAACACATTTGAAGTAGAGAAATACATACAAAGTAAAAAGTAAAAGGCTGGAGCACAATATATTATGCTTCAGCTGAAGCTAAATAAATACATAAATAAATGAAAAACGGTAGTAGCAATCCTGATCTCATATAAAGCAAAAGAAAAATCTAATTAAAAGAAGTAAGGAAGGGAACTATATCTTGCTAAAGGATATCATAGATAATGAAGTAATATCAATATTAAACATAAAATGCACCAAATAATATAGTATCCATATTCTTAGAGGAGAAGTTGAGTGAGTTTCAAGAAGAAATGGATAGCAAAACTATAACTAGTAAGGGACTTCAACCTCCCTCTTTCAGAACTAGATAAATATAACCACAAAATAAATAAGAAATTAAGAAGGTAAATAGAATTTTAGAAAAGATATTTAGAAAAGTTATGATAAGGACTTTGGAAAAAATTGAATAGAGATAGGAAGGAATTTATCTTTTTCTTAGTAGTATATGGCACTTACACAAAAATTGACCATGAATCAAGAGATAAAAATTTCACAATCAAATACAGAAAGGCAGAAATATTAAATACATCTTTTTTAGATCATAATACAATAAAAATTATGTGTAATAAAGAGCTATAGAAAAATAGAATAAAAATTGTTGGAAACTAAAAAATGTAATTCCTGAAGAATGAGTGGGTCAGGGGCAGCTAGGTGGCGCAGTGGCTAGAGCATCAGTCCTGAAGTCTGGAGGACCCGAGTTCAAATTTGGTCTCAGACACTTAACACTTCCTAATCTTGTGACCCTTGGCAAGTCACTTAACCCCAGTTGCCTTAGCAAAAAAAAAAAAAAAAAAAAAAGAATGAGTGGGTCTAACAATAAATCATAGAAACAGTAATTTCATCCAAGAGAATGATAAAATGATGAGACAACATACCAAAACTTAAGGGGTATAGCCATAGCAGTTCTTAAGGGAAATTTTATATCTCTAAATAAATAAAGTAGAGGAAGATGAGATCAGTCAGTTGGGCAGCTAGGGAAAAAAGCCTCCAATTAAATACCAAATTAGAAATTCTGACAATTAAGTGGTTAATAAAATTGAAACCGTCAAAGAGATAAGCCTTTGGCTAATGTGATTAGAAAAAGGAAAGATGAAAAAAATTACCAGGATCACAAATGAAAAAGGTGAACTTATAATTGAAGCAATAATTAGGAACTATTTCTGCAATTGTGTGCTATTGAATCAGACAATCTAAATGAAATGGTTATGTATGGCAGAAATAGTATAGCATTGACCAATATCTAACACCCTACTAAGTTAAGGCTAAAATGGGTTCAGGACTAGACAAATGGTGACGCTATAAGCTTTAAGCTAATTACAAGAGCAAAGGATAGTCTTTCTGTTATATCGTGGAGAAGGGAGGAATTTGTGATCCAAGAAGAATTAGAGAACATTATGAATTTAAAATAGATAATTTTGTTTACATTGAATAAAAAGATTTTGTGCAAAAAAAGCCAATGTAACCAAGATGAAAGAAAAGTAGAAAGCTGGGGGAAATTTTTACAACCAGTGTTTTTCATAAAATGTATAGAGAACTGAGTCATTTATAGAAATCAAGTCCCCAACTGATAATGGTCAAACGATATGAACAAACAATTTTCAGATGAAGAAATTAAAGCCATATATAGTCATATGAAAAAATGCATTGAATCACTACTGATAGAAAAATGCAAATTAAGACAATTCTGAGCTACCATCTCACATCTCTCAGATTGACTAAGATGACAGTAAAAGAATGATAATTGTTTCAGGGGTGGTGTGGGAAAATTGGGACATAACGAATTGTTGGTGGAGTTGTGAAATGATCCATCCATTCTGGAGAACAATTTGGAACTATGCCCAAAGAGCTATCAAACTGGACATACTTTTTTTTTTTAAATTGTAATAAGTTTATTTTTAATACACATTGCTTCATGAATCATGTTGGGAGAGCAACAGAGCAAAAGGGAAAAACCATGGAAGAGATTAAAAAAAAAAAAAAAAAGAAAAACCGTGAACAAAGCATGTGTTGATATATATTCAGTTTCCTTAGTTCTTTTTCTGGATGTATTCTGTCCAAACTCTAAATCACTGAACTACTGAGAAGAACCAAATATTTCATAGTTGCTCATCACATATTCTTGCTGTTATTGTGTACAATGTATTCCTGGTTCTGCTTGTTTTGCTCAGCATCAGTTCATGTAAGTCTTTCCAGGCCTTTCTAAAATCAGCTTGTTCATAATTTTTAATAGAACAATAATAGTCCATTATCTTCATGTACCACTTGTTCCCATTTGATCAGCATTCACTCCTTTTCCCATTCTTTGCTACCACAAAAAGAGCTGCTACAAATATTTTTGCACATGTGGGTCTTTTTCCCTCCTTTGTGATTTCCTTGGGATATAGACCCAGTAATGGCACTTCTGAGTCAAAGGGTATGCACAGTTTTATACTCCTTTAGGCATAGTTCCAGATTTCTCTCCAGAATGTTTGGATCAGTTCACAACTCCACCAATAATGCATTAGTGTTTCAGTTTTCCCATATCACATCCCACATTTATCATTATCTTTCCTATCTTAGCCAATCTGAGATGTTATCTCAGTGTTATTTTAATTTGCATTTCTCTAATCAATAATGATTTAGAGCATTTTTTCATATAACTATAAATGGCTTTAATTTCATCATCTGAAAATTGTTCATATCCTTTGACCATTTATCAATTGGGGAAAGATTTGTATTCTTATAAATTTGACACAGTTCTTATATTTTAGAAATGAGACCTTTATCAGAAGTACTGCTTGTAAAGATTTTTTCCTACCTTTGTTCTTCTCTTTTAATCTTGTTTCTGTTAGTTTTGTTTGTGCAAAACCTTTTTAATTTAATGTAATTAAAGTTGTCCATTTCTGGGTGTACTCTTTTGATCCAGCAGTGTCACCACTGAATCTGTATTCTGAAGAGATCAAAAACGGAGAAAGGACTCACATGTACAAAAATGTTTGTAGCAGTCCTTTTTGTAGTGGAAAGAAACTGGAAATGAGGGGAGGGCCATTAATTGGAGGATGTCTGAATAAATTATGGTATATGAATGTAATGAAATATTATTGTTTTGTAAGAAATGATGAGCAGCAAAAAGTTATCAAACTGTGCATACCCTTTGATCCAGCAGTGTTACTACTGGGCTTATATCCCAAAGAGATCTTAAAGAAGGGAAAGGACCTGTATGTGCAAGAATGTTTGTGACAGCCCTCTTTGTAGTGACCAGAAACTGGAAACTGAGTAGATGCCCATCAGTTGGAGAATGACTGAATAAATTGTGGTATAGGAATGTTATGGAATATTATTGTTCTGTAAGAAATGATCAGCAGGATGATTTCAGAAAGGTGTAGAGAGACTTAAATGAACTGATGCTGAATGAAATGAGCAGGACCAGGAGACCATTATATACTTCAACAATAATACTATTGTGATGATCAATTTTGAAAGATGTGGCCCTCTTCAACAATGAGATGAACCAAATCAGTTCCAATAGAGCAGTAATGAATTGAACCAGCTATACCCAGTGAAAGAACTCTGAAAATAAAGTAAAATAAAAAAACAAAACAAAAAAGAAAGAACAAACTCTGAGAAATGAGTATGAACCACTACTTAGTGTGGTGTTCTCTTCTTTTATATAATATAAGATGGTTCTCTCTGGGAGCAGGTTTCTTGAGGAGGTTTTCTGGAGGCAGCCTTAGTTTCAGTTCAAAGTAATAATCACCTCAAACATAGCCACTGATAAAATCCAAACCTTTATTTTCTCCTTCCAAGTCTCGTTTATTTCCTTGAACCCGGTTAGCTTTCTTAGAGGCCTATCTTTCAGTGGAGAAACGAAAAAGGAAAGCCTGCCACCACGGTGGTGTGAGATGGGATGAATGAATCTGATTCCGCCTCTGAGAGTAGGCTTTTTCTGAACTGACTCTCCTGCACTCTGAATCTTTTCAACTGAACTCTGCTGACTGAGCTCAGCTGTTTTTATGCTTTCTCAAAGGTTGACTCCTTCTCTGAGAGAGTGGGATTGTGGGTTTCTGACTTGTGAATCTCGTACTGACTTGTGAATCTCCCAAAAGTGTGAACTCCAATGAGTACTTAAATACATTAGTGAGCTAGAGAATTTGCTAAGTACTGTGCTAAATTAGGCAACTGACTTATCACTTTGTAAGGATTCTAACAACATAGAATTCCCAATCCCTCTATTTTTGTCCACCTGCATTTTTTATTTCTTTCACAGGTTAATTGTACACTATTTCAAAGTAAATAAAAAGCTATAATAATAATAAATAAAAAAGAGAGAACAACAACAACAAAAAAGAAATGATGAGCAGGCTGATTTCAGAAAAGTCTGTATGTAGACTTAGATGAACTGAAGCCAAGTGAAGGAGCACAATCAAGAGACCATTGGATACAGTAACAACAAGATCATGTGATGATCAACTGTGATGGACTTGATTCTTAACAAGTCAGTGATTCAAAACAATCTAGATTTGGGACAGGAAATGCCAATCACATCCAGAGAGACAACTATGAAAACTGAATATGAATTGAAGCATAGTATTTTAACCTTTTTTGTTTGTTTTCTTTCTCATAGTTTTTCCTCTTTTGGTCTATTTTTTCTTGTATAACATTACAAACATAGAAATAGTTTTAAAAGAATTGCACATATTTAATTAACTTATATCAGATCACTTGTCTTGGGGAGGGAGGTGGTAATGCAGAGAGGAAGAAAAACTTGGAACACAAAGTCTTAAAAAATGAATGTTAGAAACTATATATGTGCTTAGAAAAATAAAATAATATTGAAAATTAAAAATAACTCTCAAAATCTCAAATGAATGTTAAAAGTGTTTTTACATGCAATTGGGAAAAGTAAATTGTTATTCAAAAAAAAAAAATCTTCCTAATAGGTTTTCCTGCTTCATCCTCCACAGAGCTTCTAAAGTGTTAATAAAGTCTGACTATTGTCATTCTCTTTCTCAGGGAACTACAGGGCATTAAAAGAAAGAGAAGTCAGATAGTAGCATTGTAAATTTTTAATGGGATTCTTCTTTCTTTTAGAATTGATAGATGTCACATGTACCCTGCTACTTCTAAACCCAGATTTTACTACTGCATGGAACGTGAGGTATGGCACCTGCATCAAGAGTTTGACCAGATTTCCGAAGTCACGTGAGCCCCAGGATTTTTTTCCAATATTATTTTATTTTCTTAAATTCTAAATAAGTTAGCCATAGTGTTTTTCATAAATTTCCCCCTTCTGGCCACTATCTTTAGTAGTCACAAAGCACTAGAGGATATTGGCATACAAAATTTATTTATTGTATTATACCTTATATTATTTTGCAAAACTTCTTGAAATAGGATTCCTGTTTTGCATTGAGATGTCTTTTATGTATATTTTTATGCTATCAGTAGTCTTAAGCAGATCACTTAATCTTTTTGAACCTCATTTTCTTCACTTGTAAAGTCAGAAAATTGGACTAGATGATTTTCTAAAATCCCTTGTAGTTTTAAATCCCTATTATCTTTTTTTTCCTTATCATATGATGTAAATCATTAAATTTGATCATGATATATTACATAAGAAGAAAAGACAGCAAGAATTAGTTGTCACACTAGCTGTATGTAGTCTGTAAAAACAAAGTGTTCTTGAAAGGAAAATAACCTGTGAATCCTATTCATTAGTGCAGTAGTTTTTTTTTTTTTAAATAGTTTTGTGCAAGGCAGCTACTGATTTTTATGAAACTTTTTTGTATGAACTTAACTTTAATGTATTTCTCTAAAAAAGAAAGTTTTTCTCCACTTATCAGTACAATTTTAGACATGCTTATATATTTTGGAGGGGAAATTGCTTGTATTTGAGAATATTTAGATACTCTATATTAGATACAGTATTCTATATCTCTCTATACATTATGAAATGAATTAGGTTGCAGGCTTAAAAGTGTTATAATGATGTGGAATCTATTTTAGAGTTTTCGTTATTAAAAGAAGATAGTCTTTTCCTCAAAGGGAAAAACCTGTTTAACTGGGAGGACTATGGAATAGCACTAAATTACCAGAATTACTTGGAATTTTTACTTTGTTGATGTTGTTTGATATGCATGTTTTAAAATTTGCTTTGTTTCCTTATTTCCATTGTTCATAGGCACTCATCAGAAAATAACAAGTCAGGAATAACGAGTACAGGGCCCAAGCGGTTATTGACTAATAACTTTCTTTCCCCTGAGTATAGTAAAGATAGTTATTAAAATGTTAATAGTTATTAAAGTTATTAAAATTATAAAGATGACTATGGAATGACTGACTGACTAAAATTCCTAATGATCCCTAGTTCTGTCCTGCTTTCTCTCTCCATCAAAGTGAACCATGATTCTGAATGAATCCTCCTTAGTTTGAGAATGGAACAGAAAGTTGTAATAGAGAAGTTGCAGTATAGATAGGGGTCAGACCTTCATTGTGAACAAATCAAAAGGAGCCCAAAGAATCTGAAGTGGTAAGAGGACTATGAAGCCTATGCAGGCTCAAAACCTAGGAATAATAATGAGTATAAGAGAAACCAATGAGAAGTAAACCCTGAAGTTCAGACAGCATTAGTATGGCATCTAGCTAATGATAGGTAGACAATGATTTCATTTTGCAACTCACTGTTTCCCTGGGGGTAAATATGTATTTTATATTGTATTTATATTATGTAGCATATTTTATATTATATTCAAATGTAGTAATCCCCATCCGAAATCTATCTAATGTTCTCATGAGATCTCCCATAGCTATCATCTGTAATTGACTGGCTATATCAAATGCACACACAAGACATTATATTCTGGTTAACTGAGGTTTTATAATAAATTTATTGGGGGAGGGGGCAGCTAGATGGTGCCAGTCCTGAAGTCAGGAGAGCCTGAGTTCAAATCTGGTTTCAGACATTTTCTAGCTGGGTGACCTGGGGAAGTCACTTAACCCCAATTGCCTCAGCAAAAAAAAAATGTTTTTAAATTGTGGTGAAAATATTCTATTTATAAGCATTAGTCCGTTTGAAAGGCATTGTAGTAGATTTAGAGAGAGCTTTGGACTTTATGTTAACTCATCCATATAGAAACCATGTGTCTTATCTGTGATCTGGGAATAATTTTTCCATTAATATTGTTATTCCATCTTTTTTATCTAGAAAGTAACTTCAAATACTTTTTTTAAAATTCATTATTTCCATAATGTGGATAGCTTCTTCATTGGCACAGTCCAGTTTTTCTTCACCTTAGGATTTGGTTTCATGAGTTTGTGGCTCCCTCCTCTCCTCCCCCTAAAAATGATTTCAGCTGGTCAATTCACCTTCTGTTATGTGCCTCTTTGAACTTAACCTTTTTCTTGGATAACAATCCATCACTAGACTGGTATTTGAACTCTTTCCAACTTAATAAGACTTCACAGAACTTACTAGTATAAACTTTGAAAACTCTAAATTACCTTTACACCACAGTATAAGCCTTGGCTTTTGTTTGTGAAGGGAAAAAATTTAAGGTGGGGAAAAAAGAAAAATAAAATAAGAATTAAGAACTTTGCAAACTGTACTAAATGTCAGCTATTTTTAAAGGTATAAGAATGTTCTTTTGATCATTGTGATGTTGAGAGTATTCTAGTATTGTAAATATATATATTTTTAATGAGGTAGTTTTACTTCACTCTGAGCTTGCATTATAGCCATTACAGTTTTTCAGTTGGAGGAGTTGCAGTAATGGATTTGTTATTTTGTTTTGTTTTGTTATAGGAAAGAACTAATCCTATCTGGCACTTTAAATCCAATTAAGGATTTGCATCTGGGAAAACTGGCCTTAACTAAATTTCCGAAGAGCCCAGAAACATGGATTCACAGGTCTGACCAAGTTAAAATCCAAATACTTTTATTGTTGCTGTGTAAGAGAAATGGTAGAGACTCAGCTAATATTAAGCTTAGCAACTCAGGCTATTAAATAAATCTGGCTGAAATGTATTTCAATAAAGTGGGTTTAAGTAACAAGGATTTGGGCACTAAAAGAAATGCTGCTTTCTCATGGTAGAATATTGTATTAAGGTTATTGAGACCTATTTATTTATTTATTTATTTTTTATTTAATAGCCTTTTATTTACAGGATATATACATGGGTAACTTTACAGCATTAACAATTGCCAAACCTCTCGTTCCAATTTTTCATCTCTTACCTCCTCCCCTAGATGGCAGGATGACCAGTAGATGTTAAATATATTAAAATATAAATTAGATACACAATAAGTATACCTGACCAAAAAGTTATTTTGCTGTACAAAAAGAATGAGACTCTGAAATATTGTACAATTAGCTTGTGAAGGAAATCAAAAATGCAGGTGTGCATAAATATAGGGATTGGGAATTCAATGTAATGGTTTTTAGTCATCTCCCAGAGTTCTTTTTCTGGGCATAGCTGGTTCAGTTCATTACTGCTCCATTGGAAATGATTTGGTTGATCTCGTTGCTAAAGATGGCCTGGTCCATCAGAACTGGTCATCATATAGTATTGTTGTTGAAGTATATAATGATCTCCTGGTCCTGCTATTGAGACCTATTTAGAAATAGCCATCAGGTTCATTTTTTTTCATTAGGGCAGGTATTTCTAGTCTCTTAATACTTGGAAAAGTGGTATACCTTCAGACCACTGACCCTATTTCTAACTTGGCCATCAAAGTCATTACAGAATGTGTTAGTAACTTCTCTACAAAGCACTGCATTCCCCACCTTCAACATGCTGAAAACCTGAAAAAGAAAGTTTTCTCTGCCGTGGAAATGACATTAAAGAAGATATATTTCTAATTACTTTGCCACTATACTCCTAGAGCTTTTCCTTCTGGTATGCTAAGGAATCTTGTATATGTGTTGTCTTAATAGCATGTAAACATTTTTTAAGCAGGATATCTTTTACTTTTAATGTGTATGTATCCCCATGTTTTGCCATAGTATTTTATACATAGCAAACACTTTCTTATTTAGTCTGTCATAAACATATGGAGTCCTAGGAACATGTGTCTTCATAATGTTCTACTTCAGGGGTCCATAATATGAATATGATAAGAAGGCTTTAATGTTGAATTTGATAATGAAAGTCAAGACTAAATTCATCTCAGTGTAATGATAAGAAAAATAATGGATTTGGGAGTGAAAGGGCAGAGCTGAGAATGCTATAATTGAAGAGATAGGAGTATTTCCAGAATAAAGGCATGCAGCTAGAGGGCACAGAGCCTGCACATTCTTAGATTTTAGAATCCTGGGCATCTGCATATTTTTCTTGTTTCAGATATCCTATTCCTTTTTACTCTTGGTCAAGATGCATCCATAAGAAAATACTTTGGAGGAGACCTATCCTAATTTGTATTGTTACTATTCTATCCCAGTTTTTAATTATACTTTGCAAATTTTTTGGAAATTTTATTCATGTAGATAGTTATATTCTTTCCTGTTAGAAGTAAAGAGTTGCTTAACCTCTCTGGGCCTCTTTTTTCCTCATTAGTAAAAGGAGTAACTGTTCTAGATGGTGTCTCAGTACCTCTTCCAGCTTTAGTTCCTTTGATTCTCTGAACCCAGAGATACACCTAGTATGCATATCTAGTATATGCAGTCAGCATATGGTGTTTGAATAACAGTGCAAGCATGAAATAATTAATGCCACTGGAACTAGGGTTACCATCCATATATTAGTTTTAAAAGGCCATATTTTTAATGCTGGGTAAATACTGACAAGTTTCTTGGTTTAAATATAACAAAATGTAATTCCTTGCTAAATTCTCTATTCATTTGTGTACCTACAGATAGAAATTTTAGCCTGAAAGAACAGTTCATTTTAGTAAATATTTAAAATATCAACTAATTGGATAAATCTTAACAAGAAGAACTTCTTAACATAAATTTTAAGTAGAAAAGAATCTTTGGGGATAAAATCAAAGGAAAATATTTTAAATCTTTTGAATTATTTAATAATCTGTAATTTGTCTTCCTGATTATTTATATGTAATAAGGTAGGATAGACTAGGAATCATGTTTAATGTGGTCAGTTATGGACTTAGATTTCTTTTCTTTTGAAAATATGTAACAGAATATCCTAAGTAGAAACAAAGGGAGTAGATAGTGTGTGACATGTAGACAAATATAAGGTCTTCCCAATATCTCTCTCCTCCCATTTTCCTAATTGTTTTTAATCACACTCTGAAAAATATTTAGTTTTGATGGGCTTAATGACATTCAATGAATTCTTGAAAGATACATATCATCATGTAATACAAACAGTAGTTGGATTTTTATTCATCTGAAAAAGTTTTGAATGAAGAAACAGTAATGAGTTTGTATGTTTGTTGTGCAAACCTTGCTAAGTGCAGGTAGACTAATCCAGCAAAAGGTTGGTCATCTGGTGATGATTTTTTTTTTTCTCCACTCATAGCAACTAACAAAGACATTAAAGGCTCAGCGGGAAAGCAATATTGTTGTTAATAATATATGTTCTTTAAGTATTGAAGTAGAAACGATTTAGTTTCTCTTTCTGCTCTCGTGATAAATTAGTATCCAAAAGTTGTTTGTTTGTTTTTTTTGTTTTTGTATTTCCTACCTCTGTCCCACCCCCAACCTCTGGCTTAATTTTTTCCAAACTTTACTCCCATACACTATTAATCCAGGAGATGGGTGCTACAGCAACTAATTCAGGAAAGCTCCTTACCCACTTTTGTGAAGAAAGAGAACTTGGCAACATTTCCCACAGAAAGAGTACAACAAATAGTGCAAGAGGAGATAGAGGTCTGTAATGAAGCTGCTGGGAGATACCCAAGTAATTACAATGCCTGGTCTCATCGCATCTGGGTATTGCAACACTTGGCAAAGCTAGATATCAAGGTATGTCAGTCATTTTGGCCAGAATGTTTGTGCATTATTAAATCTTACACTATCAGCTAGTACTAAGTTCTCAGTTCTTGATTTATCTGGGGATGTGGGGGATGAAGACAAAACAACAAATTCTATTAAACACCTGCTATGTGCCAGGCACTCTGCTAATTAAGCATATGTGTCTGTGTACATACAACCTAATGAAAGCATCTCACATTTATGTAGTATTTTACATAGTATAAAGTGTATCCCCTCTTGTCTCATAGGGTTAGGAAATAATATTCTCTGGTTAATGAAACTTGGTAGTTAGTAGATAATTGTTATATATACCATAAATGAATTATCAACTTTAATAGGATTAGAAAATAAGGTATATACTGAACATTAAAACTATACTTAGCATAGTTTTTTGTTAAATTCAGAGGACACTCTAGATTGTCATTTTGAACATTATATACATAAATAATAATAATTCACTAAGGTGAATTTAGCAGAATCTTTTAGTTTAGACTTGTTTTAGAATTTCTGTTTTTCAGGCTTTGGAGGCCAAGAATTCAGCTGTTAGTTTTCTCTCCAAAATTAATCTAAAACTCTTGACAAATCAAAGCACAGTTCCATTTGAATTTTCCCTGCCTTGCTGTAATTCAAAGAAAGCACTACTTAAATAAGTATACACATTTAAATGAATGAGATAGAGCTCACTGTGCTAGATTATTTGCATAGATCACAACTTTCAGATGTAGTAGCAGTCGTGTTCCCACAATTTTGATGTTCTGTATATTAAGGATCACAGATTTGGAGCCAAAAGGGACCTTAGCAAGTTCAGATGTGGAGTGACTAGTCCAAAGTCCCATGTATAAAAAGTACCAGAGTAGACATTTGAGCCTTTTCATAATGCTCCTTCCAAAAACATCACTACAGCCATTTAAGTTGCATGAGAGGGGAATTATTTTAGGTTACATAATTTCATATAACAGCATAAACTATTAATAATCATTCATTGGATGATAGATTTAGAACTGGAAAGGATTCAAACCCTGTTACATATAACCCTCTTATTTGACAGATGAGAAAACTGAGACATAGAGAAATTAAATGACTAGTTCAGGGTAGATGATTCAAAATGGCAAAGGGAAAGGAAGCAGTACACCTTAGCTCCCTACTGTTCCTTCTGTATAGTTATCTAGAAATTGCATCATAAATATGGAAATATGTTTAGAAGAATCACAAAATGTTTAACCTATACTGGATTACTTTGCTGTCTAGGGGAGGAAGGGAATAAAAAAGATGGAACGCAAGGTTTTGCAAGGGGGAATGTTGAAAACTATTTTTGCATGTATTTTTAAAAATAAAAAAAATATTATTTAAAAGAAAAATTGTATCTGACTGAATTCTGATTGAGAAAACAAAGACAAAGTTAGGGAGTCATTTTTTTAGCCCAAGGCTAACTTAGGGAGACAGAAAAGAAGTCTGCAGCATTGGGTGTAGGACTTGGCCATAAGCATGCACAGTATGGAGCTTATACTCCCTTAGCATTAGTGCTGAGAAAGATCTCGAAGATTCCCTCCACTTTGTGGAGTGCTATCTGACATCTCTGTTGTCAGCTACCCTGTCTTAGGTCACACAATCATGGTGGAAAGGAATAGTCATTGAGCATGGATCCTAACTCTGTATTGAGGAAGAAACAGACTCCAGAAACAGCTATGTGAGTCTGACTTGATAGCAGAACAACAATTCAGCTCAAACCTTTAGCCCAAAGTGTAAGGACTATGGTGCAGTAATAAGGACAGGAGTCCCAGACCAAAGAGGATCCAGCATTTTGTTCACTCTGAACTTGTAGTGACTGAGTCCAGCAGGTTCAGCTGAAACTCCCAAGCCAAGGTTAAGCCAAGAGATACAAACCTGAGTCAAAAATTTGCAGCGCTCAGGCCAGGAGAACAATAAGTACACTTTGACTTGGATCACTCCACTTTGAGAGGACTGGAAGCTTTCAGGGCCCTAGCCTAAGTTGTGAAAGGAGCCAAAGGATACGAGGACAAAAAATTAAATCACATATTCCTTCTCCCACTCCACCCCTTCCTCTGAAGTGTGTAGAGTATCACTAGTGTAAAATTAAGCATTAAGCTGTAAAAATAAGCAAAAATATCATGCTGCTTTTTGTGGTTTTTACACAAATTCAGTAAGAATTTCTAAAAGAGTTAAATCAAAAGTTTAAAAAAAGAACTAAAAAATATTTTAGAAATCAGTTGAAAATGGGAGGAGGGAAATGGGAAAAGAAGAGAGGACAAATAAAAAAAGCTATGAAAAGAAAATTGACAACTTGGGGAAAAAAGTACAAAATCTTCCTGAAGGCTTCATGAAAATTAGAACTGATCAAATGCAAGCTAATGATTCCATGAAACATCAAGAATTATTTTTAAGTGAAAAGACTGAAAAAAATAGAAGAAAATTAGAAATATGTCACAATAAATGTAGTTCACACAGTTAATATCTGGTGCAAGACTTGAACCCAAATCTTGCTACCTCCAAGTCCAGCATCCTTTCCTTTACATCATACTTCCTCCATGTTGTATTGGGGTCAATTGTGTAATTTCAATAGAAAGTAAGTTTTTTGAGATCAGGGTCTCTTTTTTTTGGGGGGGGGGAGGGAGGTTGGGGGGGGTGAAATTTTGTCTTTGTGTTTTTCAATCTTAGCACAGTGCCTTGCGAATTGTAGACACTTGACACATTCCTGTTAAGTTTGAATGAATACATTCCAGAAAACCAGAATAGTTCTTCATATTCTGGACTCGCTACTAGAATGGCTAGCTTTATTTTAAAAAACACGCTAACACTGCATGATCTGTCTATACTTTTAGATGTCTTCTAAAACCAAAGCTAGAAAATAAAAATTCTGGGAGAATAAAACATTTTATATATATTAGAAATTTTACTAGCTGGTCTCTAGTAAAAATATTTTTTTGAGATATACATATGTGTCTACATATTAAGATTAACTATATTTACATGTTGAAGTAAAAAATTCAATTTATAGTATTGCCCTCTTCCAACTTCTCACTGTGGTGTAGAAATGACCCTCCATTCCTATTAATAACCATGCAAGTATAGTGTGAGTCCTGACAAGTACAACCACTCTGGAATTTCAAGTATGAATCTAATAGGACTGGGCTTAGTTCGAAGACTCAATGATGAAATGATTAACTATGAGGTGATGAATTCTTTTGGCCATAACAACTAATTAGTGTGTTAGAATTGCCATCTTTGTTGGTAGAAGCTATATTTATACCCACAAAATACATTCTTAACATTCACCTTTTTTTTAAAGACAAATATTATCCAGGTTGTACCTTAAACCCTTACTTTCCATCTTTTCCCTGTCTTTCTTCAGTTTTTTCCCCCGCCTTTCTTTATTTTCTTCCTTTATAAAAGAAATTGTTCTGGCCCATAACACTGGGCCAGAACTCTGAACTTGAAACAAAGGATTCTTACAAGGTACTAGATCAGTGGAATTGATAAAGACAATAGTTATCTAATTTAGCACAGTTCAGTATGATTGATTTAATCCTACAAGGAGATGTTATGGGCCAGAACTTGAAACAAAGTACTAAGTGGAATTGAGGAGACAATGGTTAAATCTAGTTTAGCATTGATTTAATCCTACAACAAATAATGGTTACCTAGTGATATAATGATTGGTGTATACTCAGTGTGGGGCATATAAGCAAAAAGCTCTCAGGGCCAGCAAGATAAGCACACTAGAAGCTCTCAGAAGCTGAGACAGATTCATTCCATCTTCCACCTTTGTTGTGGCTGGAGGCTGAAGCAGAAATCCTTGGAAGTCGGGGAGATTCAGAAGCCAGAGAAGACAGGTGGGAGTTCAAGCTCTCTCAGAACCAAGGCCAGACTGAAAGGCTCTCCAGAAAGCTGTTCAGTCCCAAGAAGGAGATAATAAAGGATCTGGACTATAAGAAAGCTAACCGGGCCGCAGGAAAAGAGACAAGACTTGGAAAGAGACAATAAAGGATTTGGACTTTAATCCCTGGCTGCACTTGTGATTATTGAACTGAAAGGAAGGCTGCCTCCAGAGACCCCAAAAACCCCAACAAGAGAATATTACATTTTAGAGAGAATATTAATAACAAGAAAGTGTTTATCTGACTTAATAAAAGCTTTTCCATTCTTATCTATGCCTTGAAATGATTGAAGATTCTTCTTCAGCACATGCCTATGCACTCATGGAAGAATAAATAATGTAATAGACATTTCTGTTTTCAGTCTGAGAAAGCCTATTAAATTGAAATTGTCGTAAACCTTTTTATTTTCATTTGTTAGTTGTTTTGGAGGAGAAAATACTAATGAAGATTTCATATTTTTCCACCTCATTTAAACATTCCAGAAAATTAGTTATCTAAGAATTTTTCTTGTTAAATAAATTTCTTTAACACAGAAGTATTCAACTTAAGTAACCAGACAAAACCAGACAAAGCTAATAGGTTACAGCAAAGCTGTCCTTTGAATTAGTTATTCCACAAATATATGATTTTAAAATTGACTTTCTTTAGGAGCAAGTATTCTTTTGTTTACTTAATTTCAGCAAGTTGATTGATTGCAGGAATGATCTTATTTTCCAATGTCCATCTGTGGCATGAAGATAATAATTCCTCTGTAGAAGGAAGCATTTTTAAAAAACCTATATCATGTTTACTCCAGGTAAAACTATACTCTGAATTCCCATGTGATTTTTTTTTTTCCCTCTGTACTAGTCATTTGGCCCTTATTAATGTTTTTGTGTCATTTGTTAACTGTTCATTTGTTTATGTCTTATGTCTTTCAGGGCAGGGGCCATGTCTTACACATACATATTATGTTCCCCACAGCTCTTAGCTCAGTTTTATATTCGTAGTGTAGATCAGTGGTTCTCAAACTCTTTTTCTTAGTATCTTTATGGTATTAATAACTATTGAGAATATGTCCAAAGAGTTTTTGTTTATATGGGTAACAGAGTAGATATTTATCATAAATAGAAAAAAAACTAATTTTGAATTTGTAGACTCTCTGAAAGGGTTTCAGAGATCCTCCATGATTCACTGCACCACACTTTTTTTTTTTTTAATTTATGTCCATATGTAGGTAAATGCCTGAGAAATTGCTAGGAAAACCTAAAGAAGTTTTTATTTTGTCACATCTAATTTTTCCCCCATCTTCAGTATAATTGGGAGCCATAGTTCTCATTATTATTTGTACTGTGGCTCATATACATGTATGACCTCTCCTAGAATTATTGTTTTTATTTACCTTAATAAGAGTGAAATTATGTAAAGTGTTTCCTTTTTTAAAAGTGATCATTTTTCTTTTTATATATTGAGAAAATTGGGAGAGAAAGTTTAATAATTGGTTAAATTTTTAAATATTTCTAAGTTATGTTAATTTCTAAGATCTATTTATATATGTTTTGCCAAGTCTTGGGCATTATTTTAAATTTGTCTTTTCTTTGGGAGTGCTGTTTTAAGCAATATTAGTTAAACTCCTGGGAGGTGATTAATTGAATAGACTTTTTTTTAATCTACTTTTTGTAGATTAAATTTTTGTAGAGAAATTTGGTAGTCTTATTGGTGATAAGGTTTAAAAAAAAGAAAAGAAAATCATTAGTCATAGATAAATCTGAAGCCAACTGAAGAAAAAGAAATTATGTAGAAACTTGTTCTTACTTGTGTTTTTTTTTTTTTATTCTTTATCCCTTCTACCTTTTATCACTCCCTAAGATTCTTCTTGATGAACTGTCTTCCACCAAACATTGGGCATCCATGCATGTTTCAGATCACAGTGGATTTCACTACCGCCAGTTCTTATTAAAGTCTTTGATAAGCCAAACTGGGATTGACTGTGCTATATTGGAACAGAGCCCTTTAGTAAGTAAACAAATCCCAGATCTTCCAAAAGATGATGATGAAGAAGAAACGGCAACAGAGCACCACAGAGTAGTCGATCTTTCCCGTCTTCTAGAGGAAGAAGTAGAACTCAGCACAGATCTCATTGATAACTACCCAGGACATGAAACACTCTGGTGTCATAGGTAAGAGAAATCTATTTCCAAATCCTGAAGCTCCAAGACTGCTCCTCTGGAGCAGTGGAGTGAGCCTGCATCCAGTAGTAGTCTTATATTAACTGTTAAAGAGTTCACCTGCATTTGGGGTAGATGTTGTAATTGAACTTTTGGCTTAACTGAGAATTGCCAGATACATTCCTATGGAGAATTTTAAAAGCCCCAAGAGTAGCCAGGTGATGGTTAATACTTTTGTTAGTAGTCACAAGATTCTGCTAATCTTTGCCTGTGGTTTTTTTAAGAGGTTTTTATAATATTTAGTATCAGTTTATTTATTTTTTTCATTTTTCTTGAGTTACATGCAAAAACCATTTTTTAATATTCATTGATTTTTGTTTTAGTTTTGAATTCTAAATTCTATCCTTCCTTTTCTTCCTTTCCCCCCTCCCTGAGAAAGTCTGATATAGGTTATACATATGCAGTTACATAAAATATAGCCATATTAGTCATTTTGTTCTATAATGATTTTTACCAAATAGAATTTGTAGGTAGTTTGTTTTATCAATTCAATTCACCAAGCATTAGTAATTATCTGCTTCAGACCACACACTAAGACAAAATCCAAAATCTTTGCCATTGAGAATTCCCATCTTCTGTAGCTCCTCAGATTTTATGCCCATAAACTAAGTTACCTTATCTGCTTTTCTTGGAAGTTTGTTTGCTTTTTTTTTTTTAAGTTACTAGCACTTAGCATAATAGGCCCTTAATAGTTATTAAATTAATGACTTTTCAGAAGAGGAAATAACTTGCTAATAATCCCAGATAATAATAGCTAATATTTATGTAACATTCAAGAGTTTGCAAAGCATTTTTATGTATTATCTCTTTTGTCTTTGTGTTTTTCAGATCTGACTTAGTGTAAACTTTGTATAAGAGGACATCTCCTTTAGAAATAGATTATGCACTATGATTGAACTACAGCCCTCAGAATTCTATATCTCACATGATTTTCTCATTCTCAGTGGGAATAGTATTTTGTCATTATAAACAATAAGGGTACATTACCGTCATTTTTGTGTGTGTTTTAACTTTATCTTCATGATTTGATGACAAAGTTAACTTTATCTTCATGATGATTTCCTGTCAATAGAATGGAAGTGCTTCTATGGCAGAGACTTTTTGTTTTTTCATTCCGTAGCATCTTGTAAAGATGGTAATCAGCAAAGCTGACTCTATTTGAATAACTTCCTCAGGCAGTAAGATAAATTAAAACAATTTTTATTTATATGTTTTAAAATTATTGAAAGTTTTTTTCTTTCCTAGTCTGCTTAAATTTTCATATTGTTGGAACATTTCCTCTGCTGCTGTTCCACTGTTAGATAAAGTTAGAGGATTAATAGGAGATTTATCTCCCCTTGGGGCTGTTTACACAGTACATTCATTAATAATGATTTTTTTCTTAACCAAGGGTACATTAAAGGAAAAAACAAAATTAAACTTTTGAGTGATTAGGAAAATTGTTATAATGAAGAAAAAAAGTAAATAATACTTTTAAAAATAGGAGTCAGAAACCTTCCAAATCATAGACAGGTCTTTTGTCCTTTAAACTCCCTTTCCTTTAAAGTATGAGAAAGATATATTATATAGTAGGTTAGATAATGTATTACACTTCCAAAAAAATCCTATTCCACTGCTTTATTTTGACATGGAGATATGGTTGCATCAACAGTGTTTATGTTGTGATACATTCTACTTAAACTGTCCTAAAACTCTTGAGAAGCATTAGAAAGATAAGTGAAATAAACTCTAAAAGACTTAGAATAATTGCAGTAGAAATTGATGGTTATGGAAGGGCATATGATTTTCTGCCATAAATGTGTTCTTAAAAAGTTCAATTTAATTTGAAATAACTCTTGGATTATTTTGTTATTTTAAAAAATACTCCAGTCTATCATTTTTTTCTAAAGCAAATAACATTCTTATATGAACCATTACAGTGATATAACTTCAGGGTTTGTTTTGGAGGCTTGGAGGACAAGGGAGGACTTTTTTTTAACATATAATGTGTGTTAGGTACTCAGTGTTATCACATGAGAAGAGATGGCCGTAAGTATTTTGTAGTATAAACTTTAGGAGATGGGGAAGGGACTGCATCCATTTAACTTGTTTTGTTTTGTTTTGTTTTTTCCCAGCACCCATCATAGTAACCTACTAATTTATTTATTGCTGTCACCAAAAATAATCACTTGAAAGGGAACTTTCTGATGATGAACCTCAGATGAGGGTGGCACTCAGATAACAGACATATACAGCTTGTCATTCTTGGACTTAAAGCTTTCTTTAAAATTTGTGTTTTTCAAGCATAGCAGACAAAACTCTAAGGTTGAATTGGTGATTAGATTCAGGGAAAATGTTCACATGATTTCTGGATTATAAGGCAAACTACAATAATTGTACTTACAAAGTTGTACTTCTAGAGGAAAACCTAGGTAGAATTCATGATCTAAGCTCAAAGGGAAGGTGTTTTAATTCCTCTGATTCCTGAATTCTTGATTTTTGGTCATGCTGGTTAGATTGATTTTTTTTTTTTTTTTAATGCTGCATGGAATAACATTTTAGCAGAAATCATTTTCCTTTGTTTAAATATGGCATTCTGATTTTAATTTTGTAACAAACTTAAATTATCATCATCTGTTTCATAATTTTATAACCTCTTCTTCCCTATCCCCCCACAGCAAAGAAAATATTGTAAGAGTTTAAGTAATTTAAGGGCTACAAGACTGTACAGTATTTCACAGTTCTCAGGCATCATATTCTTCCCCACAAATAAAAATCTGTTGCAAAGGAATAAGCATATTGATTTGAAATTGGACTCTTGTGTTTGAATGCACCATCTTGATGCTTTTTTCAATATTGCCTGACCTAACTTTGACTATATTTTATTTTTTCTTTTCAATTCCTTGGCCTCTTCTTTTACAAAGGCGGCATGTGTTCTACCTTCAGCACCATTTAAACAATAAGCTTCCTCACAACCTAATGCGACTATCACCTGTGGAAAGCAGTGGTGGGACTTTAAATGACTTACATCTCAGCCCAGCAGTTTCTCATATGACTCAAGCCATGGATGTGGATGGCTTAAATGACTCTAACAAGCAAGGCTATTCCCAAGAAACTAAGCGATTAAAACGGACACCAACTCAGGACTTCCTTGGTATAGAAATGGAACACAGGTTTATTGAACAAATTTTGTCCACCTCCCGAAATGTAGAGCAAGCCAGATTTGCTAATGCTTATAGGAAATGGCTGGTTACTTTGAGTCAGTGAAAGAGATGAAGGTCCTGCAAGGTTTTACTTTTAGTAAAATTTACTTATTTTTTTTTTCTTACACAGTTGTACATACTGGTTCTGGTATTGGTTCCTCACCCTTTATGTTCAATTTTAAGGTTTGTTGGAAGACTCTTACATCATTTAGGAACATCATTAGAGCTATTCTTTTGTGGGAAAAAACCAAAAACATTTTCCTACTGAATAATGAGATTAAAATTTTGAGATAAAAAAATTTATATCCTTTGCATTTCTACTTTGGGCAACTTCATATTCTATTGTGATTTTTTTTCTTTTTTCTTTTTTTTTGTTGGGAAGTTTATTTATTAACTTGCAATTATTAAAGAAAAGCCTTTAAAACATAATAGTTTCTAATGACTAACAGTTTTTGGTTTGGGAAACAAAGATGGATATGTGAAAATAAAAACAAATTCTGACTCTAATATGCTCTAGTTGTAGACTAAACTAACTGAAGTCAGTAAAGTTGGGTTTTAAGCATAAGACCCTTTTCAGAGATAACCAATTTATCAAAGGATTATTAATTTTATACTCTAAGAGTTTTATTACTGTAGTAGTAGAAAATTATTTTTATTATTCATTCTGGTTATTTTTCCTTTTAATTGGCATAGGCTACAAACACCCAACTTAAACCCTTGTAATTAGGTGTTTTGTACCAAGTTAAGTTTTTGTTTTTGTTGTATTTAATTCTTACTATCTTCCTTCATAGATTTGTTGGCTTGGGAAATCAGATTAATTAAACAGGGAAATTTAGGGGGAGCTAGATAGCACAGTGGATAAAGCACCCTCCTTAAAGTCAGGAGAACCTGACTTCAAATGCAGCCTCAGACACTTAATATTTCCTAGCTGTGTGACCCTGGGAAAGTCACTTAACCCCATTAATTCCCTCAGCAAAAATAAATAAATAAGCAGGGAAATTTGTTTGTAAAAAGTTCACCTTAAATTTACTTTATTGATTTACCAAATCAACAAACCATTATTTTATTTTTGAAAATTCTAATGAGGTAAATATTAAAGATTCTGAGAAAAAATAAATGTAGGGGCATTTTAAGAAATAAGTTAAAACATTTACTTATATCCATTGTCAAAGACTCTATTTATAGATATTTTAAAACCAAGGATTCAGTCCAAGGGTATCTTTCTTGCTTTCCTTGAACCTCAAGGGTTGAAAATAGTAGAGGGAAATACTATTCTCCCTGTGTTTTATTTTGCTAATTTTAAGTGTCCATCTATAGCTAATTTTTTTCTCCTTCTTCATTATTTGTTCCTTTTTGTCATAACCCTTTGTTATTTCTTATCATTTACTCTCTTTTTTGTTTTTATATTGTTTTCCTTTCTGTATTCCTTCACAAAAAGTACCCCACCTTTCTTTCTTGTCTCACAGAAAAAGAACCAGGAAGGATATATGTGTAAGATCAGTTCTATTAGTAACAAATTGACAGAAGTTGCTGACCAAGATGAGAATACTTTCAAACCCCTGGCTCTTGGGGAGGGATGTGAGCAGTAGAACAAGAAATGCAACCTTACCCTACCTCCTTTGTTTCCAAGTTTCACTTTCTCAATGTGGGGAAAAAAGGATCCAGGAGAAAGATAGATTCCTGTTATTTCATTCTTATGAAAATCTCAGATTAACTTTAAGGCAGTATAGGATAGTGGAAAAAGTCCTGGATTTTGAATTTAAGATCATGATTTCCCATCTCTACTACTTACTATCTGATAACTTTGGGCAAGTCACTTTAGCTCCTAGACCTCAGTTTTTGGTTTTTGTTTTTTAACCTGTAAATGAAATCATTGGTTCTTTCCAACTGTAAAGCCTGTGATCTTGTAATTGAGATAAATTTCTTTTCAGGGGTTATGACATTTATCTTTTATTTTGGCATCATAGCTCTGTTGAGTGACAATCAGACAGTGAGCCTTAACAGGGTCCCAGGAAATATTGGCCAGCCTGGCCTTAGTAGACCTAGAGACCTTAAAAGTGTGACCACTTGCTGCTGGGCTTCTTTCTTGGGGCAAAAGTGGCTCTTTTTCAGACCTTTCAATGTATATCCTTATGAATATATAATCCTATGCCCTAATACACAAAGCCCTTTTCAGCAGAAGTTCCTGAATCTAATACCTCAGGGTCTTGACCTCTATGATTAATCATAGCTTCAGATTCTTTCTTAGTGGTTACATAGAGGTGGAGAAGATATAGCAGGTTCAATCCATCCTGCTAGTGTACATAGCCAACTATTGCCAACATATAGTATTAATTTCAGTTTATTTTCTAAGCTTAATTTTGAATGTCCTCAATAATAGACTTCTCACATTTTCATGAATATTTGAGAAAAATTACTGGAATTTTTCAGTAGCAAAATGAAACTTTTTGGCCTAGTTTTTCCATCCTTAAAAATGTTCTTATGAATTCAGAACTTTCTTATACCTTCTTTAGAACAACTTCCATTTTAGTATGGATAGCCTTCAGGTATTTCAAGGCTCTGTCATATCCCTAATTGAAATAATTCCATTCTTAAATCTGCATTGGTCTCCTGTCTTTTTAGGAAGTTTAGAGCAATGAGTGATTATTGATGGAGAGAAGGAAGTGCTTGGTGTCAGAAATTTCTGTGCTAATTTTTTTCTATAATCAGCATGTGTTATGTTCACTTTAAAAAAAAAAAAAGTAAGGATACGTGTGAGCCCAAGGGATTCCTCTGCCAAAAACCCCCAACGATTTCTGTGATGACCACACTAGCACCCAGGATACCTTAGAATCAGCCAGAGTCAGGATAAACAAAAGTCCTTAGTCTTTATTCTTGGTCTTTAGGGGTAGGAGTGAAGAGGATGCAAGTAGGAGCTCTTCAACTGCCTTCTTCCTCGTCCACGGCCAAAGTGAGTCTGGCTAGTTTTACTACACCCTCTAGTCCCTCCTACAATCTTCTGTATACACCAATCATCGAGCCAACACAGGATAGTGGGAAGGGCCATTTTTCCAAGCATATCCCCATAAAAGTATTGTCCAATCGATAGTTAGCCTCCTGCTTGGCTGTCCTGACCTCAGTGCATCGATTCAAGAGTTTCAGCCCTCTACAAATTTTATTGTAAGTGGCATTGATTCTTAACAAACTCTAGTAGTATAGTACAAATAATTCTTTAACAGGAAACAGTAATAGAGAAATGGGAATAAATAAGATCCTTTGTGATAGAAGGTTGTATATTAAAATAGGCCCTTTTTTTCTATAAAAGTAAAAGGGGGGGATGTCTATAAGCAGAGTGGCTATTCTCTATATAAAAAGGCCACCTCATCCTCATGGCAAAAAATGCAGCCAAAGTAGCACCCATAGTCAGGAATTCAGAATGACCCTAAATGAAATTAAACTAGCCTTGTAAATCTTAGGGTTTTTCCCCCTCCCCGAAGGTTTTCTGTTTTTCAGATGCATTATTTACAAACTATACTGTGTGTTTTGTTCATGAAATACTTAGAATATGAGATAGTGAGGAAATACCCTCTTCCAATTCAAGTTCAATTTACAACTTTAGATAGTTGCCTAGAACATTGAGAATTTAGGTGATTTGCCAAGGATCACATGACCGAGGCAAGACAAATTCTGGTCTAACTGGTTTTGGGGTCAGCTCTCTATCTCCTACCGCTTTGCCTCTCAAAGACGATAATGAAATGATTAATTTCAGCAATATATGTATATGTGTGTGTAAATCTACATATTTGAAAAATATCTTTCACAACTGGAAATTTTTATTTAGGTTCTGGTTTAACATCCCATTTGGGAAAGGTGATATGAACATTGGTTAAGTATTCTTCCAGGCATAGTTGTTAAAAAGTGCCTGAAAGTTCTAAAGCCAGTTTTCACTCCTTTGACTCTTTTAATGTGTCAGAATCAGATCTTAAGAGGGCAATATTTTTGTACCTGTGAGGTTTACCTGTTTGTTGAGATATATATTAGATATATCCGTTTGCTTTTTTTCTCAATTTGTGAACAACAAAATCTGTCTTTTCAAATATTTCTTAAACTCACTACTGTGTCATTAGGGAAGCTAATCTAGACTTTAAAAGTCTTTTTTTCTCATTCCTGCTTTGGAAATTTAATTTAAGGTCCCATGAAGTTAGAATCAGAAAAAGAAAAAATAAAATAACTGATTTGGATTGCTGCCGTCGTGTTATAAAATGAGGATTTTTGTTCGTACTGATCTATTCCAAAATTCATTAACATATAAGAAATGGCATCTTTTTTCTACAGTGGCTTTTTGTGTGTGCTTCTCAAAGAAGTGCCCATGTAACATGTTTGGAGTGTTCCTTGAGTTCAGGTCATATGATGTGTTTAGGTCACTTCCAGTTGACCAGAGATATACACACATATATACTTATATGTATACTATTTACATATATACAAATACATACATGCTTTTGATTTATTTTTAAGATGCATTGTGATGCAAGAAAAATAATTTCTAATTCCCATCTTTTTTTTTTCCCCCACCCAGTAATGTATGTGATCTAATGCTAAACTTGTTGGATTGTCATTGTCTCCTGTGCCTCAGTTTCTTTATTTTCTAGAGGAAAATAGTAACATTTTACCAAGACAAGTATAGTCATTTATATGATCTTTTCCTCCAGAAGATATTTCGAATCAACTGTGTTAACATGTCCTTAAATTTAAAAAAAAATTTCCATGAAGCAAATTTTGCAAGAGAATTAAAATAATTTTTGATAGTTGCATCTTTTTATTTTCATACGAGATTCTCAGATGAATTTACTTTACATCTATTAGTACCTTAGAGTGCCTCATCCCCAGTGTACAATGTGCTCTAGAGTCCTATTTTATGGAGGAAGGAGTTGAGCTATAGAAATCAGTGGAAAATTTTAGTCAACATATAAGTTGTAAAAAAGAAAGCCATAATCAGACCTATGGAAAGATATAGTAAAAAGAGCCCTAAATTTAAAATTCATCTGCTAGTTTTTTACTACCTGTGTGGCTTGTGCAAGTCACTTAACTTCTGGCCCTCATTTTTTTTACCTCTTAAATAAAAAGACTTGAACTAAATGGTTGACTCTTAAATTGTTCCTTTCTTTACAGCCTATTAGTTCTCCTTTGTTTTTGAGGATTTAAAACATAACTTTTAACATAAAACATAATTTTGTTTATCAGAATGCCTGTATTCTTTGAAGCAGGAGTATAATTATTTAAATCTAATTTTAGAGGCAGAAGCCAATAACAATTTGAAGAATATTGACAGCTAAAGTGTCCAAGGAAGAAAGATATAAATTACTGGATATTAATAATTCTTGATTTCAGTAGACTTTTTAGTAAAGGGATTGTCATTTCTTGTGTTATAGGTTGTTGACTTGGACAGAGAGGATATTTTATGTATGTAGTAATTGAGGTTTCTAAGCCCTTTACCAAGAATTGGTTATTTCCATACAACCAAATTTTTTTCCCCCGTTTGAGGTAATCCACTTAAACAACTATCTATGTATTTTTAAGGGTTACCATGCAACCTTTTTACAAAAGGAGCTGTGTATTGCGTTCTAAAAGAAAGAACAGCATTATTTTAAGTTAATCCTTGCTGTATTGGTTTATTCAAAGCCTTAGTGCATTCAGAATTTCAGGCTTTTGATACAAAACAACTGAAAAAATATAAAATTATACAAAAGAAAATTTTAAATGTGATTGTTAAAGAGGTACAAGTAGTAAAAGAAAAAATAATTTTAAGTAATACTTTGTGGCTTAATAACACTTTTCTTACCCAAGATCCAAAAGTGCTTTACAAGGAAGTGTTAGAGCCATCAACATACAGTATGTTTTGTAGGCTAAGCAAACAATGAACAAATTATGATTCTGGGAATTTAGTCCTTTGAGCTTGCCTCCCATACCAACCTTTGGTACTATTAATTAATCAGGCTCAGGCTTACTTCCTTGTTACCACTATCAGAACCCAAACTCTTTAATCAGAAACATAAATTACAATAGTGAGGTAGCATAGTCTACTCAAGAAATCCTGTGCTTCCAAGAATATTAAGTGTAGACAGTTTATGCTTCCCAAATAATATAGTCAGTGATGCTAACCCTGACATTTCTTTTATTAGTGTGTAATTATTTCTCAGGGTATAGGATACTTAGTAAATTTAGGGTAAGCTTTTTATAGTTAGTGGCAAAAAACAAAAAAAAAGAAGCATAATTGCCTAGTATTACTAGCTCTCAACATTTTAGACTAGATAGTATTTTATATAAATCACTAGCTAATATAGGAGTTGGTAACCTGTTTTGAGACTGCCTTGTTGCACATCAGTGCTACTCCCATCTCCATAGTACATACTATGAGCATATTTTACTATGTATCATGTATGAAAATTATTTCTATATTTCCATCTTTTCTATGTTTCAGGAAAGGCAGGAGAGAATGTATCTGTTTTGTACTATCAGTTGCTATAGAATTAACAAATTTGAAAATTTGACAAGAATGAACACTAGAGGTATAAAAAATTAGCAAATGTTTTGTCTCAGACAATGTTTTTTGTTTTTGTCCATGCCATATTGTAGTTCACTATGAAGAACTAAATTATTAAATTGAGTTATTCTGTTATTTGGTTCTTCAGGTATGTAAGAATTGGAAGAAATATTTTACGCAAGAGAGTTTTGATAGAACATTATTATAGAGAAACAAATTATCTCTTGGGGTGGGGAAGACTGTTGTAAATGACTGTAAAAGTGCTTCTCCAACTACATAAACATAAGTAAAATTTAGATTATTCTGCTCCATAGAATATAAATACAAAATGAAATGAAACTTGGAATTTAGATTTATTTGATAGGTTTCCAAAGCATTTTGTTTTACATTCTCATAACCAAATTTTGACAAAACCTTTCTTCACGCAGTGTTGCTACATACAGACTTTCTGATTTTAAAACCTGAGATGAAAGGTTGACCCAGCTCACATGTGCCTGAATTAATCAGAAAGTTGTATCAGCCTTCTAACTCTGCTTTAGACATTATTCCCCTTCAGGGGAATGGGTAACCAGGATACTCTGGAACTTTTCATAACTACCATTAGAGTCAGCCTTAATGTGGGGCATGGCAATCACTTTCTCTAAATACTATGCAGTATTGTGCATAAATGTTTACTTTTTACATTATATAAAGTAATTTATATCAGATAAAATTTTTCATATCTTGAAAAAGACAAATGAACATATGAACAATTTTAAATCATTATTATGCACATTCATATTTATTAAGTATTCAGTTATTTCCCTCAGATCTCATTATGTTGCATTTGGTACAGGTATATTCTCATTTAATAAAATGTCAAGTGCAAGCAAAATGCAAATGCACATAATCAATGTTCAATATAATACTTACTAGCAAAATCACTGTGTCAGTTAAATTGACAATAAACCTTAAATAATGAAGGTGAATGTTGTCACCCATTCTTTGAATAGAGTTTAGTGAAATCATTTTACATTTTGACATTTTAAAGTTATAGTAAGATGAATTATTTTGACTTTGTTGTTTTAATTTTAAAATGTATTCAAAATAATAACATTTACTTAAAATATGGTCAAAGAAATAGAAATTGAAAAAATTAGGTTATATTCTCCAGCACATAATTTTTCATTAGATTTATCACTGTTTTTGAGAGAACTATTATAGTCTTAAAAGCTAATAAGATTATATTTTGATGTCAGGTATTATTTAGTTTAAGTGCCATCTGTTTCTTCCTAAATTGCTGTTGCTTCCCAATATATTTTTCTTAATGTATTACATAAATATTTATCTATTTGTGTAATGGTTTTTAGGTTGTGAATATCTTTCACAAATAATAAAGATGGAGGTGGCCAAGAACCTGAAAATTTATGAATAATATTGAGAATTATAAACCTTTCAAAAGATTTTTAGAGAATTTTCCTAGGCTCCTAATAAATAGGCAAAAGCAATATAAAAGATGGCAGTTGATTGTGCGGCATGGCTATAATTCAGGTTTCCTTTTTTTGTTGTTTTTTGTTTTGTTTTGTTTTTCAATTCAGGTTTTCTAAGCAACAAAATCATAAGTCATTTATGTGTGCACTGTTATTTAAAAGAGAATAGAATATTCAAGTTTAAGATTAATCCTTTTGAGTTGACAAACTAAAAATTACAAAATTGTTAGATTGTAACTCATATTTGAATTGTATTCTTCCTTTAGGAGAGAGGGGAAGAAAGACAAATGATTGCTCCTAAAATTAACTAAAGAGAAAATCAAATTAAGACACTAAAAATAAATAAGTAAATACATCTTTTCAGGTTTGTAGTCACCTGGAATTTGGAACCTTCTTAGTGTTAATATTTCTTACAAATGTTTCTGTTATTAGAATTTACTACCTTTGTTAATTATATGCTGCCTAAAGAGCATCCAGGTAATATAAAGTTGAGTAAATTGAAGTACAAGTTTGAGATTGTTTTAAGATGACATTAAAAAAGCTCATGTTCAAATGGATAGAATACCTGTGGTACAAGGTGTAATCTTGGGCCTTAAAGATAAGCTTGACTAGCTTTTCTTATTGAATGATATTAAGTTCATTTGCTACACTAATATTTTCTTAAATTGCATTGTTGATTTTTCCCCATTAAAAAAAAAAACTGCAAAAATTTTTTTTCATTATTCATTTCAAAAGTTATTTTAGTAACTAGCAATTTCAAATTATGTAGATGGTAATTCACAGACATCATAATAAGATAAAAACAAATTGAATGTTAAAGGTCTGTGTTATCTATATTTCATAAAACCCCCAAACCCCTAACAACGGAGGCTAAATTCCAAGACTAATGTAATGATTTTTGTTTATAGTGTATTGGTCATGATGATTTTTTTTAATATTGAGAGAAATTAATGATGGAGGCAAACTTAAAATATTTTTTCATTTTTCCTTCAGTTCCATCCTTTTACATATACATTTTAGAACAACTGGCCAGATTTTGACAAGCTTTATTTTATAAAGAAAAGGAAATTCCATGCCATGTGAAATGTTATGATACTCTGATATCTGATTAGACTAATTGACCCTACCATTGTTTTTAAATTATATACGCTAAATTATACTTTTCCATAAATAATAATGTTGCATGTTAATTATATGTGTATACATGTTTTATTTTCCTTTTATTCTAATAATAGAATAATATGTATTAACGATCAGTCCTAGAGTTCTAATCTTCCTATTCAATTGTCTTCCAGTACTTAATGGTACAATTTCAGTGATTATGAGTGGCAGAAACATAGAATGGACTATCTTTGTTTTTTCCATTTAATTTGGGTTTTACACGTTTTAGCAACAAAGTATACTAAGCACAGCCATAAATTATTGTATTTCTGTAAAAAATGGAAAATAGTGTATCTTTTTTCTTTGCTAAATGTTGTCAGTTTTAAAAATAAACTTTTCATCTCCTAAAAAAATGTTACGGAGTTGGTGTGTATTTTTTTACATTGATAGTTTATTGTCCACTTTAATTGCAGCTTGTAGAAGAAAATAGTTTTCATAGTCATACCAGTAATTTATTTTATACTGCATAGGAGGAATAAAAGAAAAATGTCAGTTCACCCAAGACTTGCCTGAAGTAGTTCATAGATGCAGTCCTATGACAAAATCCCAAGACTTTTTAAAAATATATTATCTAAATAGTTAAATAGATTTATATACCAACTACAGTAGTAGTGAAACATTTTTCAAACAGTTACAGTAAAAAATATCATGGCAGAGATAAAGGTAGGTCCAGGTTTCCTTCCCAATGTTTTCTAAATCTTTTTTTTCTAAATCTTGAGTTTTATTACAATATACAGTGCTATCTAAATGAGTCAATAGAATGATAAATGATATATTAGCCACCAAATATTTATTGTGCTCTTATGATGTTAGGCACTGGAGATGCAAAAAAAGAAATTATTTAACAGGGAAAATAGGTAACATGTAAACTATTTGGATTTTTAATCTTCCTAATGGTTGGTATTTTCTTGACTATAAAATCATATTTTTTAAACAACATCCCATCATTTATTAGTGACTATTTTACATTAGAAACAGTTTATTCTTAATTATATTAAAGTACCATGACTGATGTTTTAAGCTAGGGTGATATTGTTTACCACCTCTGAAGAACTCTGAAGAACTAAGGAATGAAAATTGCTGAATGAAAATGGTCTTTCACTTTGGAAGAGGAAAGCTAAAAGGGGTTTCACAGCATTAATAATTTGCATGTACAATTGATATTAGCAAAGTGCTTCTCTGGGAAATTGCTTCGCCTAATAGGATGCTGCTTGAAATAAAAGGCAAACAATGATATTAGGTGCAGAATGGTGGTACTAGCAAGTCACACTTATTAAATTAATATGACATGTACATGGGTCTTCATTTTTACAGTGTTACATTTGGCTTATGTTAGAAGCTGAAATAAGTAATTTTTTACATGTCCTTATTAAATAGGGGGGGAAAATGTTTTAAAAATATAAGACCCATTCTTCATGCCTATCAGAACATAAAAATTACACTGTTTACTATCCTTATTTAAAATAAATTTCTAGTTTTTGATATTGGGAAATTAAAAATTGCTGTTTCATATTGCACAGCAATGTAGTCACTATACTTTGTAGTGTGGTGAAGAACTTTTTTTGACTGGAGAAAAGACAGAGAAACCTAGATATGAGGAACACATTTATCAATGTTATCTTTGATGAGTTCAGAATTATCACCCTGGCCACTTGCCTTCCCTGCCCTTCCCTTTCCAGTGATTGGAACTGCCTATTGGCCCAAAAAGTTACATCATTTGCTTTCCATAGATCAGAAAGTTACAGGAAGCATATGGTAAATAATTGGAAAGGAAATGGATATTAAAATTGGTGAAAGAATCCAGCTCTATGAGGACAAATGTAGGGAATCTCTATCCCTGGGCAGTTTTTCTCTTTTCTTGCACATTGATTCCTGACTTACGAGAAATTTTGGCATACTTCTTTGAAGGAAACCCTAAAGAATCAAGGAGTAAAGTGTTGTTGCAACACAGGTTGCCCACGTTTTATAGATAATGTTTCTACCCTTGAGGCATCCTTTCCAGTGATGATGTCTTTTCAGCCTGTGTAATTCAGGCTTAATTTAATGGTTAATTTTGTGAGCTTTAGGATACTCCACTGCATCCCACCTGTAATTTAATGACATCTTGTTCATAAAGTGAGTTTTGAAATGAAAGTTTACCTAACATTTTCACTTAAAATAAAAAACTGAAACAATCATATTGATTTCTGTAGAAAGGTAGTTTTCAACTTGTAACTTTAGTCTAAACAAGTCCAAAAAAGTGCCTAAAAGAAGCAAAGCAGTTCAAGCCATCATTTGTAATCTCTTCACCTTGCTAGTTGTATGCCTGGGGAAACTGGCTTAATCTCTATATACCTCAATTTCCTCCTTTGTGAAATAAAAGTTATACTACTTGTACAATTTTAATGTGTCTTTGTGAGGAAAGCACTTTGTAACTTCCAAGGCATTAAACAAATGTGAGATTTGGGGTGAAAGGGTAAGAAAGAGATTAACTATATAACCTTTGCTGGTAGGTCTGTCTTTGCATTAGGAATTGTAGGAAGTGGGTATAGGTAAGTGAAAGATACGGTTATTGATTGTCAAAAAAAAATGAGATGAGAACTACTTTTTCAGCACTATAGGGCATGTTCCAAATTTTACCTAGTAGAACTTGTGATAGAATAAAGGTTTCAAGAGCTAGATGTGCGTTTAGAAAAAGAGCAGAGATTGGAGGGCTAAATTACATAGAGCAGGATTTGTAAATGGAGGAAGTTTTTTGTCTTTTCTGTATGCCTTTCTTTAACATTTTTTACAATTCTCTTCTCATTCCTGACTAGAAGATGAAATTGTATATTCAGTTCTCTATATTAGATGAAGTTTTATGTTTGCTTGATTTTTAAAATTGGAGGAAGGATAAATTAAACAATTCCTCTTCACTTCTTCTTCCCTCTCCCTCAAGAAAAAAAATACCCAAGTCAGTTTTGACTTACATGTGATCCTTGAATGTTGTTTTCTTATTTTCTTCTCCCTCCCTCCCTTCCTTCTTTCCCTCCTTCTTTCCTTCCTTCCTTTGTCCTTCCCTCCCTCCTTTCCTTTTCCTTCCCTCCTCCTTCCATTCCTTCCTTTGTCCTTCTCTTTCTCCCTCCCTTTCTTCCTTCCCTATCTTCCTTCCTTCTTTCCTTCCCTCCATCTGAGGAATTATGCTAAAATGTCAACTTCCCATTTAACTATCTCTATAAACTTTATTTAAGTCACTTAATCTTTCTGGGCTTCCATCTCATCTGTAAAATAAGGAAATTGAAATAAGTGACCTGTGGTGCTCTCTTCTTTTTTATAATATGATGGTTCTCTGGGTGCAGGTTTCTTGGGGAGGTTTTCTGGAGGCAGTCTTAGTTTTGGTTCAGAATAATAATCACTTCAAATACAGCCAGGATTTAAAATCCAATTTTTTATTGTCTCTTCCAAAATAGCCTGGTTAGTTTTCTTATTGGCCTATCTCCCTCCTTGGTTTCAAGAACTCTTGCAGCTCGTCCTTTGTCACCTCCAGCTCCCTCTGAATCTTGGTTCTACTCCTCCAAATCCATCGTTCTGCCAAACTGCAGTCTCTAGGTTGTCAATCTTCCGAACTGACACTCCCCTCTCCATCTTTTCAACTGAACTCTCCTGACTGAGGTCAGCTGTTTTTATGCACTTTTAGAGGTGTAAACTCAAAGGTTGACTCCTCCTCTGAGAGTGGGATTATGGGAGGTGTGAATTTGGATAAATCATACTGAACCCTGAAATCTCCCAAACGTGTAAACTAATGTGTGAACTCAAAGGTGTTAACTTAAGCATTGTTTCTATCAATTCCATTGAGTTATCACCTTGTTTCAAGTTCTGGCTCATAACAGTGACCTTCAAATTTTAAAGTCAAGTCACATCAAGTTTTATAAAAACAACTTATGTTCTTAAATGTCCTTACAAAGAATAGTTTCTTTCTTGTACTTTACTCCCTTGTATGTACTCTGTTGGACTGCTTGTCAAATCTGACATCTCTTATCACCTTTCTCACTGTCTTTGCAGTGGCTGTCTTTCATGCCTGAAATGCTCACCTCTTCCTCTTGTTGTCAAGAGAAAGGGAGGGAAGTTATAATGGAGCTCCTAGTAGGAAACTCTAATGTTTGGAGGGGAAAGGGCAGGGAAGGCAAGTGGCCAAAATGGTAACTAACTCATCAGCACATTGGTTATACTCTCCATGATGAACTTTTGAGAGAAAATGGCCCAGAGTCATGTAAAATGGCAGAGATATATGGGTAACAACCTGTACCACTAGTTGCCTGGCCATATCAGGTCCCAAACTATATTATGAAGTGTCAATCATCAAAAATGTTAACTATAACTGTAATGGGCTGAGGCTTGAGTTGATGCACTGAGGTCCAAGCATGTGAGACTAAATAGTAAATTGCACCATACTCTATTAATATATATGCTTGGATAAAGAATGGCCCCCGCCCACTCTCTGTGCAAGTCCTGATGTGTTGTATAGGAAATGATGATTTTGGTGGGTGGAGGCAGAGGAGAAGAAGAGAAACAGAGAGAGACTGCTAGCTGGGTTCTGCTGTGGTGGCTGCTGGTCTCGTGGCTTCTGGTCTGGCTGGCTTCTTGACTCAGTTCCCTTTTACCTTTGGTCCTCTTCTACCTCTGATCCTTCTTCATCTCTACTGAGAATAAAGATAGAAGATTTTCCCCTAACCTGAATTCCTGACTCCAGCTGATTTTAAAATACGTGGTCATCACATATAACTATAAAAAATAGAGTGATGGATTAGTGGAGTAGACTAGTAGTACACAAGATTAATAGTAAGTGATCCTAGTAATTTAGTGTTTGATAAACCCAAAAACTCCAGCTTCTGGGATAAGAACTCACTTATTTGACAAAAACTGCTGAGAAAACTGGAAAACAGTATAGCAGAAACTAGGTTTAGGCAATTATTTTATACCACATACCAAAATAAGGTCAAAATGGGTACATGATTTAAACAAAAGGAGATCAGGGAATAGTTTAATCTGTCAGATTTTTGGAGAAAGGGAGAATTTTTGACCGAACTAGAGATAAGAGAGCATTATGATATAGAATTGACAATTTGTGTTATAGTAAGTTAAAAAGTATTTACACAAACAAAATCAATGCAGCCAAGATTAGAAGGAAAGCAAAAGGCTGGAAAAAACTTTTTATACCAAATGTCTCTGATAAAAGACTCATTCAAATCTACAGAGGTCTGAGTCATATTTGTAAGAATGTAAATAATTTCCCAAATGATAAATGATTAATGGATATGAGGTTTTCATATGAAGAGATCAAAGTGATCTCTAGTCATATGAAAAAAATTGTTCTAAATTATTTGATGGAAGAAATGCAAATTAAAACCCTTAAGGTACTATCTCATAGCTATCAGACTGGACAATCTGACAGGAAAGGAAAATGATAAATGTTGGAAAGGATATGGGAAAATTGGGACACTAATGCTCTGTTGGTGGAGTTGTGAATTGATCAACCATTCTATAGAACAGTTTGGAACTATGCCCAAAAGGCAGTCATGTGCATACCCTTTGATTCAGCAATGTTACTTCTAGGTCTATATCCCAAAGAGATCATAATAAAGGGAAAAGGACCTGCATATACAAAAACCATTTATAGCATCTCTATTAGTGGTGGCAAAAAAATTGGAAATTGAGGGGATGTCCATTACTTGGGGAATGTTCAAACAAGTTGCGGTATATAAATATAACAGTGCTATTGTGCTATAAGAAATGATGAGCAGGTTGATTTCAGAAAAATCTGAAAAAACTTACATGAATTGATACCAAATGAAATGAACAAAACCAGAGAACATTATTCACAGTAATAGCAACATTGGGCAATTACCTCAGGAAAATAATGATCCAAGAAAATTCTAAAGGATTTCATGATGAAAAATGATATCCACATCCATTTTATCATTTTACATCAATTTTTCCCACCTTTTGGTCTGTTTCTTCTTAATAAATAACTATTGGGGTTTTCTGGAGGCAACCTTAGTCTCAATTGAAATAAATAATTACTCCAAAATCGCAGCCAACTGTTGGAATCTTTACAAAGTGTTAAAGACATTGGAGTTAATTTAATCTTAGAGTTATTTTGGGCCAGAACTTGAAACAAGATACTAAGTGGAACTGATTGAACAATGCTTGTGTTCACACCTTTAAAGAGCTCATAAGTATCTAAGTACTCAATGGAGTTCACTCCTTTGGGAGAGTTCAGGGTTAGTATGAGAGCTAAATTCACATCTCCCTTAGGACCAGAGAGCACTCTGGGAGATAACCCATAATCCCTGCCTTGAGAAGGAGGAGTTAACCTTTGGGAGATGATATATATGGAGGAAGCTCTTGGAGCGAAAGACAATTTCTCCGAAACATCAACAGGGCTCTGAGGCAGAACACTCTGGAAGAAAAGACTACTCGCCTCAGACTGGAGTTTGAGAAGCCACGAGTCAGAGCTGGCTGGAGGCTGAAGAAAGCAGAGGCAGAAGCCAGGGACAAAGCTGCAAGAGCTCTTGGAGCCAGGCAGAGAGATAAGCCTCAACTAACTGGGCTAAATTTGCTGCGATTTTGGAGTAATTATTTATTTCAACTGAGACTAAGGCTGCCCCCCCAGGAAAACCTTCGCAGCCAGCTGATAAAAGTGCAAACGTTTATTTCTCCTTACAAATTTAGCCCGGTTAGTTGAGGCCTATCTCACTGCCTGGCTCCAAGAGATCTTGCAGCTTTGTCCTTGGCTTCTGCCTCTGCTTTCTTCAGCCTCCAGCCAGCACCGACTTGTGGCTTCTCAATCTCCAACTGAGGCAAGTACCCTCCTGTATCTCCCAGAGTGCTCTATTTATGCTACTTCTCCGAGAGTGGGATTGTGGGATATCTCCCAGCATGCTCTCTGGCCCTAAGGAAGGTGTGAATTCAGATATCTCTTTCTAGACCCTGAATCTCCCAAACTGTGAACTCTATTGAGTACTTAGATACTTATGAGCTCTCTAGAGGTGTGAACACAAGCATTGTTTCCATCAGTTGTACTTAGTACCTAGTTCAAGTTCTGGCCCAAAATATCTTCTTCTAAGATCAAATCAACTCCAATGGCTTAACACTTTGTAAAGATTCCAACAAATAACCAATATGAAAATGTTTTACATGATTGCACATATATAACATCAAATTATTTGAGCATTTTAGGAAGGGAGGAGAAGAGGGAGAAAAATTTGGAACTTAAAATTTTGTTAAAACAAATATTAAAAATTTTCTTTACCTGTAATTGGAAAAAATAGAATTTTTTTTTTTTTAATTGCACTACTGGAAGGAATTTCTAAATCAAGTCAGAACCACATTTGAGTATGAACTAACAGCTGTCAGCAATTTTGTCTCAACTGTATGGTAATGACCCTGAAATAGTATAAATCAAAAACCACTCCTACCTTCTCATCCTGTGATTCTTGTTCATGTTCTAGCCTAAATCCTCTGTGGAGGCTCTACCTAGTAGGAATGAAGTCCTTTTTCACATTTGCTCTTGCCATATAAACCTTCCCTCCCACAATTTGAGCAAAGGTCTGCCCATGAAACACACTGAAGTTCACTTTAACCCACTTTGGGTTACCTGTAATTTTGACTCTGAAAATCATGGTTCATTCAATTTCAACATGAAGAGTTGTTGGGAGAAGATTTTTGTTGAAGAGATTGCCAGGAAGATTATATATTTTCCCAAGTGCATCTCTAGCCTGCTTTCTTGCTCCTGGTCAATTCTGGAGCCAACATAGTATCCACCTGAAATGCTTGTTTTGAATGCTGTCTTTTTCACCCATTTAATTTTTCCTATGTGGGTTAGACCATCTTTTACCAAACAATACAAATTAGAATGCATATGTTATGTATAATTAACAATAAGGGTAATTTTCTAAAAATACATTACTGAAATTGTCAAGAAGCATTTGTGTGGTGTTTTATTTTTGTTTTTGTTTTAATAGATTTTTACTTTCAAAATACATGCAAAGATAGTTTTCAACATTCACTCTTGCAAAACCTTGTGTTGCAAATTTTTCTCCTTCCCTTTCCTAAACATCAAGTAGTCCAATATAGGTTAGATATGTGCAATTCAAGGCACATATGTTAAAACTATGTATCAGGATGGTATCTATCAGGATAGATACATGATATCTATCTTCAAGAGCTCTATTCCAGTAGAGATAACATGTAAATTACTATACATAAAAGGTATGTATAGTGTAAATAGGAGATAATCTCAAAGGGAAGATACAAACAGAAAAAGGAATTGGAAAAGCCCTCTCACGGGAAGTAGGATCTGAGCTGTAGAAATGTTAACTATTAACTATAAGCTACATAATCAAGTTTTAAACAAATGAAACCTCTAATTAGAGTAATATAGTTAAATGTAAACTCTTCAGCAGGAGCTATTTTCATTGCTGTTTTTGTGTTCCTGAATAAATGCTTGTTGAACTGAAATGCATTGAACTTTAATAAAACCAAATGTATTTTCATGAGGCTTCTGAACCTACTTGCTTTAATCATACTGCTTGTATTTGTTTTGATCTTGAATCCTGGAGAAAACTAGGGAAGGAGTCATCTTTTGATCTGGATATCTAATTTGTAAAAAAAAAATAAAATAAAATAAAATAAATTGTAGAAAAGAAATTGTTTCGCAAATGTAGAATGAAGAAAAATGTCCATTTTTTTTTCTTTTTCAAAATATAGAAATAGAGCAGCTTAATAGATTCATTCTGGTCTTGGATTCAGAAAACCCTAGGATCAAACCTGACTTCTGACATTTACTAGCAGTGTGACACATGGTTGTGAGGGATGTAGAAGACCCTTACCCAAAATGACTACTCAGAGATCACTCAATAGAAGGCAGAAAAGTTGTTTATTGAAAACCTCCGGAGGATGAACCGTCCCATGGCGAGATAAGAAAGAGAAAGCTCACGGTAGGAGGGCTAAAGAAGTAGTAAAGATACATAGCTTTTATACAAGAAATTACATCACAAGTAAGAGAGCATTGAGAAGGGGCGGGGGAGGCATCTAATTGGTTGTTGCTATTTGGGGAGATTGGAATGGAAGATTTCTGTTTCCACGAAATCTCCTGATTTCAAGGAAACAGAAAGTCAGGCCTTCAGGCTTAATCAAGCAGACAGTGGTCTAGCTAATAGACTAAATATCGATAAATGTCAAATACCAATAAATGTCATCAGCTCAGGTTAAGTAAATATGTTTCTAGCTGGCCAAGGCTCAAGTAGATGTGAGCCTGCACATATTATACAGGTCATAGGGGAAACACAGAAATAATAAAATACAGAAAAATTCATACATTCCTGTAAGTTCTTCACCTTATCTCTCTCTATTCCATACATGGTGAACCTCTGTGTTCTCAGGCAGCTCCTAGTTCTTAACTTTTTTTTTTTTTTTTTTTTTTTGTCATGTACTTCTTTGGCAGTCTGGTAAAGCCTGGGGATTGAGAATGATGTTTTTTAAATGCATAAAAGAATATACATAACATTGTAAAGATTAGTAAAAATAAAATATCATCTTATGTGATTTAGGAGCCAAATGATGTGTCTGAAGTTCACCACGAAATGATAAGATTGATGTAGGCACCAAATGTTGGAGTTCAATCATGTGAAGCATTCACAATGCCCATCTTCTTTGACAAAAGGTAGGTTTATTTAGGAGAAGAAGTTTCAGACAAAAAGAAGAAATACAAAAAAAACCAAGAATGGTAAATATGAGAGTTAGGAGAGCATATAATTAGCAAGGAAAAGGACTTTAACAATTAATGATGGAAAAGACAAGTTCCCTAGTAGAACTCACAATTAACTAGGAGAAAGGAACACCCCATGAGGTTGGAGTATGCTCTTAGCTGGCAGATTAAATCCTAAAAAGGGATTTAACATCCTAAACAAGTTAGTCATAAGAAGGAGAAAGAATAGGGGCATGGTGTAACAAGGATTCTAGGAGAGAGAGACACCCTGTATCATGGTGGAGGGATGAGGAGAAAGACTCCACAAGGCAGAGTGCCATGGCAGTTATAACCATGGACAGATTTATAGGGGAAATTTAACCTCAAAAGTTTGACATAACTCAGAATTCTGACCAGACATAGCAAGGTGGGACTGCCCAAGACCTCCAGAAAGGATGGAACTATGAAGCTAAACTGATCCCCATGAATTCCCTTCCCTGCTTTGCTTCAGGGAGTAATTATATCAGTACTTCAGTCTTTCTCTGTCACCACACCAACTTATTCAGGATCTATCTCATCAATCTTTTCCCATCCAAGTTCATAGAGCTCCTGAAATCATTCCATTGATGGGAATGTAACTCTTAAGTTAAGAACTCCTGTATAAAATGTATCTTCTAAGTCACAGAACTTCTTTGAGTAGTCTTCTGTAGAAATGGAAGGAGTTTCATGTAAACAAATGATTTTTTCAAAAAATGTCAAATTTGAAGGCACTGCTAAAGAGGACAGTTCTTTTTAAAATTTCATTTTATCCTCAACTTAAGAAATAGAACAAGCATTTCCATAACATAAAATAGAAGGGGAAAAAAAGCTAATTGTACATGAAATTGTGAATCTATTATAACTTGCTATTCCTTTTAAATATATAATAAGGTTATTATATAACTTTTTTCTTTCTCTTCGCTCACCTCACCCCCTGCCCTAGATATGGCTATTATTAGACACAAATGTCTGTGTGTGTGTGTGTGTGTGTGTGTGAAACCATTACATACGTATTTTCTATTTATTAATTCTTTCTCTGGATTTAGATAGCATCTTCTTGAAAGAAGATTTTGCATTCTAATTGGAATGATTCTTCTGTCTGTGAAATTTCAATCTGACATTCATTCTCAGTATGTGAAGGGATAAACAATTTAAACATATTTGTTTCACCAAAACTGAACATTTTAGACAGTGTTTTTTAAAAATGTTATTTGTAAAGCAACATGTCATTAGCACTGTTCTCTGATTTAATTTTTAGCAGACATTTGAAGTGATCAATTGGGAGCACTTATGACAATTTTAGTTTTGTATTTAGCTCAGAATTCAGGAGATGGGTAAAGATTGTCTTTCCCCTGAAGACTAATTTTTTTTTTTTTTTGAGATTATTAAGGTGCTTGGTAATGTGGGAGAAAATAAAAATCCCTGAACTACATTTTTATCTTTTAAGTAATATCTATTCCTCAGGGAAAACTCAGGAAAGGGTAAAAATGGAAATGAACACTATTTCCATTAACAATTAACATATGTGTGTGTATAAAAATACATACATATATTATGTGTGTGTGTGTGTATGTGTGTGTGTGTGTGTATTGAAGGGTATGATGAGAATTTTGAATTTGCACTTGAATTCACATCCTTGCTCTGTCATTTGTTAGCTGTTTGAGTCTTATTAACTGCACCTCTGTCCTGTCATTTTCAAAGTAATATTACTTATATCCCAGGGCCTTGAACAAAAAATGGAGTTAATCAAGCAAAACCATCTTCCACTCAACTGTCAAGCTGAACTAACTAAAATGCAGGCCTTGGATGCCCTCCTCCTTCCCCCAGCCATTCAATAAACTCCAATGACTCCCTATTACTTTGAGTATCAAATATAAAATCTCCTAGTTGGCAGCCATATCCCTCCATAACCTGGCTTCCTTCTGTGTTTCCAATCTTTTTTATTCTTTACTCTCTCCTGGGTGCTTTGTGACACAGTAACACTGGTCATCTTGTGGTTCTGTCCACCATGCTTGGATTTCTCTGTCCCTTTTCATCTCTGCTTTCTGGCCTCCCCTGGCTTTTCTGCCTTCTCGCAAGTCCCAACAAAAATCCAACTTTCTTCAAGAAGCCTTTCCTATTTCTCTTAACGCTAGTACTTCCTATCTCCAATTTATCTTGTTTTGTTTATATGTTGTTAATTTTAGTCATCTTCAGTCCTTCTGATCTGAATCTTGCCTTTGGACCCAGATGGCTCTGGAGAAGACAATGAGTCTGATGACTTTACACAGTCCTCCTTCACCTATATCCAATTTACTTGCAAGTCATGACATCACCTTGCTGAAATTATGGTCCTCTTAGAAAATGAAGGATAAGCAACAACCTCTGTCTCTAGGAATAAAAACTGCCCCAGTGAGGACCCAACTGGAGTTGGCCAGTTGAGGAACCCAGTGATTTTCTTTCCTTTCTTTCCTGTCTTTTCTCTCTATCCTCATTGGGTGTCATGCTCTTATCTATGGGTACTCTGCCCAAAGGAATGTAAATTTTGATCTCTGAAACCTCACAAGACATCTTTGTATGATGTCTCCTCCATTAGACTGTGAGCACTTTGAGAGGAGAGACTGGCTTTGCCTGTCTTTGTATTCTCATTTCTTAGCACAGAGCATGACATTTAGTAGGTAATTAACTATATCTTAACTTGACAGTTTTTTAAGGATCTATGAGGTATCAGGCAGTGGGCTGGATAGTGAAGCTACCAAAACAAAAAAGGCCTTTAGGAATTTGAATTCTATTAGGAGAAACATCATATAAACAAAAGTATATACAAAATAAATACATGATAATTTGGGAAGAAAAGACACCTCCGTATTTGGGGAAGGACTTTATATTTATATGAGATGAGTTTTGAAGGAAATTAGGAATTCTAAAAAGCAGAGGTGAAGGGAAAGTATATTCCAAATATCAGGATGGCCAGTCCAAATACACAGAGATGGAAAATTGAATTTCATGTGCGGGACAAGAAGTACAGGAAAGAAGGTTCTGCGCAACAATATAACTTACACTCATAAAAAACCCAAGTGAATATACATTGTTCAAGAAATTATAAACCACTTTATCAATTGAAATTACAATATACAGTGTTATTTACCCTAACTTCCTATCCTGAATGGAGAGAGGAGAGTTAGAAATAAGTCTTTCTTTCTCCAAAAATTGTAACTGAATATAGTAGATCCTACTTCATGTAGCTGGTTTATGAGAAAAGACAAGTGACATTGCTATTTAACTTGCTCCATAGTTAGGAAAATGACTCAGCTTCAGTGAGGGAGAATCCTCAGAGTGAGGTAGAATTGAGATAGGATTAATAATTGGCAAGAAATTGTTAATGCTGTAAAGTTACCCATGCATATAACCTGTAAATAAAAGGCTATTAAATTAAAAAAATAATAATAATTTTTTAAAAAGATCAATGTTGAAAAATTATCCATGCATATGTTTTTTATATACAAAGTTATAATAAAAACCAAACAAAAAAATTTTTTTAAAAATAATAATTGGCAAGAACCTATTAAAAATCCATCATGTCTAATTCTTAAACAGAATAATTTTAATTTTTGACATTGATTTCTCTTATCAAAAGAAAGCAAATCCACATTAGGAAATTATGTTTAATGTAGCTACATAACTGTTAGGTAAAAATTACATGCAATAATACAGAATAATGAAAAAAACAACCAGATCTATTTATGTTTAGTTCTTTCTCCCTAATTTTTCTGCCCTTAGAAAGATGTCATATATAAAATATAAAGCATATGAAAACATCATAATGGTTACTTGCTGGTAGAAATTCAGAGAACAATTAAATGCAAAGCCTTTATGTGTGGTATTTTCAACTAATAAACTTTAGTTAAAAGAATTTCTTTGGGGGTAGCTAGATGGCTCAGTGGATAAAGAACTGGCCCTGAAGTCAAGAGGACCTGAGTTCAAATCCAGCCTGAGACATTTAATAGTTGCTAGCTGTGTGACCCTGAACAAGTCACTTAACCCCAATTGCCTCAGCAAAAAAAAAAAAAATAATAATTCCTTTGGCAATTTGTAAAGTAGATGGCCTCAGGGTCAGCCAGAGTAAGGATAAATCAAAGTCCTTGGTCTTTAGGGGGAGAAGTGAAGGAGGCAGGCAAGCTACCAAACAGCTTGCCAAAGATGTATTCTGGATTCTGAAGTCTCCTTGTCCTGCCTCCAAGTGCCTCTCTCTTCTCTCCCTCCACACTCCAATTCTGGCCTATTCAGCAAGCACCAATGGTGAAAGAGAACCATCATCCAAATATATGCTAATAGAGCCATTGTCTCACATCGAATAGGTAGCCTTAAATGCTCTCTTGTCTGATTCAGTTTCAGCCCTCTACAGCAATTCATTTTAAAGAGATTTTAGATTTTTAAAAGAATGATCCACTGACATTCTCATTTTAAATGTTTTGTCTTTCCATGTCAGGAAAGTATTACTGACTTAGAAGTTTGATTTAATAAAGCAGCTCAACTGCAGTCTTGCTGAGTAATTTTCTGACCTAGGCTAGATAACAAATCTAGTTTTTAAATGATTAGTTTAATACTTGCTCGACAAAATCTCATTCTTTTTTTTTTTTTTTTCCAGAGGGATAGTCATGCTTTACTTCATTTTTATTGGTGGTCACAGGCACATTTGAAGTATTTGATTCATTTTTATTTTTGCTAAGGAAACTTTCCATTGCCATTTTCTCTTCATTAAACAATTTCTCTTGTGTTTCATTAGTATTTTTGTTGATTAAATAAATGTAAAATGGAATGATAGTCAAACTTGGAATATCTAACATCAGATTCTCCTAAATGGTGTAGAAAATGCCAAATGCCTATGGAAAGAGAGGAATTGGTACAATTCCTTTAAAGAGAAAAGACTTTTCTTCTTTAAGAAAGGTTACAAATAGATGAAGATTCTTTCAGAAAACTCCTTCTATTTAGTTTTCTCCACCAAATAGAAGGGTCTCATGCAGAATCTTCAGGGTATATATCCTTTGTGCCAGAGATGCCAGTAGTGACCTTAAACCCCAAAGATATTAAATTAAAATGGAAAAAGTATTAATATATTTAAAAACATAACAGATTTTTTTCAATGATAAAGAATTGGAAACTGATGAGGTCCCCATGAACTGGAGAATAACTATACAAATTATGTTATCTATCAATACGATGTAATACTATGATATAAAAAATGATGAAATGAATGGTTTTAGAATCATTTGGGAAAAATTAGAGCACAGTAAAATGAGCAGAAGCAGAGAACAATCTATATAATAACAGTAATATTGTAAAAAATAATACTGAAAGTCTTTAGAACCCTGATCAGTACAATGACCAAACATATTTTTGACTGATAGTGAAGAATGCTACTCTTCTCTTGACAAGAGAGGCAATATGCTAAATATTAGAATAATTTTTTTGGACATGACATTTGTAAGAAATTGTTTTGCTTGACTATATTTATATTTGTTACAGGTTTTTTTTCTTTTATTTTCTCATCTAGGGAGTGAGAAAGAATGTGGGAAGAAGAGAAAATAAACACCTGCTAATTGAAAAAAAAATTTTTTAATGTCCTAGACTTGGCAAAGAATCCAAGCTATATATGGAACAATTCTTTAAACATAAGAATGTAAGCTCTTTTTTCATATATATATATATATATATATATAAAGCTTTTTATTTTCAAAACATATGCATGGATAATTTGACAACACTGACTCTTGCATAGCCTTGTGTTTCAGATTTTCTCCTCCTTCCCCCCATCCTCTCCCCTAGATTGCAAACAATTCAATATATGTTAAATCCAATATGTATAAACATATTTATACAATTCTCTTGCTGCACAAGAGAAATCAGATCAAAAAAAGAAAGTAAATGAGTAAGAAAACAAAATGCAAGCAAACAACAGCCAAAAGAGTGAGAATGTTATGTTGTGATCCACATTCAGTTCCCATAGTCCTCTCTCTGGGTATAGATGGCTGTCTTCATCACAAGATCATTGGAACTGGCATCAGTCATCTCACTGTTGGAAAGAGTCACATTCATCAGAATTGATTGTCATATAATATTGATGTTGTCATGTACAGTAATCTCCTGTTTCTGCTCATTTCACTTAGCATCAATTCATAAGTCTCTTCAGGCCCTTCTAAAATCATCCTCTTGATCATTTCTTATAGGACAATAATATTCCATAACATTCATCTACCATAATTTATTCAGCCATTCTCCAACTGATGGGCATCTATCAGTTTCCAGTTTCTTGCCATTATGAAAAGGGCTGCCACAAACATTTTTGCACATGTGGGTTCTTTTCCTTCCTTTAAGATCTCTTTGGAATATAAGCCCAGTAGAAACACTGCCAAGTCAAAGGATATGCACAGTTTGATAACTTTTTGAACATAATTCCAAATTGCTCTCCAAAATGTCTGGATCCATTCACAGTTCCACCAACATTGTATTAGTGTCATAGTTTTCCCACATCCTCTCCAACAGAATGTAACCTCTTTAAAGTCAAGAATTGTTTTATTTGTATTTTTGTATCCCCCCTAACTAATATAGAACCTGACACATAATAGATGCTTAATAAATGCTTAATGGAAGATTGATAAAATATATAGTCTGTCTGATGCCATAAGAAAATATTTCCTTCATTCAGTTTTCTAGTGACTGATCATAGTACTTTTGTGGTTTTTTCCTATGGTGTTTGATTAATAACGTTCTCAATTTCTTGCTGGTTCATCATCTAAATTATGCCCCCTAATTGTAAGCACTCACAAAGACTTGAATGAATAGATGAATGCATTAATGAGTTAAAGCACTTATTAAGTGTTACTATATGAAAAGCACTATTATTAAACACTGAATCCATATTAAAAAAAAAAAAAAACCCACACCAAAATAGTTCCTACTCTCAAGAAGTTCACATTCTGATAAAAGTAGCTACTAAGATTTCAGTTGTAAGTTAGACAGAAATATTCCATAATCTTTAGAGTACAGCAGCAAAGTAGTAATGTGCCATTTTAAAATATTATTTCCACATAGCAAATTATGTCAGCTTCTGATGTTGAACCATTTGATATTGCCAAGAACTTAATTGGCAAGAAATTTCTTTTCAATGTCTTCATTAACTATGACCGAAGAATTCACTAAATTATTTATTATGCTGTATCTCCACCAGGCTTGCTTCCCAAGAAAATGATTACAAGAGCTGGGCTGGAAACAGGACCAGTGGTGTGGAGGGCAAGTTCAAGGTCCTAGACTTCAAATCCATCAGGATTTGAACTAACAGGCAGTTAGATGGCACAGTGGATAGAGCACTGGCCCCAGAGTCAGGAAGACCTGAATTCAAATCTGGCCTCAAACACTTAACACTTTTTAGCTGTGTGACCATGGAAATTTCTTGCCAGTTAAGCCCTTGGCAATATCACCACCGCCAACAACAAAAAGACAAAAACAAAAATAAAGATTACAGAATAGTTGAGACAGTTTTTCAATCTACTGATTTTTTAAATTAATATATTTTCAGATGAAAGTAATTTTTTCTTAAATAATAGCTTTTTATTCTCAAAATATATGCAACATTCTCACTTACAAAACCTTGCATTCCAAATTTTTTTCCCTCCCTTTCCCCACTCTCTCCCCTAGACAGCAAGTAATCCAATATATATTAAACCTGTACAATTCTTCTATAGATTTTTCCATATTTTTCATGCTCCCCAAGAAAAATCAAATCAAAAAGGGGAAAAATGAGAAAGAAAACAAAAAGCAAACAAATAACAACAAAAAAGATGAAAATACTATGATCTACATTCAGTCCCGACAATCCTCTTTCTAAATGTAGATGGCTCTCTCCTTCACAAGTCTATTGAAATTGACCTGAATCATCTCATTGCTGAAAAGAACCATGTCCATCAGAATTGATAATCACATGATCTTGTTGCTGTGTACAGTGTTCTTAGTTCTATTCACTTTACTTAGCATCAGTGGGTCTTTCTGAAATTATGCTGCTGATCATTTCTTAAAGAACAATAATATTCTATAACAGTCATATGCCATGACTTGTTCAGCTATTCCCCAAATGATGGGCATCCACTCAGTTTCCAGTACCTTGCCACTACTTTTTGTAGTGGCTGTCACAAACATTTTTGAACACGTGGATTTCCTCCTTTATGATCTCTTTGGAATGTAGACCCAATAGAGCGACTGCTAGATCAAAGGGCATGCACAATTTGATCATCCTTTGGGCATAGTTCCAAATTGTTCTCCAGAATGGTTAAATCAGTCTACAACTCTACCAATAATGTATTATTGTCCCAATTTTCCCACATCCCCTCTAACATTCATCATTATCTTTTCCTGTCATCTTAGCCAATCTGACAAGTGTGTGGTGCTACCTCAGAATTGTCTTAATTTTTTGCATTTCTCTGATCAATAATAATTTAGAGCAACTTTTCATATGACTAGAAATGGTTTTAATTTCTTCATCTGAAAATTGCCTGTTCATACTTTTTGATCATTTATGAATTGGAGAATGACCTATATTCTTATAAATTTGACACAGTTCTTTATATATTTGAATGTATATACATGTATATATTCAGATAAATATATTATACTGTGATACTTTGCTGTAATCTCTTTGCTAATATTATTTAAGATTTTTGCATCAATATTCACTAGGGAAATTGGTCAACAATTTTCTTTATCTGGTTTGACCCTACCTGATTTACATAACAGCACCATATCTGTGTAATAAAAGGAATTTGGTGGGCCTCTTTCTCTATTTTTCCAAATAGAGAGGTAATTCAATTAATTGTTCTTTAAATGTTTAGTAGAATTCACTAGTAAATCCATCTGGTGCTAGAGATTAATTTTTAGGGAGTTGATTAATAGCTTGTGCAATATCTTTTTCAAAAATGTAACTATTTAAGTAAATTATTTCCTCCTCTTAATCTGGGCAATCTATATTTTTATAAGTATTCTCCCATTTCACTTAAATTATCAGATTTATTGGCATACATTGAGCAAAATAGCTCCTAATTATTGCTCTAATTTCCTCTTCATTGGTGTAAAGTTTACTTTTTTCATTTTTGGTGCTAGCAATTTGATTTTCTTTCTTTCTTTTTCTAACTGTGTAGTACAACAAATCCAATTTACAAATACTCAGAGATATTTCAAATGAATATTTATTCTTAGAATCTTGCAAGAAGCAACCATCTCCAGACTGGACTCCAAACCAGTCTAGAGAGGTTAATTTCCACAGAGATTGAAATGAGTTATATAGTTGTGACCATAAGAATTTATCTCTGCACACAGGCACACAGGCCTCCCTGTTGCAGAAACAGCAGGTCTTCTGCAGTTGGGGAGCATCTCAGCTAGATTCCAGTTTGAGATAGACAGTTCACTGTGAGTTAGGTCTGTGGTCATTTGTGCATTTAACTCAGCCTCTGCTTACATAGAGAGTAGCTATGCTCAAGACAGTCCTGCTGCCCATCCTAAGAGGGATACCCCAAGTCTGTTAGGGACTCCAAAGGGGGGAAAAAGTGGGGCCTGGAGTAGCTCCACCTGTCCCCTCTCGGTAGAACAGGAGCTGCTACTAGGATCCAAATTTCTGAGTAAATTATGCAGTTAGACCAAGCCAGGCAACCCCAAATTATTAGAGGCCTGATATCAAACTACTGAAATACTAATTAAGGAACTGGAGTAACAGGAGTGGAGAAACAGATCAGAGAGACTGCCAGTCCTAAGACAGGTGTCTAATTTTTGGTTGTTTCTAAAAAAAAATAATAATCCCCAAAACTGAGTCTGCCAGGGCAATTTCCAACAGAATAAAGGATTTCAAAGTTAAAACATAACCAGCAAATCATAGTCCAGTAAATTTTAAGCAAGGAGTAAAAAATGAAAAGGACTGTTTAAAGGATTTCTAGAAAAATATACCAGTTTCCCCAATCTTCCTATCTTTTCCTCCCTTTTTTTTTCTCACAGAAAGGAATTATCAAATAACTATACCACATATAAATCCCAAGAATGAATCAAAATTCCTATAAATAACAGACTAGTACAGTGTTTCCTAAAAATCTGTCAAATATACAGCAATAGTTCCATCCCAAATCTTAAACACACAGTAATAGATGACCCAATCAGGGTTCCCAAATTCCCCATATCAGTTCAAAGTACACTAGGATCAGAGACAGTGGTCTCTCAAAAACTGCTTCATGCTGAAAATGGGCTAAGATGCTCAGTCCAGAGAGAGGATGTCTCCAGGGAGGCTGCCTGCTACCAAAACTTCCAATGGGCTGATCCATGTCTCAGAAGCAGTTCAATAATCTATAATTTGACCAAAATATAGAACAACAACAACAACCAAAAAAAAAAAAAAAACACACACACACACACACAAATCTAACAAATAAAGGTTAGAACAGTCTGAGATAGAAAGACTTGGTTCACGAGACTGCTGCAAAATGTAAAGATTCAGCAGCTTCCTAGGTGAAAAGATGAGTTTGCTTAACAGGACAGGCAAATGGCTGTCAGCTATAGCCCCAAATAAATATCAATTAGGCCTCACTGTGCTAATTATCCTCTCATTAGTTGGAAATCTTAAAAACAAACAAACAAGCAAACAAACACTTGAATATCATAAACACAATATCCAGTAACAGATAAATGATCAGGCTAAATACTTATTTGCCAAGTATTTAGGATATAATGATTACATATAACCAGGTTGGAAATAGCAAGGTATGACATAACTGAATTGCATTTGACCATTGCTCTGATCATAGAAGTCAGTCACAGGAAGAAAAAAATGCAGGGACATAAATATAACATAACATAAGCAGTTAAAATTCAACTTTCAGCACATACAAAATAAAAGAGCTTTAATTCATTTTTACTCCAGTTAATTGCCTTACTGTCAGAGGGTGAAGCTTTAAAACTCCCAAATAGCATTAACTATAAGCCCAAGAAATTTTTACTTCCAATAACAAATCCCATTAACCAAAGTCTCAGATAAATCCTAAACAGATATTTACCATAATCTTATATTTATAACAGTAAGAATGTCTCAGTAAGTTCACTTCTTTCATATCTAAGTAGATGTTTCATAAGTGAACATTATACATAAAAATCAGTTTGCTTTTAAAATACCCAATACAGTCAGTATTAGACAATATTTTAAATGGCATATTGTCCATCAGAGGTTCTTTAAATGACTTCAGGATGACTCAATACAATCAATTACAACTTAGAATATCCTATACAGAATATCCTAAAACTGCATAAAAGAATCCAAGAAGTTCTTAAAAATACTAAACTTTAGAAAAATACTAAACTAAACCATATTCCTTAACCAAGGAAACCATTTTATATCAAAAGAAACAAATATTCAGTCAATTAACTTAAAAGCCTATCTCTTGAAATCATTTACCAAAGCCAAACCTCTGCAGAAAGCGGCTGAAATACACTTAGTGGAGAGCGACGGGAGGATTCCACTAGCCACTTTTCCATATCAGACTTAATTGGGAGAAGGGGATTTCACATGGCCTCCCCTTTCCCTTCTCCTATTCCATGTGGCATTTCTCTTAACTCCACCATGCTTCTTGATCCTACTCAGCTTCCTCTTTCCCTCTTGCTACATTCTTTCCTTCTGTTTCTCTTCCTCAAAAACACATCCCATCTCACAGCAATCTCTGTGACTGCTCTTCCCAATTAGTTCGTTCTTTCTTTTTCCAACTGATTCCTTTTTGAAATCATTCAAGCTTTCAATTTGTTCTTTCTAATCAATCCTTCTTAAATCACCTTCATTCTCCTTTTTCCAAAACTTTTAAGATTCACAGCACAATGAATAGCTAAATAACTCTATAAAACCCATATACATGTTCAGTAGAGCTGACAGAATTTTTACAGATTACCCAATACTTCTAGAAAGTAACATAACATCTAAGATACAAACACAAATTCCCCTAAGGTAAGTTACCAGCATTTTGTTTAATAACCTATATTTTAATTTGAAGTCCAACCAAATTTTAAAAAAAAAGTTTTTTTTCTTCAGTTGTAAAAGGCCTCAATATTCAGACAATTTTAAGATTTTATATTTAGAATAAATCTAGCATATGCGAGTAAATTATCTCTTATTCTCCTAATTTGCTTATGGTATCTTTTATGCCCATATCACGTATTCATTTGACCTTATTTTGGTATGGGGAGTGAGAAGTAGGTCTATGCTGATTTCTGACTTTTCCCAGCAATTTTTGTCAAATACCGAGTTCTTATTCCAGAAGCTAGAGTTTGGGGGTTTATCAAATACTAGATTGCTATAGGCCTTGATTATTGTATCGTATGTACCTAATCTATTCTACTGATCTGCCACTCTTTCTTAACTAGTACCAAATGATTTTGATGATTGCTTTTTAATATAGTTTTAGGTTTGATACTGCTGAGCAATCATCCTTTGTGTCTTTTTTTCATTAATTCCCTTGACATTCTTGACTTTTTGTTCTTCTAGATGAATTTTGTTATTATTTTTTCTAGTTTTATAAAATAATGTTTTGGCAGTTTGCTTGGTATGGCACTGAACAAGTAAACCAATTTAGGCAGAATTATAATTTTTATTATATTAGCTCGGCCCAACAATGAACAATTGATATTTTTCAGTTGTTTGGATCTGATTTTATTTGTGTGAGAAGTGCTTTATATTGTGTTCATAAAGTTCTTGGGATTTTCTTGGCAGGTAGACCCCCTTTTGCCTATGGTAATTTTAAATGGGTTTTCTCTTTCTAGCTCTTGTTGATGGACTTTGTCAGCAATATAAAGAGAGGCTGATGACTTGTGTGGGTTTATTTTATATCCTGCAACTTTACTAAAGCTGTGAATTGTTTCCAATATTTTTTGGATGATTTTTCTAGGATTTTCTAAGTAGATTATCATATCATATGCAAAAAATGATAGTTTTATTTCCTCACTGCATATTCTAATTCCTTTAATTTCCTTTTCTTTCCTTATTGCTAATGCCAAGATTTCTACCACAATGTTGAATAACAGAGGTGATAATGGGCATGCTTGTTTCACCCCTGGTCTTATTGGGAATTCCTCCAGTTTCTTTCCCTTTCAAATAAAATGCTTGCTATAGCTTTTAGATAGATACTACTTATTCTTTTAAGGAAAGCTCCCTTTATTCCTATATTCTCTCATGTTTTTAATAGGAATGGATACTATATTTTGCCAAAAGCTTTTCTTACATCTATTGAGATTATCATATTATTTCTGTTGATTTTGTAATTGATATGGTCAATTATAGTAATAGTTTTCCTGATATTGAACCAGTCCTGCATTCCTGGTATAAATACCACTTGATCATAGTGTATTATCCTGCTAATAAGTTGCTATAATCCTTTTGCTAATATTTTATTTAAAATTTTTGTATCAATATTCATTAGGGATATTGTTCTGTAATTTTCTTTCTCTCTTTGGCTCTTCCTGCCATTTTTGTGTCATAAAAGGAATTTGGCAATACTTCTTTACCTATTTTTCCAAATAGTTTACATAGTATTGGAATTAATTGTTTTTAAATGTTTGGTAGAATTCATTTGTGAATCCATCTGGGTCTGGAGATTTTTTCTTAGGGAGCTCATTAAAGACTTATTCAATTTTTTTCCCCTAAAATGGGAGTTAAATAGTCCTCTTCTGTTAACCTGGGCAGTTTATATTTTTGTAAATATTCATCCATTTCAGGTAGATTGTTAGATTTGCTGTCATACAATTGGATAAAATAGCTCCTAATTATTTCTTTAATTTCTTTTACATTGGTGGTAATTTTACTTTTTTCATTTTTGATGCTGATGATTTGTTTTTTTCCTTTCCTTTTTCTGATCAAATTGGCAAAAGGTTTATGCATTTTTTTCATGAAACCAACTCTTACTTTTATTTATTAGTTCAATAACTTTCTTAGTTTCTATTTTATTAATTGCTCCTTTGACTTTCAGAATTTCTAATTCGGTATTTAAGTGGGGGGTTTAAATTTGTTTTTTTCCTTGTGTTTTAAGTTTCATGCCTAATTCATTAATCTCCTCTTTCTCTATTTTATTCAGGTAGCTTTTTAGAGATATGCAATTTTCCCTAAGAACTGCTTTGGTTGCATCCCCTACAATATGTTATTTACAAGAAACCCATTTAAAGGAGAGTGATACTTCAGCCGAAGTGAAAAAAGCAGGTTGGTGATCATGATCTCCGATCAAGAAAAAGCAAAAATAGATCTAATTAAAAGAGATAAAAAAGGAAACTACATCTTGCTAAAGGATACCATAGATAATGGAGTAATATCAATACTAAACATATGTACCAAGTGGTAGAGCATCCAAATACGAGAAGTTAAGTGAACTGCAAAAAGAAAAGAAATAGACAGCAAAACCATACTGGCCGAGGAATCTCAACCTCGTTCTATTAGAACTAGATAAATTAAACCACAAAACAAACAAAAAAGAAGTGAAGGTAAATAGAATTTTAGAAAAGTTAGTTATTATAGACCTTTGGAGAAAACTGAATGGGGACAGAAAGAAATATACTTTTTTTCTTGACACTCCATGGAACCTACATAAAAATTGACCATTGAGGACATAACCTCAAAATCAAATAACTGAAACAATAAATGCATCATTTTCAGATCATGATTGTAATAAAAATTATATGTAATAAAGAGCCAGGGAAAAATAGACCATAAATTAATTAGATACTAAGTAATCTAATCCTAAAGGAGTGGGTAAAAACAACAAATCATAGAAACAATCGATAATTTCACCAAGAGAATAACAATAATGAGATAGCATGTTAAAATTTATGGAATTCTGTCAAAGTAGTTCTTAGGGGAAATTTTATATCTTTAGATGCTTAGTTGAATAAAATAGAGAAAAAAAATCCATGAATTGGGCATGCAACTAAAAAGAGCAAATTAAAAATCTCCAAATAACAAATTTGAAATTCTGAAAACAAAAGGGAAAATTAATAAAACTGAAAGTAAGAAAACTATTGAATTAATAAATAAAACTAAAAGTTGGTTTTATGAAAAACCAACAAAATAGATAAACTTTAGTTAATTTGATTATGAGGATAATGGGAAACTGAGGACTTTCCAAGAATAGTCATTTGAAGAGAACCCCAAAACTTAAACTTCTCATTTGATAATTCCAGACCCAATTCAAGGGTCTGTTAATCATTAAGGCTCTGGGAAGGAGAACAAAGACCTGCTCCTTTAGTAGAAATATCTGATCTCCTGGACCTTTACTTAACTTCTTAGAAGTAAACTAATTAATGAACTGGAGACATTCTAAGGGATCTGTAAACTGGGTAATCTCTATTTGTTGAAGAAGTCTGAAGTAAACCAAACCTCCTTGGTTATCCTAGTTTAATGGATTACTTACCTCTAAACAAATCTCTTTGTGAGAGGATTATATGGTTTCTTATAAAATCATTAACTAAGGTAGATTGAGATTTAATTTATCTGGGGAAATGAAATAGGATAAATAGTCGTAAGCAGTTGCAAAACTGACCATCATAAAATTCAGGTCAAAATTTAACTTATCAGATCTTTGGAGAAGGGAAGAATTTATGACCAAAGAAAAACTAGAGAATATAGTGAAAGGTAAAATGGACAACTTTGATTACATTAAATTAAAAAGCTTTTGCACAAATAATATTAACAGAAACAAGATTAAAAGGAAAGTACAAAGCTGAGAAAAAAATCTTTATAAGCAGTATTTCTGATAAAGGTCTCATTCTAAAATATATAAAGAATTGTGTCAAATTTTTAAGAATATAGGACATTCCCCAACTGATAAATGGGCAAAGGATATAAATAATTTTCAGATGATGAAATTAAAACCATCTATAGTTATATGAAAAAATGCTCTAAATCACTATTGATTAGAGAAATGCAAATTAAAACAACTCTGAGATAACCACATCACACCTCTCAGATTGGCTAAGATAGGAAAGATAATGATAAATGTTGGAGGGGATATGGGAAAATTGGGACACTAATGCATTGTTGGTGGAGTTGTAAAATGTTCCACCTATTCTGGAGAGCAATATAGAACTATGTCCAAAGGGCTATAAAAATGTGCATACCCTTTGACTCAGAAGGGTCATCACAGGGTCTAAATCCCAAGGAAATCATAAAAGAAGGGAAAAGATCTACATATACAAAAATGTTTGTAGCAGCTATTTTTGTGGTAATAAAGAGTTGGAAAATGAGTCAGTGCCCATCACTTGGGAAATATTTGAACAAGTTGTAGTATATTAAGGTAATGGAATATTATTGTTCTATAAAATTGATAATCAAGTGTAAGAGGACTTGCCAACCCCCTGGCAGCCTTGGACATCGCACAGGGCATGGCTCAGGTAAACTGAGGGTAACTTTGTAAGGGTGAACAAGATGACATTGGGAGGAAGGGGTCCCACCCAAAGAAGCAATGTGGCAATTCCCAGGAGACACATGCTGGACCTTGGAGGGGAATACCTTGAATATCCCTATTAGGAAAGGAATGCACACAATATATCTACATGTAGCTTCCTGAAGAGAATCATGTATCTACTATAGGTTAGAATGTGCTTATGTATGATTTAGGAACTAGAAGCAGGAACCAAGGATATAAAAGGACTGTAATGTCAAAAGAAACTGAGCAAGACAGAGATTAGAGACCAATTCAATAATTTATTAAATGGAGAGAAATACTGGGACCAATGGATCCCAGGGCTAGACGAGAGTATGAGTCTAGCCCAGAGTATGGGGACAGCAAGCCTTTTATGGAATAACAAGAACATTGACATAATGCAGAGAGACATTTACATAATGCAGAGACCTAGGTGGGGATAGCCTCATAGATGGAGGTTACTGATATTCTAATGACATTAAGAAATGTCTATAACACCTTTATCTCAACCATTAAGAGGGGATGGTCATAACCTTAAGGCAGAATACGAAATAGGACAAATGGAGGAACTGGTCACCCCATTAAAAGTGACCTTTGTCATTACATTCCCTCCTTTTTCTCTTGGAACTATTCAAATCTTTGAATTACCTTCCTCTAAAAGGCCTTAGCACTATAATTTGAACAACCCTATGTGAAGTAAATCAAAATAAAGCTAGACCAATGCAAGGGCAAGTCTCTCCCTGATAACCCCAGAATTAATCAGCTATACACAAAGTTCCTTATTTCAATTATTTCTAACAATCAATTGTCAGATCCTCTGCAGTTGGGGAGCATATGGACAGGTGTGGTCATTTGTGCATGACTCGGCCTCTGCTAACGGAGAGCAGCAGGCTCAAGGCAGTTGTGTTGCCCATTCAGAGGGGCAGCCGGCTCCAGAAGAGAAGGGAGAGGCTTGGAGTAGCCCCACCTGTCCCGCCCAGAGGAACAAACAGGGCTGCCACTAAAATACAGATTTCTGAGCAGATTATGCAGTTAGACCAAGGCAGGCAACCCCAAACTTTTTAGAGGCCTCAATATCAACAAGGTCCTTTTAAGTACGCTTAAATACTAATTAAGGACCTGGGGTAACAGGAGTGGAGAAACAGCTCAGAGAGACTGCCAGTTCCAAGACAGGTATCCAATTTCTGGTGGTTTCTAAAAAATAGTCCCCAAAATTGAGTCTGCCAGGGCAATTCCAACAGAATAAGGGATTTCCAAATTAAAGCACAACCAGCAAATCGTAATCTACTAAATTTAAGCAAGGAGTAAAGGACTTCCAATTAAATCTGAACTAGCAAGATACCAGTTTTCCCAATTTCCAATTAAATCTGAACTAGCAAGGAGTAAAGGACTTCCAATTAAATCTAAACTAGCAAGATACCAATTTTCCCAACTTCCAATTAAATCTGAACTAGCAAGATACCAGTTTTTCCAATTTCCTCTTTCTTCTCCTCCCCTTTTTTTGGAAAGGAATTATCAAATGACCATCCCACATACAAATCATACACATATCCATATACATAACAGACTAAAAGTCCCTCAAACATAATAGCAATAGTTACATAAGTTTAACAATTTCCATTCCAAGTCTTAAAGACACAGTAGTACAGTGAAAATTTTAACACGTCAACCACTTTCCCATTCCCCCCCATCAGTCCAAATAACATCAGGAAAAGTGGGTGCAGGCAATGGCTGTCATTTGCTTCTTCAAGCTGAACAGGGACGATGCTCAGTCCGCAAGGGTGATGGGTCTGTAGTGTGGCGAGCTGACAAACAAAGGTTTGATCTAGGTCCCAAAAGCAAGTCAATATATCTGCAATTTGACCAAATCTAGAAATAAAAACAAATCTAACAAAGAGAAGTTAGAACAGTCTAAGATAGAAAGACTGGTCCACAAGGACTGCTACAAGATATGGCCTCTCATTAGTTAAAAACCTTAAAAAAAACTTGAATATCCAGACATAATATCTGGTAACCAATAAATGACCAGACTAAATACTTAACTTGCTCAAGTATTTAGGATATAGTGATTACACATAACCAGATTGGAAACAGCAAGGTACCATAACCTTATCAGTTTGCTGCTTTTAAAATGTCTGGAACAGTTTAGAGGAAGGGGGGAGAATAGAATTCCATGCGACTACCCTTCCCCCAGCTTCACAAGGGTGGGGAACGAAATCACTCCAGGCTAACTAAATGGCTCCTATAGCTGAAGTAGCAGCAGTGGGGGACGAGTTTAAATCTTTACAAAAGATCCCTACCCCACCCAACATTTAAAGTAACAGAAATCAGTGGGTGGGTGGGGGAATTCCATAAAACCTACATGCCCAGCAGAGCTGGATTTAAGGCATATAATCCATTTCTATCTCATTTCAAATAATAAAACAACAGTTTCTTTCTCTCCTTCTGGCCCCATGTGGCCATTATTCCCAATGGACTTCTCCTAAGCCCAGCCTGGCCAGGGATGAAGCTTTCAGAAAAGTCCTTGTTACATACTTTAGGTAAAATTAGAGGCACATGACTTCTTTGCGGCAAGTTAACAGAACTTCTTTAACAAGTTATTGTTCCTTTAAGATCTTATACTTAAGGAAAACCAATTCATTTCCCAAATTTAGAATAATCTTTAAATTCCTAATCAAATGTTTTCACCAGCTGTAGTTCAGTATTGAAATTACCAATTCCCAAATTTGATCATTGTTCTTAAATTTAACAGAGCTCTTAAGTTACCAAAACAGACAAATTACAAACAAGTTCACAAAAATCACATAGAACACAGAGCACAACTAGACTGTCCAATAACATACAAGACATACAGAACACTGATCACATTTAGACTGCACAATTAAAACATTCAGTAGGACACTAACATTAAAGCTAAACCAAATGGCATTTTTTAAAAACTTTGTAGATAGCCCCCTGAGCATGCGAAAGCCGGAGGGGCCGGCATTACTCTAACTAACACAGGATGGCCCAAACAGGGAAACTGAGTCCCATTTTCAAATGTATATACTTCCCACTTGATGGAAGAAGTGGGAGGACCTCTCTTAGAAATGCAAAGGACGGGCCTTTGTCTCTGGAAAAGAGTTGGACAGAAAGAGTTTCCTCAAGCAAAGCATCTGCTCCAGGAAAAGAGTTTTGAGGCGGCGAAGTGTCTAGATTGCAGACAAGTAAAAACTTAGTTTTCCCAACCTTTGCAGCCTCCCTCATATCTCTTTTTAGAGATAGAGCCACAGCAATTCCTAAAGAATTGTGCCAGAGCTCCCAAGAGCTCCAAACAAGGACTGCAGTCTTGATGACTGCAGTGTCCACCACAAGATAAGGAAAGAAAAAGTCTTTTACCTTGTCCAAAATTCCATCACACTACAGTAGCGACCTCCTGCGTCCAGTAGGCCACTCATCAACCAAGCAAATGGCACCCCAAAAAAGGGCACCCCAAGTGACATCCGCGTCCAGTAATTCACTAATCAACCAAACCAACCGGTACCCCAAGAAAACGACACCCCAAAAGTGACAACCGTGCAACCCGGTGAATCCGGTTGTTCATCAACCAAACCAAACAAACAAAACCACATGGTACCCCAAAAGGTACCCAGACAAACTTACTCTCCTGTGGCCGAAATGGGGTTGTCTACCATCAGGCTATTGTGGCTGGGAAACTGCTCTCTTTCCCAGAGGCGCTGGAAGGAAATCCAGGAGGGCCCAACCTCTCCAGGCCAAGAGTTCAGATTCGCAGTCACCCGGGGCCCAAGGCAGAGGCCCCAAAGTCTCATCTCTTATCCTGCTCATTTTCTAATTATCTTGCTGGGGAGCTTCAAATGTAATGTCAGAAGAAACTGAGCAAGACAGAGATTAGAGACCAATTCAATAGTTTATTAAATGGAGAGAAATACTGGGACCAATGGATCCCAGGACTAGACGAGAGTATGAGTCTAGCCCAGAGTATCAGGACAGCAAGCCTTTTATGGAATAACAAGAACATTGACATAATGCAGAGAGACATTTACATAATGCAGAGACCTAGGTGGGGATAGCCTCATAGATGGAGGTTACTGATATTCTAATGACATTAAGGAATGTCTATATAACACCTTTATCTCAACCATTAAGAGGGGACGGTCATAACCTTAAGGCAGAATACAAAATAGGACATGGAGGAACTGGTCACCCCATTAAAAGTGACCTTTGTCATTACAGGACTTGCAGTCTTTGTGATAAAACAGAATCTCACACCACCTTGTCTCTTGCCCCTCATTACTCACAGTCTCCGCTATTCAAGTGGACAAGCAGTACTAGTCACATAAGGCCTGTTCCACTTGGGAGTTGGGGCTGTGACCCCCCAACAGTCTGGTGCCCAATGTGGCTGGGACCCCCCCAAACCCATGCCTAGTAGAGAGCCACTACAATCATCCTGTGTGAAGGTCAATGTGGGAGGCCCATGTAAAGCTTGCCACGGAAGCAAGAAACGTGCCCACAATTCCCCAGAGGACTCCTTGCTGAATTGAGTGAGATGACTGCACCCTTCAACCTCTGGGAGACAGGAGGAAGATTAACATCTGTGAGTAACCTTGCATCATTCACTTTAGCAGAGGGATAAAAAAATGTTCTATCATGGGGGAAAAAAATCTCATCAGAAAAGTTAGAACAGAAGGATTACACTAGAATAATTTATACAAAAGCAAAGGATCTAGGAATAATAATGCACATTAAGAATATTAAGGAGTTTATTGACATAATTCAGAAAGTGTGCCCTTGGACCCGAGAGAGACCTGCAGTCTCACTACAATCCTGGATTTTAGTGGGGGAGCAACTAACAATATCAATCAACTAATCTTGATTTACTGAAAGACAGCACTTTCTTTTTGTACAACAACATAAAGAGTGCCTTCCAGGCCAAAGAAGAGGAGGCAGTAAATCAGTCTAAAAAGTGGCCAGAAGATACACAAACTACAGAGGAATTTGAGGAAAATATAGATGAGTTAGAGACAGGCACACTTTACCTCAATTTAGAAAAGGAATTAGAGAAATGGAGAGCCTAAGAAAAACAAATGAAGATTGAATCAGAGATAGTTAAGATCAAAAGAAAATTAGCACTATTGGCTGGTGAGAATGCAGAAAAAGGAATTGTGAAGTTTAAGGAGAGAAAAGCAGCAGTGCAAAAACTTGAAGAAAAAGGGGGAGTAAGAATTCTAACAGATTAGCACGGAGAAGCAAGCAGGTTAACTCCTGCAGATAAGCAAGGGGAAGCAAGCGGAACAGATAAGGGAGTTAGGAGAGAGGAACTGGATTGTTTGCTAAATCAGAAACAAAGGGTTGTAAATCAGGACACAAAAAGTGAGGAGAGAGTGCCACTTCTGGACGTGAAGGAACAAAGGATTGTACAAAAAGTCAGAATAAACCAGGACTCTAGGAATAGGGAGAGAGCAACACAGAGCAATGAAATGTTGTCCCCATTACAAAGAATGATAAAGAGATATAGAAAGCAATGGAGATCACAGAATGCTAGCAGAAATTGGGCTAGGTTATTTCCCAGTTTTAAAAACTTCTGTCAATAGGGGAACCTCACAGTGTAGTCATACTTCCGTATCACTTAATGCTATTAAAGAATTTTAAAAGGCAATTACAGAATATAGCCTTAATTCACCCTAAACTACGCCTAAACAATCTGGTGACCTTTGTACTCACTGCAAACGATTGGAAGTTAGTTTTTCAAGCTATCCTGAAACCTGGAGAGTACATTACATTTCTAAGCTTGTTATCTGAGGAATGTAGGAAGATGGCAATTAAGCACAAACCTTACAATGACCAGAATGCCACCCAATATTATTCAGATCAGGGGATTTTGCTACAGATGGACAGTAAATACATTTTCCAATAGAAATTTAGGAAAGATTAGCCATTTGCATAGAAGCAGCTTATAGAAAAATCCCAGTACAGGGAACTGGAAAGGTTTCTTTAACCACATTAAAACAGAGAAATGATGAACTATTTGTGGACTTCTGTTCTAGAGTGCAGGAAGCTATATCCTGTATCATGGGAGATGTGGAAGAAACACATATAGTCATGAGAGACATACTCAGAAATAGCTGCAATGATGATTGTAAGAGAGCAATGATAGGGCTTAGAAAAGATGCAGGCTTAGATGAAATGATGTAAAGATGTGAGGACATAGGAAGTACAGTATTCGTGGCTAATGTGAAGGCAGAAGCTTATGCTCAAATTAAAAATCAAAATCAGAGAATCAAGCCACAGGAATTATTCACCAAGAGGAAGGAATTTTAGAATGGGTCAATCTAGCTAAAATTAAAAATAGGTCATGCACTAGTCATCACACTTTAATAGCCATGACCATAAGAAAATTATGGGAAAGGACAGTTCAATTAACAGGACAGGATCCTGAGGTCATATACCTTCCATATACTTAGGATCAAATTCAGGAATGTATACAAACATCAACTGACTGGCAAATTATTGCAAATTTGAACTTACAACAGGGAAATATTTTGAGCTTTGAGCAACAATGGACCGAATGGCCCTGGATTTGGGCCACTAAATAATATATAGAAATACCAGTCACAGGGATAAACATGTTCACTGATGCAACTAAAGATAATAGGGCCACAATATATATTTCCAGCAGGTCACAATTATACAAATTTCCAACATGCTTCATTCACATCAACCCAACAGAATGAATTGTGGGCAACTAGTTATCAAGGCTTTAGAAATTGATGAGCCTTCTAACATTATTACAGACAGTTCTTATGTGCAGTCTTTGTAATAAAACAGTCTCACACCATCTTGGCTCTTGCCCCTCATTACTCACAGTTTGCACTATTCAAGTGGACAAGCAGTGCTAGTCACATAAGGCCTGTACCACTTGAGAGTGGGGGCCGTGATTTCCACCAATCAAGCTGATTTTAGAAAGACCTGGAAAGATTTATGTGAAGTGATGATCAACAATGAAAGACTTGGTTTTTCTCAGTGGTTCAGTGATTCAAAACAATCCAAATAGAGTTTGGACAGAAAATGCCATTTGCATCCAGAAAAAGAACTAAGGAGACTGAATATAAATCAACACATGCTATGTTCACTTCTTTATTCTTTTTTTTTAAATTTCTCCCATGATTTTTCCCTTTTGCTCTGATTTTTTTCTTCCAACATGATTTATAAAGCAATGTGTATTAATTAAAAAAAAAAAAAAAACATATTGTAGGATTCTGGCTTTTAATCCAGTCTGCTATCTGCTTCAATTTTATGGGAGAGTTAGTTCATCCCATTCACATTCACAATAAAAATTACTTTGTATTTCCTGCTATCTTATTTTCCCCAAGTTATACTTTTCTCTTTCCTTTCTGCCTTTTCCTCCTAACCAGTGTTTCACTTTTGACAGCCACCTCCATCATTCTGTCTTCCCCTTTTACAATCCTTTCCCCTTTCTTATTCCTTTCCCTTTCTATTTCTACCCTCCTTTCTATTAGTCTCCCCTTTCCTTTCTCCTTTCTCTCCTACTTTCCTAGAGGATGAGACAAGTTTCTATATCAAACTAAATATGTCTGATATTCTCTCTTTGAACCAAATGCAATGAAATAAGGTTTACACAGTGCTCATCCCTTTCCCTTCTTTCCCTCAATTGTAATAGGTCTTTTTGACTCTTCATGTGATATAATTTGCCCCATTTTACCTCCCCTTTCCTCTTCTTCCAGTATAATCTCTTTTCCACTTCTAGTTTCTTTAGGGCTCAATTACATGGATTAAGTCTGGAAAATGTGACTTATGGGTTAAGTAGATTGGTACAAATTGCAGATAGTATTGATCAAGCTTTTTTTATTATCACAATAAAATCAAATTATACCTATACCTTTTAAGTATATCCCTAACATAGCTACTGTTCTCAAGACTTCACCATATTATCTTCCCATATAGAGTTGTAAACATTTTAATCTTAGAAAACATTTTTTCTTCCCTTTTTTCCTTCTTATGCTCCTCTTGAGTTCTGCATTTGAAGGTCAAATTTCTGTTCAGCTCTGGTTTTTGCATGAAAAAAAAGAAAATCTTCTATTTTGTTAAATGTCTACTTTTTGCCCTGAAACAATGCTTAATTTTGCTGGATAATTGATTCTTGGCTGCAGTCCAACTTCCTTTGTGCTCCAAAATATTATGCTCCAGGCCCTTTGATCCTTTAAAGATTCTAGGTCCTGGATAATCTTGATTGTAGTTCTTCGATATTTAAATTGTTTATGTCTGGCTGCTTGAAGTATTTTCTCCTTTATTTGATAATTCTGGAATTTAGCTACAATATTCCTTGGACTTTTCATTTTGGAGTCTCTTTAATGAGGTAATTGGTGGATTCTTTCAATGGCTATTTTACTGTCTGGTTCTAGGACTTCAGGTTGAAGATTTCTTGAAAGATGTTTGCAAGGATCTTTTTTTTCATTTTGGTTTCCAGATAATCCAATAATTCTTAGATTGTCTCTCCTGGATCTACCAGTTCAGTTGTTTTTCCATTGAGATATTTTACATTTTTTTTATTTTTTATTTTTTTGGTTTTGATTGATTTGACTGATTCTTGATGCCTCATTGAGTCATTAACTTCCATTTGTTCAATTTTAATATTTAGTATATTATTTTCTTCAGTTAGCTTTTTTCTTCGGTTGCATTTGGCCAATTGAACTTTTAAATGAGTTGTTTTGTTCATTGGATTTTTTTTCCATTTCACAAATTCTGTTTTTCAACAAATTGTTTTCTTTTTCCATTTCACTAAAACTATTTTTTAAGGAATGATTTTCTTCAGACAGTTTCCATGTTTCCTTTTCCAAAGCTCTCATTTCCTTTTCCTATTTTTCTTCTAACTCTCTATATCACCTTTCTAACCTATCTAACTTTCTATATCACCCTTTGACGCTTCATCTGGAGACATTTTGCCTTCAGTGTCCTCAGGGTTTGAGGTCTATCCTTCCCTGTTTTCATAAAATCTATCTGGTAAGAGTTCTTTTTGTGTTGGTGCTCATTTTTAGAGGTTGAGGTCTGCAGTTAGGGCAAAAGAAATATTGTCCCAAGCTTCTTGTACAGGTGACAACAGCTTCACATGTTGCTCTGGGGCTGGTAGTATCAGCTTCCTTCCCTTCTGAGTGGGGCATAGTCATGTCTTGCTTATTATGCTCACTATTTGTCTTCCGTAGTTGTGTCTGCAGCTAGTCTACTGATCCACTAGCTTTTGAACCAGAATAGAGTAGCAGATGCTGCTGTATTTTGACTAAGAGTTTCCCACTAGATTCTCCCCTCCCAGTCCTGTGAACTGAGACCTGTCTGCCTCAGGCTTCCCTCCTGTGCTTGTACTGGGCTGAGTTACCCTCCTCCTCCCCACCCCACTCCAGCCTAATTGAACCAGACCTTTCCTGAAGTTCTTACAAAATATCTTCTGCTGGAAATTTGTTACACTCCAGATATTTGTGGGTTCTGTCACTCCAAAACCTGTTCAGAGTCTTGATATGGTGTTGATTTGAGGGAAGCCAGAAAAGGCTCAGACAAAGACCTGTATACTCTCTGCCATCTTGGCTGTGCCCCATAATTTTTTTTTCAATTCCTTAGTAAGGGGAAAGGGAAAAGATTCCATTACTACTGTGGTCATTTCCCAAAAAAAATATTGAGGCCTAAACTGGTGACTTGTCCCCACTAGCAGTTATATCTTGTCTGAGTTGGGATTAGAACCCAGGTATCATTCCTAATTTAGCATTTCATCAGTGAAACAATTTATTAAACAAACAAAAAAAAAATTAAATTGCCTACTATGTGCTATGCACCATATGAGGCACTTGGGATTCAGACAAAAATGAAATAGTCCCTGTTCTCAGAGAACTTAACATTCTTTTGGGGAAGATGACATGTACACTTTTAAGCATATATAGAATAAACCATTATTATTATAGGTAGTTCTCTGCCATTTCACTAATATAAGAAAGAGCTCCACTAAACCACACTGTTGTATGAATCTTATGTAATAATGATAATACTGGTTTACAATATATATATATAACACTTTCAAGTTTACAGACCATTATCCTTATATCAACTCCAAGAAAAATATTAAAAGTATTATTCCTGTTTTTCAGATAAGTAATATAATATTTATAGGGTTTAAGGAATTGACACAGAGAAGCTAGGCAGCACAGTGAATAAAGCAACAGCCCTGGAGTCAGGAGTTCTGGTCCAGCCTCAGATATTTAACTAGCTGTGTGACTCTGGAAAAGTTACTTAACCCTGATGGCCTCCCTCCCCATGCCCTTGAGAAAAGGAAAAAAAAAAAAGAAAGAAAGAAATTGGTCTAATGTGAAGACCGTGTATTTTTAAATCAGCAGGAGTCTGGAGTTCACGTTAGGGGAAAATCGTCAGTCTTTATTCTCGGAAGAAGGATCGGAGGTGGAAAGTCGGGATAAAATGTGTGCAACTGAGTCAAGCTAGCTAGACCATGTCGACCAGCAGCTAGGACAAAGGAACCCAGGCCCAATCTCCCTTCTCTTCCTTTCTTCTCTTGCCTCCACCCACCAAAATCGTCATTTCCTTAAACCCCATCAGGACTTGCACAAGGTGGGCAGGGACCATTCTTTATCAATTGTATTTAATAAGGTATAGTCAATTTCTTTTAGCCTCATGTAGGGACCTCATGCTCAACTCAAACCTCACCCATTGCATCTCCCGCTTTCTTTTATTTTAGAACACAGGTGTCATCCATCCCTGACTCCTCAGGGGTCAACCCCCAAGAAGAGGTGATCACAGCCTCCCTGACTTCTCAGGAAAGGCGGTGAAAACTAAAAAGGAGATGATCCCGCCCTCCTGACTCTCAGAAGGGAGATGAAAAGCACCAAAGGGAAGTGGGGTTGCTGCGGGTTTCTGGGCTGAAGGGTTTATTGACAAACCCACACATGGGAGGTAACAACACATAGCTGCTGGAGGCTTAGAAGCTCTCCCCCACATCGTGCAGGCTGATGTGGTATAAAATATGAATTTACCCCAAAATGGGAATAGCAAACAATATAAATCAACTGGTTTGGAAAAAGATCACAGAAGTCCTAGAAGGAGGTATGTAAACAACATCACACACCTTCTTCCCAAAAGATATCAAAACCAATCATCCATTGCTTCACATGTCAGGGTCAATGATCTCCCTGAGTTTTGAAAATCCTCAAAAGTTTTTTTATGTGTTAGGGGTCCAATGATTCCAGCAGATTTTAATCTTGTAAAGTCTTATCATTTCCAGAAATCTAATGATTCCTGAGGTTTCAAATCCTATATCTCAGAAATCCAAGTTCCTGAGGTTTATCCTATGTCTCAAGAATCAATGATTCCTGAGGTTTTCAGTCCTATGTCTCAAAATCAAGTTCCAGAGTTTTCTAATCCTATGTCTCAGAGTAATATTCCTGAGGTTTCAAATCCGACAATCTTTGGTGTCCCATGGTCAAACACCATAACTGCCCGCTCTTTCAGTGGTGGCACTCCAAACAGAACCACCGTTTTCTTGGGTCTTCTCCTTTGTTTCAAGGTCTCTCCTCTCTTTGGATGGGCAAGGAATATTCGTTACCCATCGTTCCTTCTCCACTTGTGGGGCAAACCCTCTCCCCAAACAGTTAGCCTATCTGGTCCCTTTCCATTCACCATTTTCTGGGTCTCTCCCACATCACCTGGAGTTATCAAAGATGTGGAGCTGCTCGCACTGGACACTGCCCTTCTGGTGGGTTATAAAACCTGTCTGCGAACCAGTGCATCTTTGTCAAAAAATCAAGTTAATATATAAAGGGAATTTAGAAGTTCTCAGGGTTTTGGCTCCCCTTTCTTTTGTTTTGGGGAGGCGTCTTAATATCTTGTTTCTCCTCCACTTTGCCTGTCCTTGAGGATTAAAGCTATGCCATGGTGTAAAAATCTTATACTGTGCAAAAAGGTGCAAAATTTTCAAAATATAACAGGACCATTGTCTTTTTTTTTGCTTGGCACACCATAACAAATGCTTGTATAGGGGTTCAGTGACCCCCGGGTGTCTCTTTTGCTGGCCGAAAGTGAATCCCGAAAGGTGTCTACCACGTGGATGAAAGACAGCGACCAAAGATTTATAATGGGTCAATCCATTTTGCCAGATTTCATTGGGTCTCAAACCACGAGGGTTCTTCCCTGGAGGCGTGTAGGGCGTGGAAAGGAAGGCAAGCTTACAGGCTTTTACTATCCCCAAACTTCCTCTTTTATTCAAATTGTAAATTAAAAGCTCAAGCAGCCTGATGATATTTGAATGGATCTAAACTTCTTGGCAAAGGGGTTTGACCAACATGTTAGAAGGCTTCTGCCTTTGGTGCCATCAAAATTTGGGACCTGGAAGTCCATATGAGAATGGACATGTAATATATAGATCTTACCTGGTCTTTCTCCTTGCTCTTGAAGTTTCTTAAAGGCATATAATAGAGCTGAAATTTTATTTGGGCTGTGGCAATTCTTTGTACCACACCTACTGAATAGGCTGAATCAGATATTTATTTATGTCTCCTGGATAATAAGAAATAGAATGATCCTTCAATTCATTCTGCTGGGTGGACTGAAAATGATTCTATTTCCTCTTTATAGTTAGATCGAAATACAGCATAAATATTATTTTGGATGCATCTGTGAAGATAGTTGGTCCTTTAAGAGGAATTTAAAACTTTTTCTTTAAAGAATCCATCCCAATTATGTAATGTCTTTATCTTTAATGGAGACCCATTAAAAATTTGGGAAAGCTAATAAAATTTGCCACTCTGGATGGTCTCCCAACAACATTAATATTGGATAAAATTATTTTCAGGTCTTGTCCCAGATAATTGCTTCCTTAAATGGCCTTTAAAAATTCTAGCCACAAGCACTGGGTGGTGTAAAGGCTTTGTTCTGGTTGTGCGGGGCTTTACCCCCTTTCCCCCTGTCCCCTTGTGAAGGACTGCTGTGGGTGCCTCTTGTGTGGCAAAACCCCATATCTCAAAGGGTTTTGGTGCTCTTTCAATCACATTGGATAAAAGCCAGTTCAACTTCTCTCAAAGCTTTTTTGAGCTTCTTTTGTAAACTGGCGTGGTGAATTTAACACTGTCTCCCCTTAAAATGTCCTATAATGGTTGTAACTGATGGATCAAACCTAACACTTCACATCCTTGGATATTCTATCAATTTCGAAAATCATTCAATGTGTTTAGCTTTTCTGTTTTAAGGACAGTTTTGAACTATAAACCAATCTTCAATCCTAAATATTGAAAAGGGCATGTCTTTGAATTTTTTTCTGGTGCTTTATAATTTGTAATTCTGGTGTTTTCTATGGTCTTTTTGTAGACGTTCTAACATTTTGTTCCTCAATTGCCATCCCAAAATGTTCCATGTAATGTAATAGCATAACTTTAAATGCTTTCTTATGGACAAAAGGCAGCAACAACATTTGACACATAGTGGGCTTTTTCATTCCCAGTGGCAAAACTTCCATTCTTTTATAAGGCTCAGCTAAGTTAATCTGGGCCTGAAAACAAATCTTTCATATCCTCCTTATCAGAGGGATAGAATAGAAACAATCCAATATCTAGCCCAAAGAGGCCATTCTCCAAACTAGTGGTGGGTGGCTGAAGGAATTTCCCGTTTTCATTTTTTAACCTTAACATCTCCATTTTAATTTCTTTCCCCAACAAACACAGGAATTCCAAAGTTTAAGAAGGTTTTAAATGTCCTTGTTCAAGCTGCTCCTTTATCTAATAAGGCTAATTTATCTTTACTTAAGACCCTGTTTATCACACTGGGTATCAGTTTTCCATTGGATGGGAACAGGTGAAATGTTGGCGGCTTCAAACAGCCTGCTTAAAAACCAAGTACTCTTTTAACCCTAATTGCTTAAAACGTCTCTTACAGTTGATGGGGATTTTTCTACTATAAAGGGTAAAACTCCTGCTTTGCCTTCAAAGTCCATCTTATAGGGAGCCACTTCAGCTGCAGTCCCCTACACCAGACATGTAGGTGTCTCTTTAATCTTTGGCCAGTGACTGGGCCATGGCACCTCTAATGACCATCCGATCTGCCCAGTGTTTACCAATCCTTCCAATGGAAGGCCATTTATATAGATCGTGAGCATAATTGGTGGTTTTAGTGCTGTCCAGTAAATTGCTGGATTTTGTGATCTGGAATCAGAATCTGGGTGACTATCACCAAGCTGCTTATTAGGATTCTGTTGAGTAAACCTGATGCTACTATTTCTCCCTGGGTGATAAGTCACACATTGTCTGCCTGTATTGGTGACTGGGATATTATCACCATTCCCAGTTTCCCATCAGTGTGTGGATAGACACTGTTTTTACGTACTCTCAGGAGGTAAAATGGTCAAGCCTACTGTGCCTGGAGGCAAGGGATCCATAGGCTGGAGAGAACAGATTTCCACCTCTCCAGGGTATCTCAGTTGTCTCAGCTTACAACTCTATTTTCCTAATTGTAATCCCTTTCTCCCCATCAGGTTGCTTCCTGGCTGATTGATTTGTAATCCCTTTCTCCATCTATGGCTTCCTGCTGATTGGTCATGTCTGGTATTGGACTTCTAGGCACTCTCTGGTGCACCATTGCCATCATGCCCAAGTGTTTTGCCCTAGGGCCTGGGCTGGGCCCCTCATCCTGTTCCCTGACCTTCATTTCTGAGGCCCAATGGAGCCTCTTTGCATTGGACAGGACTGGGGCCTTCTCTCCCCCTGCTTTCTCACTCTGCCTCTATACCAACACTGGCTTTCAAATGCCACTTTACCTTATGAAGCATTGCGTGTCCTCTCGATCCCTTGCCAGAGGGCCCTGTCTACCATGTTGGGATTTTCGGAAGTCTGCATCAATCTGGCTATAAAGGCTTTGTCCACTGTGGCTGGCGTCTTATGACTCTCTAAGGAATCCTTGCAGTCCTAATAATCCTTCCACCATCATTGATTTTCTAGCAAGTTTTATTAAAACATCTATTGATGAATTTTTCCCCATTAGTTCTTGTGATAAGTCTGAGCTCCACAAAGTCAACAAAGGCTCATCCTGGCCCTTGTGTTATTTTGAAGGCTTCACCTTTGTCATTTTATTTGAATCAAGTCCGCTTGAGTACATTAGCAACAATTTGCTCTTATGCTGCCTGGATGTTATCTGTGTTGTGACGTCTGCTGGGACCTATACCTGTTAAGGGTCCAGGTGATCGATAGCATTACAGCATTTTGACTATTTGTTGAGCTTGATCTACAGGCTCACTATTTCGAAACCAATAATTTTGTAGGTCACAGGCTACCTTTGCTATGATTTCCATCATTAGAGTCAAGATTTCAAAGCCAAATTCTGTAATAGCATCTTAACATAAGCTAGTAGCATATGATGTTGCTATAAAGAAGTGCAACCTTTTCAGGTCTTGATGATTTCTATGTTAAAAGGGCGTATCTTGACTTTGTTGAGGAGGCATTAAACTGGAAATTACAGGAAAGATATGTGGTTGGAGCTCTCTGACGTCCACCCCTTTCTTTGGCCTTCATTAAGCCCTCTTGTAATCTCACTCATAATTGGATACTGGGGATGCTGGGGAAGGTGCTGGTGCTGCACTGCCCCCACTGCCCCTCCTCCCTCCATCCTGGAGGGTGGAGTTGATGGAGGAGATTCAATCACTTGCTCCTGAGGTGGAGCTGAAGCTGCCTCCTGAGGTGGAAAGTCACCACACCCTTGCTCACTTAAGTCTCCATGCCCTGTGGGATATGGTCATTAATCTCTTCATTGCCTTCCTCCTTAATATCAGGCCTGCCTCTTTGGCTACTCCTAGCGGGAGCAATGGGTTTTTTCCTTCTTCTAGGGATAGGGTTTTTTAATGCTAACTGAATTATATTGTGTAAATAAAATGCCTTGATGGAAATTGAATGAGGACCGTTTTCATTGTAATATGCAGACAACTGTTGTCCAACCAGGGACCAGATCTGCTCCTGCTCTACGAACCAAGGGGAGATGCGGTTTAATGTACCCAGAAGTCTAGCTACCTGTTCCAAGTTATAAGTAGCCCTTGTCCTTCTATCAAGCAACATGCTTTCTATAGCACCACTAGTGGGTGGGGTTGGTGGGGTTGAAGGGGTTGAAGGGGTTGGGGGCGGGGATGGAAGTCTTTAGCTGCATTTGTCCCATTTTAGCTAAAAAAAAAAAAGATTACTGGTTTAGTTTTTAAGAAAATAAGTTCCCTGTTTGTCTATTAACAATACTACCCAAGTTCCTGGTCACTGGAGACTTCTTCAGTCCTTGGTTCCCACCGTTGGGCGCCAAATGTGAAGACCGTGTATTTTTAAAATCAGCAGGAGTCCGGAGTTCACGTTAGGGGAAAATCGTCAGTCTTTATTCTCAGTGAAGAAGGATCAGAGGTAGAAGAGAATCGGCGATAACAATTCCACACGCTCCCAATTTGTATATATCAAAAGTCACATAAATTATGTATTGAGAACCTTATGTAATATGCTAAAGCATATATACAAGCATTAGTTGTATCTTCCAACCAATATAAAATGTTCACTGTGCTCAGTTATAACATTAATAGAATCTGACTTCTCATCCATTAATATGGAAAGATACACATAGAATTTAATTTGTGGAGATCTGTCATTAGACATTTGGTCAGTTCTCACGGTGATATTTTGAAAAACTTGCAGTTGTTATCTATAATCTTATTTAGAGATTGTGATGTAAAACAAAAATAAATCAACCTTTGTAACAACCTTTTTCCCATCAATATTTGGTTGTGCTGCATATAGAGCTAAATGTTCTCTGCCTTTTTAATTTTTCTTGTACTTTTTAAAAATGTATTTGTGTTATATTTTTCACAGAATATAAACTCCTTGAGGATTACATTTGAGGGTATAAACTTCTGTGTTTATATCATGGTACCTCGTACATAATTGTTCAACCAACAAACATTTATTAAAGTTGTAATTTGTATTAGATACTGTAATTGTTGGTCATCCTTTGGTTTTTTGCAGAGGCGGTTGGGGTTAAGTGACTTACCCAGTGTTAAGTGACTAGCAGACAGCTAGGAAGTATTAAGTGTCTGAGGCTAGATTTGAACTCAGGTCCTCCTGACTTTGGGGCTGGTGCTCTATTCACTGCACCACCTACCTGCCCCAGTCACCCTTTGTTTTGAAGAAAACCAGATACCATGGAGCTATCTATGTCTTGACTAGTTCTTGAGAAGTCTCTTCCAGAGTCATTGAAATCCAATATCAGGACCGAAGTCAAGATGACTGGCAATGGTTCAGGATACAGTGGGTGACCTTGGCATTTTTTGATGTCTATCCAAGCTCTAAGTATTACACAGTTCCTGCTTCAACTGCTGTCATGACCATTGGAAGAAATTGTTCTCATCTACTCATTCCACTGAAGTTTTCACATGCTTGAGGTTAATATCCCAAGTTGAGTTTGAGACCTATTGGTTACCCTCAATCTGGTTTAGCTCATATACTGAGACAGTTTTACTGGGGTGTGGCTGCTGCTCATGCTACAACATTTTGGAGCCACAAGTGGGTGACAAGTACACTCCAAAGGTGGATAAGCAGCCCTCAAAAGGAGTCAGCAAGCCTCACACCAGAGGTACTAGTTCTCCTTCTAGTTCTACCTCCACATGACTCCAGCTAAGTCACTCAACCCCAAATTTCTTAAATGTGTGAGTTGTTACCATCACATAACTGAATATGGAGGTTGTAAAAAATTTATCAATAGTAAACAAAGCTATAGAACTTTGATACTCTCTATGTAGAATTTGCTCCATCTCATGTATATGCCTATAATTTCTCATCTCTCAACAAACAATAGGTTTCTATTAACATTTCTTCTAAGATGACTCACCAGCCTCTGGTACCAGAAAACTAAAGGATAGTTCACTAAGATGTCCAAGGCCCAGTGGGTATGGTCTAGCTGCAAAAGTGCTAAAACACAGAAGCTATGGGCTGCTCTTGAGTATGGTCCAAATCAGATTAAAATGTAGTTTAATGTGTTAATAAAAATGTAATATACAAACATATGTGATTGCCTAAATAGATATGCAACTCCACTGAGATCTTTATGTTTGGGGTTAATGGCCCCTGTTTCTATTTGAATTAAATGATAGTTATCTACTAAACACTGATTCATCTTAATTTCTTGACAAGTAGAATAAATTAAGTTGCATTTATGTCTAGGTTTCCCTGACTACTCGATGTTCTTACAATTCCATAAAACTCCACATATGACTTCATAATCCCAAATGTGGATTTAAATTCAAGATGTAAATTTCCTCTATTAAATAAGGTCAGAAATGCTACTGGATCCAGAAGTGGAAAGTGAGAAAAAAAAATGGAGTCATTAAGTATCTTCCTAAGATAGACTTAAAGGAAGTTATCTATCTATAGATAATTTTATCTTTCGCTGAACACCATTTCATTTATTAATTTTTTGGTCCCAGACAGGTCATTGAACCTCCATGATGGTTTCTTGATCAGTAAAACAGGAAAAATATCACCAGTCTCACAGGTTTATTATGAGAATCAAATGAGATAATATGGATAAAGTACTCTGTAATCATTAAGGCACTATAGATGTGACTTATTATCAGTTATGATAAAATATTTTTATCTGTAAAGCATTCATTTGCTATTCAATAAGGTAACATACATGTAAAGAACATTGAAAACCATAAAGTACTATATAAGCACTAGCTGTTATTACTATCATTATTAGTACTATCATGGAGATTTTATATGGCATACTCATGCTGGTATTTTGTATCATGAGGTTTGTAATTTCATCCACTTTTAACATTTCCCTTAGAAAAGGATAGATACCCAAACAGTCTAGAGAGTACCAATCAACCAGGATCATCTTTTAGATTTTTGGTCTACTCCAACTTCTTCATAGGGTTATATGAGTCTGGGAGGCACCGTGAAAGGAGTAGTTGGATGTATAAAGGAGGCAAATTGCGCTATTTTATCTCTTGGAACCACCCGTGAGGAAAAGAATCCTATTTTGTTCTGCTTTTCTCAACAAAGTGTTACTTGCCTCTAAAATCTTCCCTAGAATAATTATTCTTCCACAGAGAAGCCACAGAAGGGGTCATGTATGTTCCTGATTCACATTATGTTTATATCAAAAGAATCAGCCTGTTAATCATAAAAGAATCACAGAGATGGATAACTCTTATGAAACTTAGTATTCAATCATTTGCATTATGTTCTATGGTTTTTATTAAGTAATGCCTCTGTTGCCATTGGGTACATTTCAAGTTCCCAAAGACATTTCCTTATATCCCCCCACATGACAGGAACTTAATAAGTTCATAGATTGACTGAAAAAAATCATCAGTAGCAGAAATAATATTAGAAGTATAAGGATGCATTCTAAGATGTTGCTTAAAGAGAAATATGGTATGGACAGAGCAGTAACTGTCATATAGCATAACAACTAACAGGTCTCTAACCATACAACATGTTTATGGGACTTTGGGGGAACAGAGAGATTAGATAGATGGTTTAAGAAAAGTGCTGGAATGACCTTACTTATACCCAGGAAAGAGAAAAGAAAGGGGAGAGTAGGCTTCACAACCTGGAAGCATACAAAGATAAAAGGCAATTGTACTTTAGTACATTTTTATTTCAGATCCTGTGTCAGCAGAATTGAAATTCACAATATCTGGAAGAAGAAAGTTTACTGTACATATAAAAACTGTATCATTTAAAAATCATACCTACTGTTTAAATGACTAAATGAAAGGAGGAAAAAGGATTCTAAAAAGACTTTATAAAGATTTTGAATCCAGAAATCATAATTACATTGAAAGTTTGGGCTCCTTAACATGAAACTATCCAATATCATACGAGGCATAACTGAATCAGAAATGCTTCTTTGCTTCAAATTACTCAGACAAGACACTGATAATAGAATTTAGAGCTAGAAAAGACCTTAGAGATTGTCTATGTCTTCATAGATACAAATAGATGAAGGAACTAGGATTCATATTAAAATTATCTGATTCCAAATCCAGCATTCTTTCCTTAATACCACAGTATTTAGGCAGCAATGGATGTACAAACATGTATTGATTTATATTAATAATAGGTAATGAAGGATTTCACTTTTTTTTTTTTTTTTTTTTTTACAAATATTTCATTTGATTACCAGAACAATCTTAGTAGATTAGTGCTGTTATTATCCCCATTTTATAGATGAGAAAGAGACAGTGGTTAAATAACTTGCTGAGGACATATAGCTATTAAGGATTCAAGATGTGAATTTAAGTCTTCTTGTCTTCAGATACAGTGATTTGTCCATTTAACTGCTTTCAGCCTCATGATAGTAATTTTTAAGGGCAATCAGAAACCAGCTCAATTTTATAAAATGGAGAAGGAGGGAAAGAGAGATGGATAGGTGATAAAGATGAGAAGAAAATAACAATTATATCCCGAGGTCTTGCATCTCAATTGATTCCATTGCTGAGAAGTAATAGTTGTAAGGCATGTCTAATATTCAATAATCATTCTATTTCTTGTGTAGAAAAGCCCAGTGTTCTCTAGTATAAGGAATACCTTAACAGCTTTATGGAATTTATTGTGTATTCTCTTTACTGTGTTGGGAAGACAGAGTGGTTAATGGGAATAAGTACTCTCTATGGAACATACGTGAAAGCATTAGTCATTGGGGAACGAGTGTGAAAATGTTTAGTATGTCTTCAATTACCTAGGTTGGGCTACTCTGTCTCATGAAATGTCTTGATATCATTATTGTGTGAACTGTTTTCTGGTCTTCCCTCTACATCAGTTTTTTCAAGTCTTCACAATTTTCTCTAAATCTATCCCTTTCGTTGTTTTCTTATTAAATTCATATACCGTAATTTGTTTAGCTACTTCCCAAATGATGGGCAACAGTTTAATTTCCAGTTTTTTGTCACTACAAAAAAAAGGTGTTATAAATATTTATATTTATTTGTCTTTTCCCTCTTCCTTTGATATCTTTGAATAAAGGCCTAATAGAAGTAACACTAGATCAAAGAATGTGAATAGTTTAATGACTTTTGAAGCATAGTTCTAAATTACTTTTTAGCAGAACTAATTTATGGCTCCACCAACAATATCAATCAAATATGTCTGTTTTCCTACAGCTCTTCCAGCATTTTGTCATTTTATTTTTTGAGTTTTTGCCAAACTGATGGGTGTGATTTAGAACCTCAGTTGCTTTAACCGGCATTTCTCTAATCATTACTAACTTGAAGCATTTTTTTGTCCATGAGCCCTCTTCCTTTAAAAACTTTTAAAAGTTCATTTCCTTTGAATATTTATCAATTTGGTAATGTCTCACATTCTTGCAAAACTGAATTAAAAAGGGGCATTGTGGATAGCCACTGGACTGGAGTCAGGAAAACTTAAGTTAAAATCTATCCTGGCTGTCTCTTTAACCTTTCTCTGTCTCATATTCTTCAGCTATAAAATGAAGGTAATAGCATCCAACTCCCAACATTGTTTTGAAGATAAAATGAAATTATATTTATAAAGTACTTTGCAAATCCTTAATGCTCAGTAAAAATGCTATTATTAGCTATAATCAAATTTGTTTATCTTCTGTGATCTTCTCTGTCCCATGTTTGATCATGAATTCTTCTCCCATTCCTAGATTTAAAAGAAAATTTCTTTTTTATTCATCTAATTTGTTCTTGTTAAGTCCTATCTGATTTCATTACACATTTGGAGTTTTCTTGGCAAAGATGCTGGAGTGGTTTGCCATTTCCTTCTCCAGTTTAAAAACAGTATTAAATGACTTGCCCAAGGTCATAAAGCCAGATTTAACACAAGAGGATGAGTTTTCCTAACTTTAGGGTTGGAACTCTATCTACACTGCTAACCTATCTAAGTCATAAGAAAAGGAAAAGGAAGGGGAAGAGAAGAAAAGGAAAGGGTGTCATTTTGATCCTCTTTGAAAATGGACAACTGTAATGTCTGGGCAAGCTTCCTGGAAGGCCTTGGGTTACCAGCCTTGGTCTCAGCAGAATGAGAGTATGAGAATAGTCAGGAATAAAATCCAAAGTCTTTATTGTCTCCTTCAGTCTCCCAGTCTGTGCTAGCAGTCTCAGTCAGTCAGCCAGTCTATAATCTCTCATCTCTTCTAGTCAGCCAGTCAGCCAGTCAGCCAGTCAGCCAGTCAGCCAATCAGCCAGTCAGCAGTCTGCACATTTCAGTCTCTGAATTCAGTCTGACTCTGACCTCTTAAATGCTCTATTACAATCACACCAATTCATCATACTGAGTATAAGCCAAGCATTATATCATTAAGGAACCATTATTTCATCAATTCCACCAAGTTAATATTTTGTAAGATTACATCAATCATACCGAGGCTTAAGTATACCTTTTCAGAGTTCCTGCCCTCTACAGACAACAATCTTATCAAAGTCATGTGTCCATTTGGAGCTACTCTTGGTAAATGGTGTGAGGTTTTGATGTAAACATAATTTCTGCCACAATGCTTTCTAGTTTCTGTCATTTGTGAGTCCTTACCCAAGTAGCTGGGGTCTTCAGATTTAGCTAAGATCATGGAACTTCCTCTGCGATATAGTCCTTATTAGATAATAATGTTAGAGCCAGAAGGAATCTTTAACAGCATCGAGTCTTTTACAGATGAGAAAACTGAATTCCAGAATGTTTAAATAACTTGCCTAAGGTATAAGAACAAGGAAGGGCTTGTTTTTGTCCTTCCTTCTTGAAGAGGACTATGATATTAGGTGATGCCATGAAATACAAGTGAACTGGATTTAAGTGAGGGAGGTTTAGGGAAGGATTGGATCTCAGGTCTTTTTGGCTCAAAATCCAGCACTAGCTAGTTTGTTATCCCTTTGGTTTGAAACAAATTCTTTAAAACACAATCAGATGCATTAAAAAAATGTTTTTATTAGCTAAAAAGAAGAAAATGGCAGAAAAACAAAGAAAATTATTTCCAAACATTAGATTTCAGGAGTCTTTGGAGTTTTCTTCTTATTCCTCCAGGGGGACTGAGCTGTTTCCCCTTAGGACATGCAAATTTGCCAAGCCTTTCATCATAAACAATTATTAAGACTCTTCCCTCTTGCGTCTTATGATTTTATTGCAACATATTTCAGTAGGAACTGCAAAACCTCCCTTTAGAACCCCTAACAGTGTCCTGGCCTGGAAATGTTAGCCTACCGAAGGGACCTGGAAAAAGGGGCGGGGACAGAAACTGAGATAGCAACTAAGAAGGGAAGAAAAAAAAACTGTACAATAACAGCTTCGATTTCACGAGAAAAAAGTGTTGTTGGCTACCCGAGGAATTATCATTTCCTCTTGTTACTCTGGAAAAATAAAGGCTTTTGGTTCGCTAAAAGCAGAAGGCTGGCCTAACTCTCCATATCAATGATATCATTGCTTCTAGTACATCATCTTGGACTGCCACCAAGGAGCGGAGAGACCTGGATGGTCTGGAGACCCCGGGCAACACGTCCCAGCCCCAGGCGTAGCCCACAGCCAAAGAGGGGGTGTGCAGCGCTTCTGGCACTTGACTTGTGCTGCCACTGCGTGGATACTGGAAGAAAAAGGGTCGGTACTGGCTTCTGGGCTTGAGAATTTGGACCTCTCCCTCACTAGGGTGTGTGGGCCCGCAATGAATAAAGTGGTACACAGAGAAGCAAGGGTGCGCACGCGCACGGACACACATTACTCTCTCACTCTCTCTCTCTCTCTCTCTCTCTCTCTCTCTCTCTCTCTCTCTCGGACACACATTACTCTCTCTCTCTCTCTCTCTCTCTCTCTCTCTCCAAACCCAGCCTCGCGCGGCAAAACGTCACTCGGAGCTGGGAGGGGAAAGAGAAGGGAGGTGGGGTCGGAGGATCCGGGAGGGAGCAGGAACAGTCACTGCTTCTACTGCTGGTCTGCGGGTGCTGCTCCTGGGGCGAGCTGGGAGCGGCCCCCAGCCAGAGACGAAGGAGGAAGAGGACGAAGAGAGTAAAGAACATGGTGGAGCTGGAGACAGCAGTGGCCAGAGGAAAAGCTCGTGCCCAGGCTGGTAGTCCATCCTGTCATTACCCCCGCGCCTCCTGCTAACGTGGGCCCCACCAGACCCCAGCTGTCAAGCTACAAGGTACTGGTGGAGAGAGGGAGGGAGGTGGGAGTGAATGGGGAGGGATAAGGATACCACCTCTGATGGAAGCCTCTCCTGCAGATAGGGAAGGGATGGGGAGGGTAGATGGTTCTGTGAGGAGGGTGGGGGTTTATTAATGATGCTGATGGTGGTAATTAGCATAATGCATTCCTTGCTCACCTCCCGCCCCATCTCCAAATGAAGGGAAAAGGGGGATGCCCTAGACTGACTGTCCAGGGAGGAGATACGATGCGGAGACAGGACAAGAAGAGGATTTAAAGAATAAATGTACAGTAGATCTCAGGGGAGATGCGATGCACGCTGAAAAATCACGGATTTTGCAGGAGCAGAAGGGCCTGGAGACTGGAACAGTACACTCTTGAGTAGTGTGTGTGTGTGTGTGTGTGTGTGCGTGCGTGTGTGTGCCCTCTTGTGAGCGAGAAGCGAGTGTGATTGAACCTCCAGTCCTCAAGCTGCAGTTAGTGGAACAGGAGTCTTGTTAGCATCTAGCTTGCTGTCAGCAGCCTCTTTAATAATAGGCAAGACTGTGGGACATTGTTATGGAAGATTTTCATCCTGAAACTGTATAATTTCTGATAGTGCCTCTGTGTTTTGGAATCCGCAAGTGAATTTTCTCCTTGCCCTGACCTCCTTACTTTGGAATGTAGGTGAGGAAGTAAAAATGTAACGCCTAAGCACTGGTCCTCCAGTGGGATGATGGTCACATCTGGAAGTGCTGAGGTTGCTCCTACACTTTCTGCTTCTTTCTGTATGTAGCACCATTCAGGTGGCACTTGTTTTTGCCTAGTGTCTGCATTGGTCTAAGTCTCCTCCCTGACAATGCAGCTTCTATTGTTTGTCTCATTTCTGACCAGTAGAAAGAATACTCTTACCACTTCTGCCTTACTATCTTCTCTCCTCTCAACTCCCCAGCCGCAATCACTTAAATGTCAGGTATTCTACCTTCCTGCTACTACTAATGTAATAACTCTAATGTTTGTTAAAGTATTTGAGAATCATTGATAAGTGTTATTTTCTTACCTTTCTTTCTAAACAGCATTTGTTTAGGAAATGTTATCCAAAAAAGGAGGGGAAAATAGTGCCTAATATTTTCATGTATGTTTAAGAAACCGACTTCTTTCTCTCTTAACACTAGTGAAATAAGCTTTCCTAGTTTTCACTAATAAGTGCTGTATTGAAATCTCCTAGTCACCAAAGGGATTGTATATTTGCTGAAAAGTCATCTGCCCTTTTACCTTGTGCTTTGCTGTTGTAGGGCGTTTCAAGTCTGGTCATAGCCAGCTGAATCAAAGCGAAGGGTCATAGAGATGGACAAACAAAAATATTATTGTTGGGTTGATTATGTATAACAGGAGTAAACCACTACCAGGATTGGTGTGAAACATATATAGCTTCTATGTGGGAAACTATTGGCATATATATTACATACACACACATACACATGAAAAACTGTCTATATATAATGATATCTCTGTTGTTAAGAGAAACCAGGCACGTGTAACTTAATTGGAATTCTTACAAGGTAAATATGTCTCTTTGTTGAGAGAAAAAGAATTATTTATCTTTATACTAAACACCTTGGCATTTCTTTGTTAACACAGGCTAGCTTAGCCTGCTTGAAATATCCTAGTAACAATATTTTAAATCTACTGCATTGCTGTCAGAATCTAAATTGGCTGCCTTGTCTTTTTTCCCCTTTTAAGACCATAGTTATTATACCCACAAAAACAAATATATAACACATTGTTATCATAGGGGTTTTTTAAGATTGTATTTTTTATTAGTTTATATTGCAGTTCATACTTAATAAGAATCAGTCACTTATACCTTCCTTTTACTATATATATATATATAGCAATTGCTTAATTTAATGTATTTTGTTCATTAACAATAATATAAGGATCAGGATTTCTTGAAAAAGTTAATAGGTAGCATAGATTTATTATTGCGTTCTTTTTGAGCCTTTAACATTTCAATTTGAGATTATCTTAACTCTGAAGAGTTGGTAATACATTTTGGGGAAAAACACATTTATAGATCTGAGTATATAATCTCATCATATTTGTAGAATCTTTTTCTTATAAGTAGTTACTGAATTTTGAGGTCTTTCTGAGGGTTTTCTTTACCCATTTTATGTGTGAAAAATATTTTTTTTAAAAAAAGTTCTTTATATTTGAAAGTAAACAGAAATGTCTAGCAAAATTCAAGCTTGTTAAATAAATACAAACAGTCTATTTTCCAAGAAAGTTTATATTCCCCATAAGTTATCCAAGGATAATGTCAGTTTGACTAAGGGAATTGGTAATTATATTGATTGAATGTCATTTGTAACAACTACAATTAAGTTTAATAAAATATTGCATGCAATGTTTAGAGATGAATAGATTTTATTGAATTTTGCAATTCATCATTATAACTTATAGCTTTTGCAGTAGCCTACAGCAACCCATTTGTTTTGCATGGATATATTTCATTCACTTAAAATATTATTAACTCCATTTTCACTATTATTCAGCTTCAAAAAAAAAAAACAAAACACCAAGCTGATTCTTTAAAATACATTTTGTTGTTTTTGCTTGCATTTTTTCTTTTTTGACTTCACTTTTCTTGTGCAGCACAATAATTGTAGAAAAATGTATAAAAGAATTGCACATGTTTAACATATATTGGATTACTTGCCATCTAGAGAAGGGAGTGGGGGAAAGGATGGGAAAATTTGGAAGAGAAGGTTTTGCAAGGGTCAATGTTGAAAAATTATCCGTGCATATGTTTTGAAAATAAAAAGCTTTAATAAAAAAAAATTAAAATATGTAAAAAAAATAGAATACTTGCAAGAAAAAATATTTACTGATAGCTGGTTGTAAAGAAAAAAGCTACAATTTATTTTGACTTTTATTCTATAGTAGACATTCATGATTTTATATGGAAATAAAAGCAAAGAATTTTGCACTTAGAAAAATAAATGTGTACTTCCAGTTTCACAGTAGTGTAAGTGATTTTTTGAAACAGCTTTAATATAATATTATGAAATACAGCCACCCCCTACTTTATCAACTTCATGGAAAAAGGTATTCATTTTTAAAATTGATCAAGCCAGAGGCTTTTCCATTGTCTAATATATTCTATAAACTTATTCTCATGTGGAATTTTGATTTTAATTAGTAAAACTAAATGAAAACAATAAAGCAAAAAGATGTACAAAAAGATGAGATCTTTTCTTGTATGACAGGAACATATGTGATATCAAAGTATGATTCAAATTGAAGTGTAAGGTTGTTTCAGTGATCTGAGTCCAGTCAATATATCCAAGCTAAAAACAAACTACTTAGATATCTCCTTCCCATTTATAAGATGGACATTGAATTGTGATTTGTTTCACTATCTTCACCAGAGAACTGCTGAATGATGAAAATAATTTTTCCCCATTTCACTTCATTTATTCATGTCATTTTAAGATTAGGGAGAAAAAAAATCACATCTTATAGATCTGATCATTAGCTTCCATGACATAATTGTTTGTGATTTCACACTAGAAAGATAGAGGAGTTAAGTGTGTGATAGTGATGTAAATTGTGTCCCCTTTGATTTTGGGGGGCTCTGAGGCTTTGCTCACTCTTTTGGGGGGAAGTTCCTAAGTCTCAGACTCTCCTCTGAAAGAAGCCCACCCTCAGGGAGCATAGTTGGGTGGTCTCATTCAGTTGGAAATCTTGGCTGCGGATATGGTCACACCCTCTATTGAGTTGAAGATTAGTCTGGAACTACTCCCAGTAGCTCAAACTACCAAGATAAGTAATCTCTTTTCAATTGGAGATCTAGGTCCCGGGGCACTGACAACATTGAAGGAATGTCATTCAATTTTGAATTGAAGCCTGAGCCTCAGAGGGCTAATAAAAGACAACTCTGAACCCCGAATCTTTGCAGAAGTCTGAAACAGGGATTATGCTTGCCAAGGAAGCTGTCCTGCCAAAACTTTTGCTCACTGGTGAAGATATTGTCTTCTCAGTGCCAATAAATCCCTTTTGCCACACAGATTTTGGGTTTGCGAATTATTTCACATAGGGCCTGCACTGACCTGAAGGATTTTCCCACCCCAATTCTCACACCTCATCACAACTACTACTAACTTCATCATTTGCACTTTATCAATAGCATGGGAGCTGAGATATTGGATCTGAGTTAATGGACCAGGTAAATAAATTCAATGACATTATTATGTTCAATTAATATGATTGATTATGATATGACATGATGATAATAATCATATATTAATATGATTAATATTAACACTATACCTTCTTATCCTTCAGCCATATTATTGTATGCAATTGACAAAGGACTGTCCAGAATAAATGTTAATGTTATTGGTAACAATATGGAAAACTTTCTACTGACCACTATATGTTAGGTAGGAAACTGACAAATGGTCTTTGCTCACCAGTGGTGATTCCTCAGAGAGGAATTTCCCAGTCTTCAGAGCAAAAATTCAAATATAAAGATATGATTAAGGCACCTTTGTATCTTAATTCCTGGGGATTGCTTATTTCCAAAGAAGACATAATGTCTAGACATGACAGTGAATTAATTTTTTTACATAGCTCTCATAATATGTAGACATTTTAGTGAATTCATTTATAAAAGACTAGGGAAGTGCTAGATTTTTTGCATCTGAGATTTCATTAAATCATTAATATTACTGGGATTTTATTTTTCATTTTTTTTAATGTTATATAGATCTTCTATCTCACCTTGGAATTTAGGTAGTATTTCAGGTCTTTTTATTTAATGAAAATTTAGTGTTTATGATATTCATATAAAAACAGTACTGACAAGTCACTTTCACAGAAACATAACCATTTATTTGTCCTATTGTGTCAAGTTTTTCCAGTATCATGGGAACATTTTATCTTTATCAGAAGGTGTACCCCACTTTGTGAAAAGTTGTATGTATGCAACTAACATTTTTGTAAACTGAATCAAAATGTAAAATGCTCCAGTAGAAGATGTTCGTTAAAGAACTGTATCAAATCTTTTTGTAACAAGCATAATTTATTTGTTTGCTAAATTTGGACTTTAAAATTTTATTTCCTTAAAGTGGAGCACACCAACATTACATTCTTTTCCTTGGGAAAGATGCTTAAGGGCAAGGGTCTAAATAAAATCAAAGTAAATTTTCAGATTATCCCCAAATGTTAGCATATTTGGTAGGTAATAGTATATAATTTTTGCCTGTTAAGCCTGATTGAGAATTTTCTTTCTGAGTATGAATTTCTTTTCCTCTTCTGTGGGTGAATTAGAGTAGGGAGAGAAGTGGGAAGTGGCATAGAATGAATGAATGAAACTACCAGTTGACTTTCTTCTAGGAGTCATTCTGAGTATATATTCTAATTCTAGTAGTTTCATTTTAAGTGTGTCCAATTCCTGTGTTCTTTCCTCTTTCTCTACAAGATTATCTACTAGTCTGGTCAGGCTCCTGGGAAAATTCTTTTTTCTTTGTTTGCCTCCTCCCTGCCTCCAAACATCTATCCCAAATACCTAAGAATTCTGGTGTATATTCAAAATTTCAGGGATCTGTGATTTTGTTGGTGTGGCTGCTTTTTTCCACCAGCTCTGATGAAAGTTCCTGTTTAACTCAGTAAATGGTCTTGTGAAAGTTGCTGGGACTGAGGAATTTCTCATCCTAGTGTCAAAATTGTGATTAAGTCTCTCAGAGCTTAGCCAGGAAGGGCTTCAGACTACAGGCTCATAATCTATCACTAGACGCACTTCCTCCTAATATAGACCCATTTAGCAGTGGTGAAAAGAAATTGTTTCAATTGTTTCATTGTTTTATTTTGTTTTCTTAGTTTAGACTAAAAAACTTTTCAATCAAAACTTATTCTCCATTAATATTGCCTTTTGAGAAGCCAAGATCACTAGAGGTTAGTAGAACAGAACAGTGATATTTAGCTCTTTTCATCTATCAACCTGTTGTGCTTATTTCTTCTTCATGACTTATAAGATTGAAAGCAATCAATACTCCAAATGATGTATTTATTTTCCACCACTTAAAAATAGTTTTTACCTCCCAGTTAGGATTTTTGCTCTCCCAAGTACTTGAAGATTACAGATTATTTTCTAAACAAACACCATGGAAATATTGTAATAACCAAGTTAGAATTTATTCCATAGATGAAATTTCCCATAGTGTTACATAGTATAAAAAGTCTAGCTATTTCTGTCCTTTGGCATAATATTTTTTTGGTCTCTTTAGGATGAAAAAAAAAAAAAACTCTTTTTTTTTTTTTAAAAAAAGCAGAAATTAAATGTTCCCTTGTAATAGATATAATCATTTTACCTTCAGAATCAAATATAAAATCATCTGTTTGGCATTCAAAACTCTTCACAAACTTGTTCACTCCTACCTTTCTACTCTTCTTACACACCTCTACAAAATCTATTGATCCTTGCTATTCCTCCCACAAGACACTCCCTTTCCAGACTCCAGTATCCAGACTCCAGTATTGGCTGTTTCCCATCTCTGGAATACTCACCTTCTTCATCACTACCTCTTGTATTCCCTGGCTTCCTTCAAATTCCAGCTAAAATTTCATTTCTATGTGAAGTCTTTGCTGATCCCCCTTATGCTAATACCCTCAGTCTATTGATTATCTTAGCTTTATCCTGCCTGTATGTTGTTTGTACATAATTGTATGAATGGCATCTCCTCCATCAGATTTGTATGTACTTTGAGGGGAGTGACTGTCTTTTGCCTTGATTTTTATCCCTAGAGTTTTGCAGTATAGCTTATAGGTTCACAATTTATTCTCATTGACTGCCTAGTCAAGTTAGTCATAACTGTCACAATTGAAACACACTTACTACTATGGATAAGCCTAACAATAGAGGAGACCTAATGGAAATTTTACCCAGAGCAGTAAAACAGCTCCAGGTCAGAACTGAAAGATGAATTCTGCAAGTGCTTATTGTCTGTACAGTAATTCTGGGTTCTAGATCTAGGACTTGAGAAGATCTTCCTTCTTTGTCTATTGCATCATATCTCCCCTAAGGTATTTTGAAGGCCTTTGTGTTTTAGGATTGCCTGGTATTTAGATGCACTAGATGATATTTGAAAGAGACTCAAGGATGAACTTCCTGACATCAAGGATTGGTGGACCCTACAACAAGTTACTGATTAAAAAAAAAAAAAAAAGTCTCTCAGAGAAGAAGGTAAGAGTAAGCAAGACATCCATTTGTATGGAGTTCTGCTTAAGAACCTGGGAAGCAGGGAGTAGAGCACCTGCTCTAGAGTCAGAAGGACTTGAATTCAAATTTATCCTCAGACACTTACTAGTTGTGTGACTAAGTTACTAGGCAAGTCATTTAATCTCAACTGCCTCCAAAAGAAAAAAAAAAAGAACTAGGGAAGTGATATATAGATATCCTTTATGTCTTTCATATTTTTTGAAGATGCACTTCAAAGAATATACACAGCTATTTTATTTTCCTTTGTAAAATATGGATGAGGAGATTGTCAATTCTAAGCTAATAGGGTGATGAGTTATATAAATGTATCACATAGGATGGATTCAAGATGCAGTATGAGACATACATTTTTGGATGAATCCAATGTAGAAATTTGTTTTTCCTAACTGTACACATTGGCTACAATAGCTTTGTTTTCTTTCTTTTTTTTTTTTCCAGAGGGAAGTGGGATGAAGAGAAATAAATGCATATTAATGGGGAAAAAGAAATGGCATTGTTCACAGGTTTTGTTTTTTTGTTGGGGCTAAATAGTCCAGTAGGTTAGAAAGATAGACATTATTGTATATTTGTATTTCAACAAGGCAAAAAAAAAAATCACTCATATCCTTACAAAAAAGGTAGAGAGATGCAGGCTAGATAATAGTACAATGAGTTGAAATTGTTGTTTGTAGTTGGTGGTTAATTGATGAATAGTCTGATGTCATATTTAGGGGCTCTATCCTCAGTCCCATCTTGATTAACATTTTTATCAATGATTTGGATGAAGACCCATGGGATATGATTATGCAAATAATGAAGAAGAAAGCCATAGTTAATATATGTTGGGAAAACAGGATAAAGACAGGAATGATGAACTAACTCTAAGGAAATAAAATGTAGTGCTTGATTTTTGTATATATTTGTTTCTTCTTTTAGATTATGGGCTGCTTGAGAGCAGGAAATCTCTTTTGCTTTTGTTTTTTAATCCCCAGTATGCTTAGCACAGGGCCTGGCACATTGTAGGAGCTTAATAAATGTTCACTAATTGAATGTGATTGAAATTTAAAGGGAATGAAAGATGCAAAATCCTACATCTAAATTTGAAATTTCAATGGTATGAATACAGTATGGGTGAAATATGTCTATAGTATATACATGTGAAAAAAATATATAGGGGTTTATATTCACTACAAGCTTAGAATTAATCATTAGCGTACTGTGACTGCCTAAACAGCTTAAGTTATGAGGGCAGTTAAGTGGCAGAGTGAATAGAAAACCCCAAATGGAGTTATGACAAGTCAGACACAGCTGAAACTACAGAATAGCAACAACAACCAGAAAAAAACCTTAGAGTGTGGTATACAAAATTAGAGAAAGTCTCATATTATTAGTATAGCATTGTTTATAATTCTAGGCATTGTAACGATCGCACTAGCGCCCAGGACACCCCAGAATCAACCGGAGTCAGGATAAGCAAAAGTCTGTCTTTATTCTTGGTCTTTAGGGGTAGAAGTGAAGGGGATGGAAGAGAATCTCTGCAAGCACCTTCTTCCTCATCTACCACCGAGCCGTGTCCCTGGCTAGCTTTACTCCACCCCCTAGTCCCTCCTACAATCCTCTATACACCAATCATTGAGCCAGGACAGATAGCGGAAAGGACCATTTTCCAAGCATATGCCCATAGAGTATTGTCCAATCAGAAGTTAGCTTCAAGTGCTCTGCACTCCCGACCTCAGGGCATAGTTCCAGCCCTCTACAAGGTATGACATTTTAAGAGGGATAAAGTGTCCAGGGTCAAGTAATCAGGAAGGATAATGAGAGATCTTAAAATGATTGAAGGAACTAGAAATATTTAACCTGGAAAAGAGAAAACAAAGAAATTGTTACCTCCAGATATCTGAAAAGCTGTTCTTTCTAACTCCTGAGAGCCAAACTAGGCCAAATGGGTAAAAGTTACTAGAAGGCAGATTTGGCTCAAAAGAATTTTTTTTGGTAACAATTAGAAATGAATAAAAATGGTATTTTAAAAAGATATCAATTACATTTTGTTTAAAGTATGAAAATGGGATACATTGCCTTGTGATATAAAGAGTTCTCCAATCCTGCAAGGGTTCCCGAGTGGATATTATCCATGATATCAAGTGAATATTATCAAGATATTTCAAAGGATATTTTCATTCACAAGATTATTTCCATACAGGATTCTGGGAGCTATATACAGCAGAAGCAGCAATGAAAAGAGAATTGAAATAGAGAGAAATGGATAGAGAAGATGAAAAGCAGATTTGATGACTTCCTTTGTACACTTAGAAGACAGGAAGTCTTATAAGAAGGTATTAATTGGAGAAAGAAGAATGTCTAAGTGGAATAGCACAGCAATGCATAGACATTTGGTATAGAATCAAGAAGACATTGTTGTGCGGTTATTTTTCAGCTATGTTTAACTCTTCTTGACCCCAGTTGGAGTTTTCTTGGCAGAAATACTGGAGTGATCTGCCATTTCCTTCTCAAACTCATTTTACATATGAGGAAACAGAGGGCAAACAGGGTTAAATGATTTGTCAAAGATCACAAACTTCTCAATTTATAGATAAGGACATAGATCCCTGGGGAAGTTGTTATTGTGCTAATGTCACAAGGGCAGAGGCAGAATTTATACCCAGCACCTCTGATTCCAGAACAAACACCCTTTCTATTCTACTATATTCACTTACCTCCTATGGTTTTATCCATTTATAATGAATAAAGTATTCAGTCTGGAGAAAGGAATTCTTGATCTGGGGTCAAATGCTACCTCTTGCCATCTCTGCTTCTATAGTGTTGGGAAAATCACTTCACATTTCTAAAACTAAAGCACCTCCCTAGGATTTTATCTATTAAATTATAGATGGATTATGTTCTGTGTAGGCAGAGGGAGTTCCTGTGCTGACAAAATCACATTTCTTTAGTGTTCTTGCAATTTTTTCTTCTAAAACTGTGCTGTGATAGCTCATTGTGGCATGAAGGCATGTAGCATAAAGGCTTAGAAGTGACCTTTGAATTCTGAAAATGGAGAGGAGCTGGGGTTCTACCAGGTTTTATCAAACTCAAGATGTCTCTAGTATGGGCATTAGTACATAGCAGGAGAAATTAAATTAAGTTAAATTCATCATAGAGTGCCTTTCTATTAAATTGTTTGGGAATTGTTATCTGAGTGCCTGGAGCACCCATGCCAATGAAATCACAGGTCACAGGCCAATTTCAAATCATAGTGAAATATGGAAGTACCAAAGAAGCTCTCTCCCATGGGTTAAAAATTCTGATGGTGTTCTGATAGAAATTAATTGAATTATCTTCAAATATTTGAACGGCATATCATGTGAATTAAGAATGACTGATTTTATCTCATTCTCAAGGACCAATAGAATTCAACAAAATAAAAGGCAGAGAATTTCTTAATAATTATAGCTATGTAACCATATAAGGCAATAAGTTTTACACTATTGGATATATTTGAACAGAAACTGGGTGACTGTCAGCTTGTCAGAAACATTGTAGCATAAAATTCCTGCTTTAGGCAGAGGATTGGACTAGATGACTTGAGGTCCCTGCCATTTCTGAGATTCTATGATTTTCTAGGAATATAGGTGCACCAGGGAAAGTAATGGAGAAAAAAATTACATTGGATCTAGGTTCTTTAAGCCCTGCATCCAATGCAATTTTAAGCTTTAAAGCTAAGCTGAAGCTAGAAATAGCTCTTGCACTTAACTTGTGACCAACACTATATGGTATCTAGCTTGTACAATAGGGATTATAGTAAGAACAGTACACAATAGAAGGAATTGTTCTGCTTTTGCTTCCTCCCAAAGAGGGTAAGTTGGGTTTGTTTTCAAAGAATTGCAAATTAAGTTTGTTTTCATAGAATTAAAGAGTTCTTTGGTAGATATTCAGAGAGACAGGTTAGATACAGTCTACACAAAGTGAGCTGTATTTTTTCAGAATAACAAAGGTCAGAAAGCAACCTCTACATTTATATAAAAGGCTTAACTTCACAACTCAAATCCCATTTTTCTTAATTTACCATGGAAACAGTATTGTTAGAAACACTGTGGCTAATGACTGTAGCTATCAGGTATTACTAAATCTTAGAGGTGCCAGAGAGCAAAGGGAGCAGGAAAAGAGAATTGCTTTATTAAGCATGAAGTTCATCTGCTTTATTTTTTTAATTCGTGAAACAAAACAAGCATTTTCATAATACAGAACAATAAAAAAAAAGATAATTACACATGAAACTGCAAATCTCTTTATGTACAATCTGCTATTTTTTCAAATATATAACAAAATTATCATGTAATTTTCCCCCTCCCCCTCTTTCTTTAATTGTGCCCTAAAGATTTTATATATATATATATACATATATATATATATTGTATATATAATTGTTTTATACATATATTTATTAGTTGTTTTTCTGGATGCAGATAGCATCTTTTTTCATGAATCCTTTATATTTTATTTGGGTATTTATAGTGTTCAAAATAGCTTATTTACTCAGTTTTTAAAAAAAAAAACAATATTACAATTACAGTATAGAATATTGTCTGGTTCTGTTCGTTTTGCTCTTCATTATTTTGTGCAAGTCTTCCCATATTTTTCTAAAATCATTGACCTCATCATTTCTTATAACACAATAATATTCTAATACAATCTGTCTCAACATATTCAGCCATTCCCCAATTGATAGGCATTTCTGCCAGCTCCAGAATTTTTTACCACCTCAAAGAGAATTGATAAATATTTTAGAATATATTATATGGGTTCTTTTTCCCTAATCATTTTTGTTTTTTTTTAATACCTTTTTATTTACAAGATATATGAATGGGTAATTTTTCAGCATTGACCCTTGCTAAACCTTTTGTTCCAATTTTTCCCCTCCTTCCTCCCACCCCTTCCCCCAGATGGCAGGTAGACAAATACATGTTAAATATATTAAAGTAAATGTTAAATACAATATATGTATACATATCCATATAGTTTTTTGCTGCACAGAGGAATCAGATTTTGAAATATGTACAATTAACCTGTGAAGGAAATCAAAAATGCAAGCAGACAAAATTGCATTGGAAATGCTATGTAGTGGTTCACACTCATTTCTCCGAGTTCTTTCACTGAGTGTAGCTGGTTCTATTCATTATTGAACAAATGGAACTGATTTGGTTCATCTCATTCTTGAAGAGAACCCTGTCCATCAGAATTGATCATCATATAATATTGTTGTTGAAGTATATAATGATCTCCTGGTCCTGCTCATTTCATTCGACATCAGTTCATGTAAGTCTCTCCGGGCCTTTCTGAAATCCTCCTTCTGGTCATTTCTTACAGAACAATAATATTCCATAACATTCATAAACCACAATTTATTCAGCCATTCTCCAATTGATGGGCATCCACTCAGTTTCCAGTTTTTGACCATTACAAAGAGGGCTGCCACGAACATTTTTGCCCTTTCCCTTCTTTAAGATCTCTTTGGGATATAAGCCCATTAGTAACACTGCTGGATCAAAGGGTATGCACAGTTTGATAACTTTTTGAGCATAGTTCCAAATCGCTTTCCAGAATGACTTGATGTATTCACAATTCCACCAGTTTTCCCATATTCCCTCCAACATTTAGCATCCTAGCCAATCTGACAGGTGTGTAGTGGTATCTCAGAGTTGTCTTAATTTGCATTTCTCTGATTAATAATGACTTGGAGCATCTTTTCATAAGGCTGGATATAGTTTCAATTTCTTTATTTTAATATTGTCTGTTCATATCCTTTGACCATTTATCAATTGGAGAATGGTTTGACTTCTTATAAGTTGAATTCAATTTTCTATATATTTTGGAAATGAATATCAGAACCTTTGACTGTGAAAATGTTTTCCCAGTTTATTGTTCCCTTCTAATCTTGTCTGCATTAATTTTGTTTATACAAAAACTTTTCAATTTGATATAACCAAAATTTTCCATTTTGTGATCAATAATTATCTCTAGTTCTTCTTTGGTCACAAATTCTTTCCTCCTCCACAGGTCTGAGAAGTAAACTATCCTATGTTCTTCTAATTTCTTTATAATCTCATCCTATGTTCTTCTAATTTCTTTATAATCTCATTCTTTATGCCTAGATCATGAACCCATTTTTACCTTATCTTGATACGGTGTTAAGTGTGGGTCAATGCCTAGTTTCTGCCATACTAATTTCCAATTTTCCCAGCAGTTTTTGTCAAACAGTGAATTCTTCTCCCAAAAGCTGGGGTCTTTGGATTTGTCAAACACTAAATTATTAAAGTTATTGACTATTTTGTCCTGTAAACCTAACCTATTCCACTGATCGACTAGTCTATTTCTTAGCTAATACCAAATGATTTTGGTAACCACTGCTTTATAATATAGTTTCAGATCTGGTACAGCTAAGCCACTTTCATTTCATTTTTTTTTCATTAGTTCCCTTGAAAGTCTTGACCTTTTGTTCTTCCAGATGAATTTTGTTGTTATTTTTTGTAGGTCATTAAAATATTTTGGGGAGAGTCTAATTGGTATAGCACTAAATAAATAGTTTAGGTAGTATTGTCATCTTTATTGTATTTGCTCAACCTATCCAAGAGCACTTAATATTTTTCCATTTGGTTATATCTGACTATATTTGTGTGGAAAGTGTTTTATAGTTTTGCTCATATAGTTACTGACTTTCCCTTGGCAGATAGATTCCCAAATATTTTATACTATCAGCAGTTACTTTAAATGGAATTTCTCTTTGTAACTGTAACTCGGGGTCCTCAAACTTTTTAAATAGGGGGCAGTTCACTATCCCTCAGACTGTTGGAGGGCCGGATTATAGTAAAAACAAAAACTTTTTTTTGTGGGTCTTTAAATAAAGAAACTTCATAGCCCTGGGTGAGGAAGATAAACGTCCTCAGCTGCTGCATCTGGCTTGTGGGCCATAGTTTAAGGACCCCTGCAGTCTAACTGTTGCATTTTGTTAGTGATATATAAGAATGCTGATGACTTATGTGGGTTTATTTTGTATCCTGCAACTTTGCTAAAGGTGTGGATTATTTCTAATAGCTTTTTAGTAGAATCTCTGAAGTTCTCCAAGTATATCATCATATCATCTGCAAAGAGTCATAATTTAGTTTCCTCATTACCTACTTTAATTCCTTTAATCTCTTTCTCAACTCTTATTGCCGAAGCTAATCATTTCTAATACAATATTGAATAGTAATGGTGATAGTGGGCAACCTTGTTTCACTCCTGATCTTATTGGGAATGGTTCCAGTTTATCCCCATTACAGAGAATGCTTACTGATGGTTTTAAATAGATATTACTGATTATTTTAAGGAAAAGTCCATTTATTCCTATAATCTCAAGTGTTTTTAATAGGAATTGATGTTGGATTTTATCAGATGCTTTTTCTGCATCTATTGAGATGATCATATGGTTTTTGTTAATTTGGTTATTTAATATAGTCATTTATGCTAATAGTTTTCCTAATATTGAACCAACCCTGCATTCTTGGTATAAATCCTACATGGTCATGGTGTATTATCCTGGGGATGATTTTCTGTAATCTTTTTGCTAATATTTTATTTAAGATTTTAGCATCAATATTCATTAGGGAGATTGGTCTATAATTTTCTTTCTCAGTTTTCAACCCACCTGGTTTAGGTTTCAGTACCATGTCTGTGTCATAAAAGGAATTTGGTAGGAGTTCTTCATTCCCTATTTTTTCATATAGTTTATATAACATTGGAGTTAATTTTTTTTTTAAATGTTTGGTAGAATTCACATGTAAACCATCTGGTCCTGGGGATTTTTTCTTAGGGATTTGATTAATAGCTTGTTCTATTTCTTTTTCTAAAATGGAATTATTTAAGCAATTTACTTCCTCCATTGTTAATCTGGGAAGCCTATATTTTTGAAGGTAGTCATCCATTTTACTTAGGTTATCAAATTTATTGGCATAAAGATGGGCAAAGTAACTCCTGATTATTGCTCTAATTTCCTTTTCATTGGTGGAAAGTTCTCCCTTTTTATTTTGAAGACTAACAATTTGATATTCCTCTTTCTTTTTTCTAATCAGATTTACCAAAGATTTATATATTTTATTGGTTTTTTTTCATAAAATCAACTCTTAGTTTTATTTATTAATTCCTAATCATTTTTGGAAACAGACAAAGTCATGGTATTGCTGGGTCAAAAGTTATAAGTAATTTAATAACCCTTTGGACATAATTCCAGACTGCTTTCCAAAATATTTAGATCAGTTCACAATTCCATCAACAATGAATTAGGGTTCCAAGGTTTCCACATCCCCTCAAACATTTGACACTTTCACCTTAAATCATTTTAGCCATTATGGTAGTTGTAAAAATAATATCTCAAAAAAAAATTTTTTTAAGTTTTTAAATTGCATTTTTCTAATCAATAAGGACTTAGAGCATCTTTTATATGATTATAAATTGATATGATCTATTCTTTGGAAAACTGTTCATATCCTTTGATAGTTGCTGAAGCTATGCACAAAAATAAGTTGTAAGGCAGGGGTTCTTACCCTGGACTCTATAAACTTTTTTTAAAAATATTTTTATAATTATTTTGAGAGGAAGATTTTTATTTTTTTAAATAATATTTTATTTTTTTCCAATTACATCTAAATACAATTTTTAGAACTTATTTTTAATAAAATTTTAAATTCCCAATTTTCTCCTTCCCTTTCTTTCCGATAATGCTCCCTAAGATGGTAAGCAGTTTGACATAGATTATATAGGTGGAATTATGTAAAACATTTCTATATTAGTCATATTGTGACAAGAAATAGAACAAAAGGGGAAAATTGCCACCCCAAAATTTTTAAAGTAAAAATGATATGCTTCAATTCACGTTCAGACTCCATCAGTTCTTTCTCTGGGTGTAGATAGCATTTTCCGTTTTGAATTGTCTTTGGTTAATTGTATTGCTGAGAAGAACTAAGTCATTCATAGTTGATCATTGTAAGATGTTTCTGTTATTATGTATAATATTCTCCTAGTTCTGCTCACTTCACTTTGCATCAGTTCATGTAAGTCTTCAAGTTTTGCTGAACCTGCTCATCATTTCCTATAGTACATTAGTATCCTAGTGCATTCATATCCCACAATTTGTTCAGCCATTTCCCAATTGATGGACATTCACTGAATTTTGAGGATTTTTTTCACCACAAAAAGTTGGATAATTATTTTAAAATAACTATTTCCTTTGTAATCTTCTGAATTTTTTTTATGCATTTAAAAAGTCTATTCTTAGAGGGAATCCAGAGGCTTCAGTGTGTCTAAGAGATCCGTGATACAAAAATGATTAAGAACTGTTATTCTAAGATGTGGTAGTTGGTAGAATTTAGTTGTTGTTGTTGTTGTTGTTGTTGTTTAAATCATATTGCTGGGAGCAGCTAGGTGGTACAGTGGAAAGAGCACCAGCCCTGAAATCAGGAGGACCTGAGTTCAAATCTGGTCTCAGACACTTAACACTTCCTAGCTGCATGACCCTGGGCAATTACTTAACCCCAGTTGCCTCAGCCAAAAAAAAATAAATTAAATATATATATAGGAATATTTGAATATATTGGAAATCTTCCAGTGTATTTGAGGATAACATCATCAGGAAACCATAACAACGAGTGATTATAATTTTGATCATTGTTTATTCTGGAAGCTACAATGCAAAGATTAAGTGTGATAGTGGGTGGTTGGCTTGCAGCTTAGCTGTGGTTTTTAAAGCACATGCCTTGTTCAGAAGAAACTATTTTTATATTTAGCATTCATGTTTTCCTGGTGTCATGTGGCTGTGAATTTTGTAATACCACAGTCAAAATTACAAATAACAGGAAATGGAAAGACTGATGATAGTCAATTAATCAGTAATTGAGTGTTCCCTATATACCAAAAACTACTGTTCTGGGTGCTGAAGTACAACTATCCTCAAAGAGTTAATATTCTAACTGGGAAGATGGAATACAAATATACCAAATATACATAAACTGCCCATAAAGTAGTAATTCGGTTTTGAGTTTTAATAACTACAGAAATATAAATATTGCAAACTTATAACAAAAACAGCATTTGGAAAAGTATTTAAATTTTACAAAATATTGATGGATTTCTTTCTAAAGTTCAATATAAACACCATTTGGGGCATGTGGGCTAGTAAGTTTTTGAACTTGGTAAAAAAAAAAAAAAAAAAGCTTTTTTTAGCTTGTGCTCAGTGAATGAAAGGATTGCATTTGTAATCTTAGCCTTAGGATCATCCAAAGAATAAGGTTTTGATGCATAAATGACAGTTGTGGCCTAATGAAAAAAGTGTCTAATGGAGATAGATCAGGTAATTGAGGTAGCCAGGCAAGAAAACCTCTTTACTCATATCCATCTGAGATAGTGTCATCCAGAAACTGCCATGCACAGAATATATAATAACTAGGTATTGTTAAAATTAAAAACATATTCAAAATTCACAAAATTAAATATAAGGTAAATATAAATAATTGAATTTTAAAATATTGCTATTTGTAAATGCATAGCACATCCTGAAATTATTGAAGCTAAAACCTACTCTAAGTCTTTTGGCACATTCTGTTTCTATATTCGTATATGCACACACACACACAAAACTGTGTGTGTGTGTATGTGTGTGTATATATATAATTGGCTACACAATATGTGAAGGAAGAAAAGGAAGCAAACATTTATTAAGCACCTTTTATTGCCAGGCAATGAATACCTCTCTTGATCCTCACAACAGCCTTGGGAAGTGGTGCTATTAATACCCCTGTTTTAATTCAATTCAATTCCATAAAAATTTATTAAGTGCCTACTGCATGTCTGGTACTATCCTAAGTGCTTTGAATACAAGGCAAAAGATAGTCCCTTCCCTCAAAAGAGTTTATAATTTAAAGGGCAAGAAAACATGTAAACAAATATATTCAAATTAAGCTATAAATAGGACAAACAAGAAATAATTAAAAGAGAAAAAGGGTTAGAAATAAGAGATTAGGGAAAACTTCCTGTGGAAAATAGAATTTTAGTTGGGTCTTAAAGGAAAGCAGGGATATCAGAAGTCACAGTGGAGGAGGGAGAACATTCCAGGTATAGGAGACATCCAGAAAAAAAAATGCACTTTTTATAGTTGAAAAAATTGAAGCAGATTGATATCCCACAGCTAGTAATTTAGGTCTTCCTGTCCCCAAGCCCAGCAATCTATCCACTGTACTGCCGGGCTACCTCTTAAGAGAATAATGGTACATAAACTTGGATATCTAGTTTGGAGCCAGATATGGCCAAATATAAGTTTGCTTTTGAAACCAGAGTCAACAGGGAGTCAGTGGAGTTTCTTGAGCAAGGCAATGGCATGTTAAAGCTGTGTGAAGAACTGATGGGAAAGGAGAAAGATTTGAATCTGTGAGACCAATTAGGAAGTTCTTACAGGTATGTAGGTGAGCAGTAATAAGGGTGGGTGTAAACAGGTTGTTATCTGTTGCCAACAATGTGAAAAATAGCATAGAAGATGTTGTAAAGAATGCAAAACACTAGAAAAGGAGATGGGTTGGTCATGAAGTAAGAATGAGATAAGAATTAGAGCTTCTATGGATTTTTAGAAAGACTTGGACAAGGAGTACAAAGATGAGAAGGTAAGAATGGATCAAAGATTTAAGCCAGATGGGAATTCTGAAGTCATTCAGCCCAACCCTCTCATTTTACAGATGAGGAAAACAATCAATAGTTAGACAGTAAACATTTATGAAGTCCCTACCATGTGCTCTTGCAACTGTACCATGATATTTGCTTTGGTAGAGTGATTATCCCCACTGATGGCATGAGGATCATGGTTCCTCCATAGTGTCAAAATAAAGTCAACCTCTCAAAATATTTTGTAGATTATGAAATCATAGTCCCCAATTTGGGAAATTTAGTTCGATGGGAAAGGAATCACACTGTTATTAATAAAGGACTGAGTCCGTCAAGACATTTTAAAAATTAATCATGTGCTTTTCTGGTAAGTAGTGACATAGGAAGCTTCCAGTTGGAGCTAACAATATCCCAAAGGAATTCTTGGTACTGAACAAGAAATGTGTACTGTCTCCTGGTCTTTCTCATAGATAAGGAAAAGAAAAAAACTGTCAACAAAATTTCTGTCAAGAACCATGGATTAAATGACTTTGAATTGCCCAAAAACATAAAAAGTAAATCAAAAGTCCCTGTATAACAACTAGAGATGATGATGAATATTATCAGAGAGACCCTATACATAAATTTCTTTTGTGAGTTGTAATAAATATCGAAAGTGGCTCCCTGGTGCTTTCAGAAGTATATTTGCACATCCTATTCTGTTTTCAAAGATAGACATCCATCCATTTAATCATTTGAGGATTTCAGGATCATTTATATAATACAATCAGCCAGTTATTATGAATCCACTTATATGCAAAACCTATGATAAATATTTTAGGAGGTACAAAGAACAAACTATGTTTCCTACCCTCAAGGACTTTACAATATAAATGTACAAAGAAGGAATTCATATATGAAAAGTGAATTAGTCCAAATCATTTACAATAGATGCCAAAAGAGAAGGATTAACAAATGCTATAAGAGTTAAGAGAAGGAAATTCATTCTTAGGTTGATGGGGTCAAAGAAGATTATTAGGAGATAAGTTCTTTTCATTTGTTGGAAAATAGCTATTCTTTTCCAACCTGTTCACCTCTGAATGAGTCCTTCTTTCAATCTTTCCTTCCTAAGTCATTAATTCATTCATAAATTACCTAGAATTTATATACTCTTTTGTGGACACAGGGGCAATATTAGCAAGCTAATAATAAGGGTGGGTGTAAACAGGTTGTTATCTGTTGCCAACAATGTGAAAAATAGCATAGAAGATGTTGTAAAGAATGGGATAAACTTTGACCTGTTTGAATGATCAGACTAAAAGAATGTTCCATCTTAATAACAACCTGTAAGGGGTTCTCTAATGAAACATAGATTTGTGCTAGGTTTCATACTGCATAGTATTTTTATCGATGACTTTGAACCATATGTGTGCTGGAGGCATTTCTAAACATATGGGAGCTTAATATTAATTTTTTTTGGGGGGGTTGAGGCAATTGGGGTTAAGTGACTTGCCCAGAGTCATATAGCTAGGAAGTGTTAAGTGTTAAGTGTCTGCGATCAGATTTGAACTCAGGTTCTCCTGACTTCAGGGCTGGTGCTCTATTCTCTGTGCCACCTAGATGCCCCATTAATGTTAAATTTCCATCTCAGAAATCCTTAATTGATACAAATCAAGGCTTGATTGTTTGTTAATTATCTATACTTAAGAAAATGTTAATAATTCAAATTAAACTTAAAGATATACATAGATATAGTTTCCCAGAGAGTCTATCCATGTCTTATAATAATTTTTACAATTTTCCTATTATATTAGTACTCTATTTAAATTGTTCAATCATTTTAATTATGTCCAATTTTATGACCCTATTTGGGGTTTCCTTAGTAAAGATACTGAAGTGGTTTGCTATTTCTTTCTCTAACTCCTTTTACAGATGGGAACTGAGGTAAAGAGGGGTAAGTGACTTCCTTAGAGTCATACAGCTAGTAAGTGTATCAGGCCAGATCCAAATACTTGCCAGTCCAATACTTATACTGTGCCACTTAGTTGCCCCTATACACATTATTACTTCACATAAAGTTTAATATTGCATGATTCCATCAACTATAACTCATAGGACATCATCTTGAGACCCCCTCATCATCTTGATTACCATTCTTTGTTTTTTCTGACATCTTGACAACAACCTTCCTAAAGTTGTGGGCTCACAACAGGACACATAACTCCAGACATTATCTGGTCAGAACAAAGTGCCTCGTCTAGACACTCTATCTTTCTTAATTCAGGCTAAAATGACTTTTTTTCTTTCTTTTTTTTGGGGGGGGACTGCCATGTCACATACAGCACATTTACTCGTACTAAACTAAATGTTTTACAAAATACTCCAAATTTTCTAAATATGAGCAAAATGTTTAGCCATTCCTCCCTTATCCTGTACCTGTGAAGTTGATTGTTGAACCTTAGCAAGGTAATTTATATTTATATTTAACTCCAAAATTTCCTTCTTCTTCAACTTAGCCTCGTCAGATTTGCCTTCATCCAATGTGAGACCCAGTACAGATAAAGGCTTCATGTTCATTAGAGATAGTCTTCCATATTGCGCTCAAGATGTGACACTATTTGAATCTGATCATTCAAAACCAAAGTTTATCTCATCTAATCTATTTCCCAGAAGAATGTGAATTCTAATTAAACTATGATTGGATGAATTTATTAAGCACTTACTATGTGCCAGTTACTATACTAAGTGCTGGTGATACAAATTGAAAAAGCTATTCCGCCTCAGCTTTCAAAAAGCTCACCTTATAATTGGGGGAGCTAGCACATATATAAAAGATCAGCAACATATATAAAAGATCAGAAGGAAAAGCCTGGAAATACTAAAGATTCAGCAGCAATGCAGATAACAAAGTCCACAAGTTGTATTTGGTGTAGACAAATAGAAAAGTCAAGTGGGAAAGGGTTTTTTCATGATGGTCATGTGTCCCATGACCCAGCAATCCCATATAGCATAGTCTATGGAGGGGGCCAAAGGGATGCTAGTCTCTTTTTTTAAACCTCCTTCCATTTTTCTTTTTTCTACTCCTTTCCAGTATTACATTTGATTTCCTTACCCTTGCACAGTTTTTAATCTGCTACCTAGATGATAGGAAATGTGCTTGAGTTATTGCTTGAGAACCTTCCCTACCCTGGACAGACTTGGCTTGGGCTATTATTTTCATACTAACTCTTCATTAGCACATTAAAATTTATCACTTGCATCTCTTTGTGTGGTATGTTTGGATGATCAATGAGGACTCTGGAATAGCAAGTTTTTCCATCTTTAATTAAGTCCAAGTCGAGATCTTCTAAATAGATTCTCAATTAGCTGTTAATCCTTTTGAAAATATCTTTGCAGACTTTTAACGTGAAATATTACTTAATTGACATAGAAAGTTGTCTAATATAAAACATATATTGAAAGGAAAGCATTATTCACTTTAAAAAGATTTACTTCAGTTGTTTATAACTAATGATGTAGGGAAAATAATGTTTGCTTAATAATAATTTGATTTATATTTACCTCTTGAGGAATATGTCTCCTATATAAATAGAATTTCAACTCCCATGCTATAGGCCAATACAGATATCATTTCTTTAAGCAAAGAAGATTAATCTTACCTACAGCTGAGAATTCTCTACAAAAGTACTTATGAATATTACATGGGATTCAGAAACTCTTGGCAAACTGGAACACCAAAGGTACAGCCTTACTTTGTTAAATATTTTCCCCATTTTTAATTGTCATTCCTGTTCCATATTAATAATTTAGAAAAACATTATTATTATCATTCATAATTGTAGGAGTTTTAAACCATTTAAAATTGTTATTGAATATGTTAATGTTTTATTTTAAGTTAATTACACTTGTTCTAGAATGTTCTATGGGGCCCTTTTATGTTTTAAATTTTTTATGTATGACTACATAAAATTTTCTAGAAAATGGAATGAAAAATCAAACATCACTTCTTTGCAAATTTCATTGTTTCTCTCTACCATGATTCTCAGCATTGTTCCTTAGCATACTTATGCTGTGTTTTTGGATAGTGTTCTGTCACTTGAACTAAGGGGACATTTATTTATCAGCAAATTAAGCAACAAATATTTATTGTGCAATAGTATGAGCAATGTGCTCTTTAAAGATCTAGTTGGCAATTAATGATTAATTCAAATGATAAAGAAATGAGTTGACAGCTGTATTGCTTCCTAACATTATATCTCTGATATAATTAAGAACCTTCAGCCCTGGGGCATTCTAACATCCGACTTTGCTGTTACCAGGGAAACTCTCTAGGATATATGTCTTTTGGCATATATTCCAAGGAGCAGAATAGGAAAAAATGAAATGCTGCTAGAGAAGCTTGTGTTTGAGCCTTATTTAAGGCATAGGAGTGAGAAAGGTTTGGAAGATTGAATTTGCTTAGTGAGAAAACTCTAATCATCCAGAAGGCTGAGTATTAGCAATTCCTGAATTCTGCACCTTGTCAAAGAGATAACATTTTACTTGAATAGAAGGTCAGTGATGATGGCAAGAGTAGCAAGAACCAGACAATTTTAGAGAGATTTGTATTTGACCAAAATGTGGATACAATGAATTTCCTAGATCATGTTATAAAATATTTCCAACACTAGTATCTCAAAGGCATTTCATTCATTTATAAAATATTTGAGGTTACAGTCATTTTCTTTTCTTTTTATAAAGGCAATATATCACTCTACAAAAAACTCAAACAATTGTGTTGACCTTTGTTTCAGACAGGAAACATTAGAGTATGAATGAAAATGTGGATTTTTTTTATCATGAGAAAAAGGGCAAGTAGGGACAAGCCATCCAAAATTTTTTTTCTCCAATCATTTAACAGATTTGGAATTATAAAGTATTTCTTTTAACTTGAATAAGAACAAAAATAAGTATCACAGATCCAGAATTGGTAGGGACTTTAGAAACCAGAGCATCCTCATTTTTCAGATGTAGACATTGAGGCCTAGACAGAATAAATAATACCTGGGAGCCATCCCAACTCCCGCCATGTGCCCCTGGAACTTGACCAGCCAGAAGTAGAACACCTGGTTAAATAGGAAAAGTCCCATGCCTTTTCACTGGATAGCCTAAAAGGATATAACCATTTTGACCAACGGTCACTAATGTTGTTTACTTCCCGCAGGCCACATCACTTCCTGTAACTTCCTTTTGGACCTTTTAGAGATCATGTTACTTTCCAGACTCCTTCTTGGACTCAGAATTCAAGACCTCATCTTCTGGCTCTGGGAATAGGGATCATGTGATTTAGGCCTAGATTCAATATTGAGAAAGCTTCATCCAATCCATCAGTCATTCATTCAGTCAGTCATAACTTGTTCTCGGTTTTGGTCCTTGAAAAGGAACACTAACTTGATTTTCTCTTTCCCTACTTTATGCATCTAGAGATATAAAATTTCCCCTTATTGCCGCTTTGGCTGCATCCCACAAATTTTGGTATCTTGTCTCATTATTGTTGTCATTCTCTTGGATGAAATTATTAATTGTGTCTATGATTTGCTTTTTTACCCATTCATTCTTTAGGATGAGATTATTTAGTTTCCAATTACTTTTTGATCTATTTTCTCCTCACCTTATATTACATGTGATTTTTATTGCATCATGATCTGAAAAAAAGTGCATTTACTAGTTCTGTCTTTCTGCATTTGATTTTGAGGTTTTTATGCCCAAATATATGGTTAATTTTTGTTTAAGTTCCATGAACCACTGAGAAAAAAGTAAACTCCTTTCTGTCTCCATTTAATTTTCTCCAAAGATCCATCATATCTAACTTTTCTAACATTTTGTTTACCTCCTTCACATCTTTTTTATTTATTTTGTGGTTCAATTTATCTAGTTCTGAGAGAGCAAAATTGAGCTCTCCCACTAGTATAATTTTACTGTCTATTTCCTCTTGCATTTCTCTTAACTTCTCCTCTAGGAATTTCCATACTATACCACTTGATGCATATATGTTTAGTATTGATATTGTTTCATTATCCATGGTATCCTTTAGTAAGGTATGGTAGATCATTATGCTTTAAATGTGTTTCTTGTAAACAACATATTGTAGTATTCTGGCTTTTAATCCAGTATGCTATCTGCTTTTGTTTTATAGGGGAGTTCGTCCCATTCACACTTACAGTTAAAATAACTAATTCTGTATTCCCTGCCATCTTATTTACCCTTGGTTATGCTTTTCTCTTTCCTATCTCTTTTCCCTCCTCCCCAGAATTTTGCTTTTGATGACCATCTCCCTCAAACAGTCCTCCCCCTTTAGAGCCCCTCCCCCCTTTTTACACTTTTCCCCTAATTCTTCTGTTTTTCCTTCTATTAGTCTTTCCCTTTCTTTTCCCTATTTCCTTTCTACTTCCCTGTAAAATGAAACAAGTTTCTTTATGATACTGAATATGTCTGATATTCTCTCTTAAAGCCAAATCCAATGAGACATAATGCTCCTTTCTTTTCCTCAATTATAATAGGTTTTCTTTGCCTCTTCATGGAATGTAATTTCCCTTATTTTAGCTCTTTTTTTCCTCTTCTTCCAGTATGATCCCTTTTCCACCTCTAGTTTCTTTTTCATATTATCATAATAAAATAAAATTATACCTGCATTCTCTAAGTATATCCATTATAGAAATATAGTTTTCGCCTTTTTATGCTCCTCTTGAGTTCTGTGTTAGGAGATCAAATTTTTTGTTCAGTTCTAGTCTTTTCATTAGAAAAGATAAAATTCACCTATATCATTGAGTGTCCATCTTCTTCCCTGAAAGATAATGTTCTTATTTTATTTTTATTTTTTTTTTTTTTTTTTTTTTTTTTTTTTTTTTTTTTTTTTAATTTAATAGCCTTTTTTTTTCAGGATATATACATGGGTAACTTACAGCATTAACAATTGAAACCTCTTGTTCCAATTTTCACCTCTTACCCCACCCCTCCCTAAATGGCAGGATGACCATAGTTTAAATATATTAAAATATAACTTAGATCATATAAGTATACATGACAAAACATTATTTTGCTGTACAAAAGAATCAGACTCTGAATTATTGTACAATTATTGTGAAGGAAATCAAAAATGCAGGTGTGATAAATATGGATTGGGAATTCAATGTAATGGTTTTAGTCATCCCCAGAGTTCTTTTTCGGGTATAGCTGGTTCAGTTCCATTACTGCCCATTAGAAATGATTTGGTTGATCTTGTTGCTGAGGTGCTTGATCCATCAAACTGGTCATCATCTAGTATTTTGTTGAAGTATATAATTGATCTCCTGGTCCTGCTCATTTCACTAGCATCAGTTAATTATAGTCTCTCAGGCCTTTCTGAAAATCATCCTGTTGGTCATTTCTTACAGAACAGATGTTATAATTTTCATATACCCAATTTATTCAGCCATTCTCAACTGATGGACATCCATTCAGTTTCCAGTTTCTAGCACTACAAAGAGCTGCACAAACATTCTGCACTAGGTCCTTTCCTTCTTTATAATCTCTTTGGGATATAATCCCAGTAGTAACCTGTTGATCAAAGGGTATCACAGTTTGATAACTTTTTGACATAGTTCCAAACTACTTCTCCAAAATGGTTGGATTCGTCACAACTCCACCAACAATGAATCAATGTCCCAGTTTACATCCCTCCAACAATCAATATTATTTTTTCCTGTCATTTTAGCCAATCGACAGGTGTGTGGTTATCTTAGAGTTGTCTTAATTTGCATTTCTCTGATTAATAATGACTTGGAGCATCTTTTCATATGACTAGAAATAGTTTCAATTTCTTCATCTGAGAATTGTCTGTTCATATCCTTTGACCATTTTCAATTGGAGAATGGCGATTTTTATAAATTAGAGTTAATTCTCTATATATTTTGAAAATGAGGCCTTTATCAGAACCTTTGACTGTAAAAATATTTTCCCAGTTTATTGCTTCCTTCAATCTTGTCTGCATTAGATTTGTTTGTACAAAACTTTTCAGTTTGGTATAATCAAAATTTTCTATTTTGTGGTCAGTAATGATCTCTAGTTCTGCTTTGGTCTAAAGACCTTCCCCTTCCACAGGTCTGAGATGTAAACTATCCTATGTTCCTCTAATTTATTAATGATTTCATTCTTTATGCCTGGGTCATGAACCCATTTTGACCTTATCTTGTGTCTGGCTATATGGATCAATGCCTAGTTTCTGCCATATTGGTTTCCAATTTTCCCGCAATTTTTATCAAACAGTAAGTTCTTATCCCAAAAGCTGGGATCTTTGGGTTTGTCAAAGACTAGGTTGCTATATTTGTTGACTGTTTTATCCTTGAACCTACTCTATTCCACTGATCAACTAATCTATTCCTTAGCAATACCAAATAGTTTTGGTAACTGCTGCTCTATAATATAATTTTAGATCTGGACAGCTAAGCACCATCATTTGATTTTTTTCATTAATTCCTTGAAATTCTTGACCTTTTGTTTCCATATGAACTTTGTTGTTATTTTTTCTAGGTCATTAAAATAGTTTTGGGAGTCTGATTGGTATAGCTAAATAAATAGATTAGTTTAGGTAATATTGTCATCTTTATTATATTTGCTCCTATCCAAGAGCATTTAATATTTTCCAATTGGTTAGATCAGACTTAATTTGTGTGAAAAGTGGTCTGTAATTTTGCTCATAAAGTTTCGATTTTCCCTTGGCAGATAGATTCCTAAATATTTTATTTATCAGTAGTTACTTTAAATGGAATTTCTCTTGTAACTCTGACTGTTGGATTTTGTTAGTGATATATAAGAATGCTGATGACTTATGTGGGTTTATTTTATAACCAGCAACTTTGCTAAAGTTGTGGATTATTTCTAATAACTTTTAGCAGAATCTCTGGGGTTCTCTAAGTATACCATCATGTCATCGGCAAGAGTGATAATTTGGCTTCCTCATTGCCTATTCTTATTCCTTTAATCTCTTTCTCAGCTCTTATTGCTATAGCTAGCTTTCTATACAATATTAAATAAGTAACGGTGATAGGGCAACCTTGTTTCCTCCAGATCTTTTGGGAATGGTTGAGTTTGTCTCCATTACATATGATGCTTACTGATGGTTTTAAATAGATGCTGCTGATTATTTTAAGGAAAAGTCCATTTATTCCTATACTCTAAGTGTTTTAATAGGAATGGATGTTGGATTTTATCAAATGCTTTTTCTGCATCTATTGAGATGATCATATGGTTTTGTTAATTTATTAACATGGCCAATTATATTGATAGTTTTCCTAATATTGAACCAGCCCCGCATTCCTGGTATAAATCCTACTTGATCATAGTGTATTATCTTGGAGATGATTTTCTGTAGTCTTTTGCTAATATCTTATTTAAGATTTTAGCATCAATATTCATTAGGGAGATTGGTCTATAATTTTCTTTCTCTGTTTTCAGCCTACCTGGTTTAGGTATCAGTACCATGTCTGTGTCATAGAAGGAATTTGGTAGACTCCTTCATTCCCTATTTTATCAAATAATTTATATAGCATTGGGGCCAATTGTTCTTTAAATGTTTGGAAATTCACATGTAAATCCATCTGGTCCTGGGATTTTTCTTAGGGAGTTGTTTAATTCCTGTTCTATTTCTTTTTCTGAAATGGACTATTCAACAATTTACTTCCTCCTGTTAGTCTGGGAAGTCTATATTTTTGGGTAGTCATCCATTTCACTTAGGTTATCAAATTTATTGGCATAAAGTTGAGCAAAATAACTCTATTATTTCTCTAATTCCTCTTCATTGGTGGAAAGTTCTCCTTTTCATTTTTAAGACTATAATTTCATTTTTCCTCCCTCCTTTTCTAATCAGATTTACCAAAGGCTTATCTATTTTATTGTTTCATAGAACCAACTCTTAGTTTTATTAATTAGGTTCAATAGATTTTACTTTCAATATTTTTAATTTTCCTTTTAATTTTAGAATTTCCAATTTAGTATTTGATTGGGGGTTTTAATTTGGTCTTTTTTTAGTTTTTTAGTTGCAAGCCCAATTCATTAATCTTTTTCTTTCTCTGTTTTATTAATAGCCTCTAAGGATATAAAATTCCTCTTATTACGCTTGGCTGCATCCCACAAATTTTGGTATGATGTCCATCATTGTCATTATCTTGAGGAAATTATTAATTGTATCTATAATTTGTGCTTCACCCAATCATTCTTTAAGATGAGATTGTTTAGTTTCCAATTACTTTTTGTCTATTTCCCTAATTTTTTGTTGAATTAGTTTTTATTGCATCATGATCTGAAAAAGCATTTACTATTTCTGCTTTCTTGCATTTAATTTTAGGTCTTTATGTCCTAATATATGGTCAATTTTGAATAGGTTCCATGAACTGCTGAGAAGAAAGTATATTCCCTTCTATCTCCATTCAATTTTCTCCAAAGATCCAACATACCTAATTTTTCTAATATTCTGTTTACTTCTTTAATTTCTTTCTTATTTGTTTTTCGTTTGATTTGTCTAATTCTGAGAGTGCAAGGTTGAGATCTCCTACTATTACAGTTTTGTTGTCTATTTCTTCTTGCAACTCTCTTAACTTCTCCTTTAGGAAGCTGAGTGCCATACCACTTGGTGCATATATGTTTCATTGATATTGCTCGTTTTTATGCTACCCTTTAGCAGGATGTGTTCCTTCCTTATCTCTTTTAATAGATCACCTTTACTTTGCTGATCTGGATAAGGATGTACCTGCTTTTTGACTTCACCTGAAGCATAATAGATTTTCTCCAGCCTTTACCTTCTCTATATGTATCCCCTGCTTTAAATGTGTTTCTTGTAAACAACATATTGTAGGGTTCTGACTTTTGATCCAGTCTGCTATCTGCCTCCTCTTTATGGGGAGTTCATCCCATTCACATTTGTTTAGAATTACTAAATCTGTATTTCTGCCATCCTAATAACCCCAGATTGTGCTTTTACTTATTCTTGCCTCCCCAACCCTCTTTTCCCCTTTTAAACTTATGTACCCTCTTGTATCACGATACTTATCCTCTTTATAATCCCTCCTCCCCTTTGAGTCTTTCCCCTTCCTTCCCTTATTACTCCTTTTCTTTCCCTTTTCCTCTCCCCCGTTTTAATGAGGCGAGAGAAATTTCTCTAAAAATGTCAATTATTTTTCCTTTGAGCAACTCTGATGAGAGTAAGATTCACACAATGTTCCCCTCTCTAAATTCCCTCAGATATGATAAGTTCCTTAGCCTCTTTGTGGGATGTGGTTTCCCTTTTATCCCTCCTTCCCACCTTATTCTGCCATCATCCCTTTCCATATCTACTTCCCTTTTTAATGTTATTATCAGTACTATCAAATTTTACATTATTTTTTTTGTATATCCACAACAAATACAATTCTCAAAGGTTATTTTTACCTTTTTCTGCATCTCTTGAGTTCTATTCTTGGAGATCAAATTTTTGTTTAATTCTGGTTTTTTCTTCAGAAACAAATGGAATTCATTTGTTTCATTAAATGTTCCATCTTCTTCCTGGAAGAAAATGCTCACAGCTGGGAGTTTATTCTTGGCTGCATCCCAAGTTCTTGGCCTTTCGAATATCATATTCCAGGCCCTTCTTTCCTTTAATGTAGAGGCAGCCAGATCCTGGGTGATCCTTATTGTGGCACCTCGGTATTTAAATGGTTTTTTTGGCTGCTTGTAAAATTTTTCCTTTATCTGATAGTTCTGAAATTTCCACAATATTCCTTTGTGTTTTTATTTTAGGGTTTCTTTCAGAAGGTGTTCATGGAATTCTTTCAATGCCTATTTTACCTTCCTGATTCTATTACATCTGGGCAGTTCTCTTTGATGATTTCTTGTAAAATAGTATCTAGGCTCTTTTTTCATCATAGTTTTCGGAAAGTCCAATAACCTCAGATTATCTCTCCTAGATCTATTTTCCAAGTCTGTCATTTTAGCAAGTAGATAATTCTTGGTTTTTTCCAGTTTGTCATTTTTGGTTTTGCTTGACTGATTCTTGCTGTCTCAATGCATCATTAGTTTCAATTTGTTCAGTTCTAATTTTTAAAAATTATTTTCTTCATTAGCTTTTTACTTCTTTCTGTATATGTCCAATTGGAGTTTTGAATGTATTGTTTGGTCTGTGGAATTTTTTTCCATTTCACTAATTTTTTTTAGTGAATTATTTTCTTTTCCAATTCACCGATCCTACTTTCTTGGTGTTCTTTGTCTTTTCCAATTCCACGGATCCTACTTTCTAGTGAATTCTTTATTTTTTCCAATTCACATTTTACTTTCCTGTGATTTTTTTATTTTTCCAATTCACCAATTGTTTCCCTGCACTTCCTGGGAATTTTTAACTTTTCCAATTCGTATTTCAGGAAGTTGTTGCTCTCTTTGTAAGGCTTCTCTTTCCTTTCCCATTTATCTTCTAACTCTCTTTTGAGACTTTTAATGGTCTCTTCTATGAAACATTATGAAAGGAGGACAGTCTGATGCATTTTGCTGTTTGAGGTCTCTTCAGGTTTGCTGACCTGCTCTTTTTCTGCATAGAAGCTGTCGATTGTTCTTTTCATCTTTTTATTCATGTTTTAAAGCCTTTAGGTAGGTCCTAGGCAGGGGTTACCAGCTTCCTCTGCAGAGCAGGGAAAGGATTTAGCGATTTCCGGCTCCCAGGTATGGGAGTGCTCTGGAGTGAGTTTCCTTCCCCAACAGGAAGTGGATTCAGCACTGGCCGAGCTATCAAATGGCTTAGTGGGCTGAGTGGATTATCGATTGCCCTAGGCTAGAGACTAAGTGGTGAAAGTGTCACTGCCCCCAGGCCGGAGCCTCTTGTGGGACTGTGAGTTTAGAGCTGAGCGCAGACCGAACCGCCGAACTCGCCCCAGTGTCTCTGCCCAATGCAAATCGGCCCTGGAAAAGCTCTATGGCCCGCCGAGCTCCCCACTGTGCAGATTGAGGCTAACCCGGGCTGCGCCTCCTGCTGCAGGATCACAACTCCCCAGGAAAGCCCTTACTCATGGTTGGGGCTTGCTTGTGCTGAGATCTGTGCTTTCACCCTCGGTTTGAGACTCCTCCGGAACCTAATTCTCTCCCGTGCGCCCGATCTCCCCCTGGCCCCGAACCAACCTTTTTGGCGAGACTGCAGATTTTCTTTGGCAGGTGAGTTGTTCTACTTTATCTTTCCGAAGTAGCAGTCAAGACTATTTTGAGGCTCGATATAATATTGGTAACGAGGGTAAGAGAAGAGCTTAGAAAGTCGCGTGTGTCTTCTCCGCCATCTTGGCTCCGCCCCCGATAATGTTCATTTTAGCTGGATAGCTTATTCTTGGCTGTAATTCCAGTTCCTTTGCTTTTCTTTCTTTCTTTTTTTTAATAATTATAACTTTTTATTGACAGAACCCATGCCAAGGTAATTTTTTACAACATTATCCTTTGCACTCACTTCTGTTTCGATTTTTCCCCTCCCTCCCTCAGCCCTCTCCCCTAGATGGCAAGCATCTAGTTAAATATGTCACAGTATATCCTAGATACAATATATGTGTGCAGGACCGAACAGTTCTCTTGTTGCACAGGAAGAATTGGATTCAGAAGGTAAAAATAACCCAGGAAGAAAAACAAAAATGCAAACAGTTTACATTCATTTGTCGTGTTCTTTCTTTGGGTGTAGCTGCTTCTGTCCATCACTGAGCAATTGAAACTGAGTTAGATCTTCTCTTTATCAAAGAAATCCACTTCCATCAGAATCCATCCTCATAGAGTATTGTTGTTGAAGTATATAATGATCTCCTGGTTCTGCTCATTTCACTTAGCATCAGTTCATGTAAGTCTCTCCAAGCCTCTCTGTATTCATCCTGCTGGTCATTTCTTATAGAACAATAATATTCCATAATATTCATAAACCACAATTTACCCAACCATTCTCCAATTGATGGGTATCCCTTCAATTTCCAGTTTCTAGCCACTATGAAAAGGGCTGCCACAAACATTTTTGCACATACAGGTCCCTTTCCCTTATTTAGTTTCTCTTTGACGTATAAGCCCAGTAGTAGCACTGATGGATCAAAGGGTATGCACAGTTTGATAACTTTTTGGTCATAGTTCCAGATTGCTCTCCAGAATGATTGGATTCATTTGCAACTCCACCAACAATGCATCAATGTCCCAGATTTCCCACATCTCCTCCAACATTCATCATTATTTTTTCCTGTCATCTTAGCCAATCTGACAGGTGTGTAGTGGTATCTCACAGTTGGCTTAATTTGCATTTCTCTGATCAATAGTGATTTGGAACACTTATATGAGTGGAAAGTTTCAATTTCATCATCTGAAAAGTGTCTCTTCATAGCCTTTGACCATTCATCAATTGGAGAATGGCTTGACTTCTTATAAATTAGAGTCTATTTTCTATATATTTTGGAAATGAGGCCTTTATCAGAACCTTTAACTGTGAAGATGTTTTCCTAGTTTGTTGCTTCCCTTCTAAACTTGTTTGCCTTAGTTTTGTTTGTATAAAGGCTTTTTAATTTGATGTAATCAAAATTTTCTATTTTATAATCAATAATGGTCTCTAGTTCATCTTTGGTCACAAATTTCTTTCTCCTACACAAGTCTGAGAGATAAACTATCCTATGTTCTTCTAATTTATTTATAAACTCATTCTTTATGCTTAAATCATGGACCCATTTTGATCTTATCTTGGTATATGGTGTTAAGTGTGGGTCCACGCCTAATTTCTGCCATACTAATTTCCAGTTATCCCAGCAGATTTTGTCAAATAATGAATTCTTATCCCAAAAGTTAGGATCTTTGGGTTTGTCAAACATTAGATTGCTATAATTGACTATTTTGTCTTGTGAATCTAACTTATTCCATTGATCAACTAATCTATTTCTTAGCCAATACCAAATGGTTTTGGTGACTGCTGCTTTATAATATAGTTTTAGATCAGGTACAGCCAGGCCACCTTCATTTGATTTTTTTTTTCATTAATTCCCTTGAGATTCTTGATCGTTTGTTCTTGTATATAAATTTTGCTGTTATTTTTTCTAGATCATTAAAATATTTTCTTGGAAGTCTGATTGGTATAGCACTAAATAAATAGATTAGTAGGGAGTATTGTCATCTTTATTATATTCGCTCGGCCTGTCCAAGAGCACTTGATATTTTTCCAATTATTTAAGTCTGAATTTATTTGTGTGGAAAGTTTTTTGTAATTTTGCTCACATAATTCCTGACTTTCCTTTGGTAGAGTAGATTCCCAAATATTTTATGCTTTCAACAGTTATTTTGAATGGAATTTCTCTTTGTGTCTCTTGCTGTTGGATTTTGTTGGTGATGTATAAAAATGCTGAGGATTTATGGGGATTTATTTTGTATCCTGAAACTTTGCTAAAGTTATGAATTATTTCTAATAGCTTTTTAGTAGAATCTCTGGGGTTCTCTAAGTATACCATCATATCATCTGCAAAGAGTGATAGTTTGGTTTCCTCATTACTTACTCTAATTATTTTAATCTCTTTCTCAACTCTTATTGCCCAGGCTAGTGTTTCTAATACAATATTGAATAATAATGGTGATAGTGGGCAACCTGTTCGCTCAGATCTTACTGGGAAAGGTTCCAGTTTTTCTGCATTGCATATGATGCTTACTGACGGTTTTAAATGTATGCTCCTGACTATTTTAAGGAAAAGTCCATTTATTCCTATCCTCTCAAGTGTTTTTATTAGGAATGGATGTTTTATCAAATGCTTTTTCTGCATCTATTGAGATGATCCTACAGCCCTGCATTCCTGGTATAAATTCGACTTGGTCATAGTGTATTATCCTGGGGATGATTTTCTGTAATCGTTTTGCTAATATTTTATTTAAGATTTTAGTATCAATATTCATTAGGGATATTGATCTATAATTTTCTTTCTCTGTTTTCAACCTACCTGGTTTAGGTATCAGTACCATGTCTCTATCATAAAAGGAATTTGGTAGCACACCTTCAAACCCTATTTTTTCAAATACTTTATATAGCATTGGAGTTAATTGTTCTTTAAATGTTTGGTAGAATTCACATGTAAATCCATCTGGTCCTGGGGATTTTTTCTTAGGGAATTGGTTAATAGCTTTTTCTATTTCTTTTTCTAAGATGGGACTGTTTAGGATATTTACTTCTTCTTCCGTTAATTTGGGCAAGCTATATTTTTGAAGGTATTCTTCCATTTCATTTAAGTTGTCGAATTTATTGGCATAAAATTGGGCAGAGTAACTCCTAATTATTGCTCTAATTTCCTCTTGGTTAGTGGCGAGTTCTCCCTTTTCATTTTTAAGACTAACAATTTGATTTTCCTCTTTCCTTTTTAAAATCAGATTTACTAAGGGTTTGTCTATTTTGTTGGTTTTTTCATAGAACCAACTCTTAGTTTTATTAATTAATTCAATAATTTTTTTTTTTACTTTCAATTTTATTGATCTCTCCTTTTATTTTTAGAATTTCAAGTTTAGTGTTTGACGGGGTTTTAATTTGTTCCTTTTCTAGCATTTTAGTTGTAAGATTCATTGATCTTCTCTTTCTATTTTATACAAGTAGGCCTTTAGAGATATGAAATTTTCCCTTATTATCGCTTTGGCTGCATCCCACACATTTTGGTATGATGTCTCATTATTGTCATTTTCTTGGGTGAAGTTATTAATTATGTCTATGATTTTCTGTTTCACCTAATCATTCTTTAGTATGATATTATTTAGTTTCCAATTATTTTTTGGTCTATTTTCCCCTGGCTTTTCGTTGAATGTAATTTTCATTGCATCGTAGTCTGAAAAGGATGCATTTACTATTTCTGCCTTAATGCATTTGAGTTTGAGGTTTTTATGTCCTAATATATGGTCAATTTTTGTATAGGTTCCATGAACTGCTGAAAAGAAAGTGTACTCATTTCTGTCTCCATTTAGTTTTCTCCAGAGATCTATCATATGTAACTTTTCTAGTATTCTATTTACCTCTTTGACTCCTTTCTTATTTATTTTGTGGTTTGATTTATCTAATTCTGAGAGTGCAAGGTTGAGATCTCCCACTATTATAGTTTTGCTGTCTATTTCTTCTTGCAGCTCTCTTAATTTCTCTTTTAAGAATTTAGATGCTGCACCACTTGGTGCATATATGTTTAATATTGATATTGCTTCATTATTTATGCTACCCTTTAGCAAGATATAGTGCCCTTCCTTATTTCTTTTAATTAGATCAATTCTTGCTTTTGCTTGATCTGAGATCAGATGTCTACCCCTGCTTTTTTGACTTCACTTGAAGCATAGTAGATTCTGCTCCAACCTTTTACCTTTACTCTGTATCTCCCTGTTTCAGGTGTATTTCCTATAAACAACCTATTGTAGGATTCTGGCTTTTAATCTATTCTGCTAACCGCTTCCTCTTTATGGGGAGTTTACCCCGTTCACATTGGTTAAAATTACCAATTCTGTATTATTTGCCATCTTGTTAACCCCTGTTTATGCTTTTCTCCCTTCTTTCCCCCTTACTCCCTACCCCAGTATTAAACTTGTGAGCACCACTTGCTTCTCACAGCCCTCCCTTTTTAGTATCCCTCCCCCCCTTAGAGTTCCTCCCCCTATCTTATTCCTTTCCCTCACAGTTTCTGTATTTCCTTTTGCTTAGCTTATTCCTTTCCTTTTCACTTTTCCCTTACCACTTTTCAATGAGGTGGGAGAAATTTCACCATAAATTGAATATATCTAAAAATTCTGATGGCAGTAAGATACTTGCTATATTCATCCCCCTCCATTCTTTCTCTCAGATATAATAGGTTTCCTTTGCCTCTTTGTGAGATGTAGTACCCCCACTTTACCCTTTTTCTGGTACAATGTCCTTTCCACCTCTAGTTTCTAGAATAACGTATATATGTATTCTTTATACATCTTTACAGCAGAAATATAGCTCCCAAGATTTCTTTTTATCTTTTTAGGTTTCTCTTGAGTCCTATATTTGTCGATCAAACTTTTTGTTAAGTTCTGATTTTTTCATCAAAAATAGGTGAAATTAGCTTATTTCATTGAATGTCCATCTTCTTCCCTGAAAAAAGATGCTCATTCTGGCTGGCTGCCTTAGTTGCACACTGAGTTCCTTAGTCTTTCGGAATATTATATTCCAAGCTCTTTGATCTTTTAATGTGGACGCTGCTAGATCCTGGGTAATCCTTATTGTGGCTCCTCTATATTTGAATTGGTTTTTTCTAGCCGCTTGCAGTATTTTTTCCTTTATCTGAGGGTTCTGGCATTTGGCCACTGTATTTCTTGGTGTTTTGATTTTAGGATCCCTTTTAGTAGGTGATCGAATGAATTCTTTCAATGTCTATTTTACCCTCTGTTTCTATGAATTCTGGGCAATTCTCTTTGATAATTTCCTGGAAAATAGTGTCCAGGTTCTTTTTTTCATCATATTTTTCTGGGAGTCCAATAATTCTCAGATTGTCTCTCTTAGATCTATTTTCCAGGTCTGTTGTTTTCCCAAGAAGGTATTTGACATTTTTTCCATTGTTTGATTTTTTTTTTTTTTTTTGCTTTTGCTTGACTGATTCTTGTTGTCTCTTCGAGTCATTCAATTCCATTTGTTCGATTCTGATTTTCAATGAAGTATTTTCTTCACTCACTTTTTTTATATCTTTTTCTAATTGTCCAATGGAGTTTTTAAGTGAGTTATTTTGTTCTATGGAATTTTTTTCCATTTCGCCATTTTATTTTTTAGAGAGCTATTTTCTGTTTCCAGTTCACTAATTCTATTTTTCAACGATTTGATTTCTTTATCCACTCTTTCTTTAAATGAGTGGGATGACTTCTCCAGACTCTCTTGCCAAGAGTCCCTCTCCTTTTCCCATTTTTCTTCTAACTCTCTTGTGAGAGCCATTTTAATTTCTTCTATGAGATTCATCTGTGCTGAGGAACAGATGATCTCCTCCTTTGGGGATTTACCTGGAGACGGTTTGTTTTTAGTCTCCTCAGGGTTTAGAGTCTGCTCTCTATTGGTATAGAAGCTATCAATTGTTAAGGTCTGTTTAAATTTTTTCTCATTTTGTCAGAGAAGAATCAAAGACAAACTAGCAAAGAAAAAAAAGGAAAAAACCCCAAAAGGAATTTGCTTTCTTTTTTTGGGCTGGGTGGTGTTACTGAGCTTCCTCTACAGACTGTGGGGGGGGGTAGGCAGCAGCGAGGCCCTAACAGGACAGAGATGGCTGTGCTGAGCCTGCGCTCTGAGACTCTGAGAATGTGCTGAGACACTGTGGGGGAGGGGTGGCCAGGTTCCAAGAGACTCTTGCTGTTCGGGGTTGTATTCTTCACCCCCTGTGTTTTTAACTTCTCTGCTGGGCTACTGACTTGCTGCCAGGGCAAAGTATCCAAGCCTGTAGCAAAGCTCTCCCCGAAGAGACGGCTGAGATCATACCCCACCCTCCTCTGGTCTACTCAGCTGTGAGCTGGCTGCTGTGCTCTCACTGCTGCTGCCTGCCCTCAGCCTGCACCTGATCTAAAACCGTCCCCACCCTTGAGCAAAAACAGACCGTTCCTGGCGAATTTCAAGGATGTCTTCTCTTGGTAACTATTTGTGGGGTTTTTTCAATCAAGCATTAATTCAGAGGCTTGTCATGAAATGAAATATGAGAGAAAATGCGGCGGTTACACAGCTGTGTGCCTCCTCTCTGCCATCTTGGCTGAAAGTCAGTTCCTTTGCTTTTCAAAAAATATCAGATTCTAGGCCCTTCGATCCTTTAAGGTAGAAGCTGCTAAATCCTGAGTGATCCTAATTATGGCTCTTTAGTATTTAAATCTGCTTCTTTCTGCTTGCAATATCTTTTCCTTGCTACAAGAGTTTTGAAATTTAGCTGTGATATTCCTTGGGGATTTCATTTTGGAGTCTCTTTCAGAAGGTGATCAGTGGGTTCTCTCAATGGTTATTTTACTTTCTGATTCTAAAATGTCAGGGCAGTTTTCTTTTATGATTTCCTATAAGATAATGTCTAGCTTCTTTTTTTCATCATGGCTTTCAGGAAGCCCAAGAATCCTTAGATTGCATAAAGTAGAGAAAGAGAAAATCAATGAATTGAACTTGCAACTAAAAAAGCTAGAAAAAGAACAAATAAAAAAAAACCCAATCAAATACCAAACTTGAAATTCTAAAAATAAAAGGAGAGATTAATAAAATTAAAAGTAAAAAAAAAAACTTGAATTAATAAATAAAACAAAAAGTTGATTTTATGAAAAAAACAACAAAATAGATAAGCCTTTAGTTAATTTGATTAGAAAAAGGCAAAAGGAAAATCAAATCGTTAGTCTCAAAAGTGAAAAGGGAGAACTTTCCAGCAATGAAGAGGAAATTAGAGCAATAATTTGGAGTTACTTTGCCCAACTTTATGCCAATAAATTTGATAACCTAAGTGAAATTGATGACTATTTTCAAAAATATAGGCTGCCCAGATTAACAGAGGAGGAAGTAAATTGCTTAAATAGTCCCATTTTAGAAAAAGAAATGGAACAAGGTATTAATCACCTCCTTAAGAAAAAATGCCCAGGACTAGATGGATTTACATGTGAATTCTACCAAACATTTAAAGAAAAATTAACTCCAATATTATATAAACTATTTGAAAAAATAGGGGATAAAGAACTCCTACCAAATTTCTTTTATGACCCAGACATGGTACTAATATCTAAACCAGGTTGAATGAATCAGAGAAACAAAATTATAGACCAATTTCCCTAATGAATATTGATGCAAAAATCTTAAATAAAAAATTAATAAAGAGATGACAGAAAATCATCCCCAGGATAATACACCATGACCAAGTAGGATTTATACCAGGAATGCAGGGCTGGTTCAATATTAAAAAAACTATTAGCATAATTGACTAATTATGAAAAAGCATCTGATAAAATCCAACTTCCATTCCTATTAAAAACACTAGAGAATATAGGAATAAGTGGACTTTTCCTTAAAATAGTCAGTAGCATCTATTTAAAACTATCAGCAAGCATCATATATAATGGGGATAAAGAAGAACCATTCCCAGTGAGATCAGGAGTAAAACAAGGTTGCCCACTATCACCATTACTATTCAATATTGTATTAGAAACACTAGCTTCAGCAATAAGAGAAGAAAAAGAGATTAAGGAATTAGAATAGGTAATGAGAAAACCAAATTATCACTTTTGGCAGATGGTATAATGGTATACTTAGAGAATCAACTAAAAAACTATTGGAAATAATCCACAACTTTAGCAAAGTTGCAGGATACAAAATAAATCCACATAATTCATCAGCATTTTTATACATCACTAACAAAATCCAACAGCAAGAGATACAAGGAGAAATTCCATTTAAAATAACTGCCAATAGTATAAAATATTTGGAAATCTATTTGCGAGCGGAAAGTCAGGAACTATATAAGCAAAACTACAAAACACTTTCCATGCAAATAAAGTCAGATCTAAACAACTGGAAAAATATCAAGTACTCTTAGATAGGTCGAGTGAATATAATAAAGATGACAGTACTCCCTAAATTAATTTATTTGTTTAATACTATACCAATCAAACTCCCAAGAAACTATTTTACTGATCTAGTAAAAATGACAACAAAATTCATCTGGAAGAATAAAAGGTCAAGAATTTCAAGGGAATTAATGGGGGAAAAAAAAGCAAATTAAGGTGGCTAACTGTACCAGATTTAAAACTATATTATAAAGCAGCAGTCATCTAAATCATTTGGTACTGACTAAAAATAGAGTAGTTGATCAGCAGAATAGGTTAGGTTCACAGGAGAAAACAGTCAATGACTATAAGTAATCTAGTATTTGACAAACCTAAAGACCCCAGCTTTTGAAATAAGAATTCACTATTTGACAAAAACTGCTTGGAAAATTAGAAATTAGTATGGCAGAAACTAGGCATTGACTCAAACCTAACACCGTATATCAGGATAAGGTTGAAATGGGTTCATGATCTAGATGTAAAGAATGATATAGATAGATATAGATATATATATAGATATATAGACATATTATTTATTTATTTATTTTAATAGCCTTTTATTTACAAGTTATATGTATGGGTAACTTTAAAGCATTGACAATTGCCAAGCCTCTTGTTCCATTTTTCTCCTCCTTTCCCCCACCGCCTCCCCCAGATAGCAGGATGACCAGTAGATATTAAATATATTAAAGTATAAATTAGATACACAATAAGTATACATGACCAAACCGTTATTTTGCTGTACAAAAAGAATCGGACTCTGAAATATTGTACAATTAGCCTGTGAAGGAAATCAAAAATGCAGGTGGGCAAAAATATAGGGATTGGGAATTCAATGTAATGGTTCTTAGTCATCTCCCAGAATTCTTTCACTGGGTGTAGCTGGTTCAGTTCATTACTGCTCGATTGGAACTAATTTGGTTCATCTTATTGCTGAGGAGGATAGCCAGGTCCATCAGAATTGGTCATCATATAGTATTGTTGTTGAAATATATAATGATCTCCTGGCCCTGCTCGTTTCACTCAACATTCTCATTTTTTATGCCTAGGTCATGAATCCATTTTGTCCTTATCTTGGTGTACGGTGTTAAGTGTGGGTCAATGCCTAGTTTTTGCCATACTAGTTTCCAATTTTCCCAGCAATTTTTGTCAAACAGTTATAGTTATTGACTGTTTTGTCCTTTGAACCTAACCTATTCCACTGATCAACTAATCTATTCCTTAGCCAATACCAAATGGTTTTGGTAACAGTTGCTCTATAATATAATCTTAGATCTGGTACAGCTCAGCCACCTTCATTTGATTTTTTTTTTTCATTAATTCCCTTGAAATTCTTGACCTTTTGTTTTTCCATATGAATTTTGTTGTTATTTCTTCTAGGTCATAAGAATGATATTATAAACAAATTAGAAGAACATAGGATAGTTTACCTTTCAGATCTGTGGAGGAGGAAGGAATTTGTGACCCAAGAAGAACTAGAGATCATTACTGATCACAAAATTGATAATTTTGAGTATATTAAGTTAAAAAGTTTTTGTACAAACAAAACTAATGCAGACAAGATTAGAAGGGAGCAATAAACTGGGAAAACACTTTTACATTCAAAGGTACATAAAGACCTCATTTCTAAAATATGTAGAGATTTAACTCAAATTTATAAGAATTCATGCCATTCTCCAAATTGATAAATGGTCAAAGGATATGAACAGACAATTTTCAGATGAAGAAATTGAAATTTCTAGTCATATGAAAAGGTGCTCCAAATAACTGTTGATCAGAGAAATGCAAATTAAGACAACTCTGAGATACCACTACATACTTCTCAGATTAGCTAAGATGACAGGAAAAGATAATGATGAACATTGGAGGGGATGTGAGAAAGTTGGGACACTGATACGTTGTTGGTGAAACTGAACAGATCTTACTATTCTGTAGAGCAATTTGGAACTATGCTCAAAAAGTTATCAAACTGTGAATACCCTTTGATCCAGCAGTATTTCTACTGGACTTATATCACAAAGAGATGAAGAAGGTAAAGGGACCTATATGTGCAAAAATGTTTGTGGCAGCCCTTTTTGTAATGGCCAGAAACTGGAAACTGAGTGGATGCCTATCAATTTGAGAATGGCTGAATAAATTGTGGTATATGAATGTTATGGAATATTATTGTTCTGGAAGAAAGGACCAACAGGCCTCGGAGAGGCCTGGAGAGAGATAATTACACCCGGCAACGACAAGACTATACAATGATCAATTCTGATAGACATGTCTCTCTTCAACAGTGAGATGATTCAAACCAGTTCTAATTGTTTAGTGATGAAGAGAGCCATATACACCCAGAGAGAGGCCTGTGGGAACTGAGTGTGGCCCACAACATAGGTCATCATTTTAAAGAAGAGTAGTTACAGTATGCTAATCACATAAAGAAACCAAGGCTTTCCCGTGTACTTGCATGCTGCAATCCACAAAGCCACTGCTGAGACTAATAGACTTTAAAAAGTGATTAAAGATTAAAATAAAGAACTTTCAAAATAAGAAAAGTAAATGGTAAATAATCACATGAAAACATGCTCCAAATTTCTAATAGTCAAAGAAATACACATTTAAGCAACTGAAGTTTTATCTCATACTATTAAAATGGATAAAGATGACCATAGATGAAAACAGTGAATATTGGACATCCTATGGAATGACAGGCACATTGATGCATAGTTAGTAGATCTATAAATTGAATAACCATTCTGGATTTCAGTTTGGAATTATGTATGAGTGTTAACTTAAATGTCCATATCCTTTGACTGTTCTATTCTGCTTCTACCCCAGGAAGATAAAAAACAGAATCAAAGATCAAATATGTGCCAATGTATTCAGAACAGTACTATTTGTGACAATAAAGAAATAAATGTAAAGGGAGTGGCCATCAATTGAAAAATAGCTAGCAAATGTCATATAAATGTAATGGAATATTATTCTGCAGCAAAAAATGGTGAATGACAAACTCAGACAAACCTAGGAAGATTTACATGAACTGATTGCCATAAGTATAAAAAAATTATATATTCAATTGAAATTATGTAAATTGAATTAAACTTTGCCTATTGGAAAAACCATTCAAGGTTCAGGTGGAAAAGAAATCCTGATTAGGAAATCTGAGACGAAAAAAATCACAGTGAATCACTTATCCAACTCGGATCAACATATGGAGAGAGAAACACACTAGGGAAGGAGTCTGTCTGGACAGTAGTTTGTGGTATATGGAGCATTCCATCAGCCAAGTACTGAGATCTCAGACCAATAGAGAGCACAAGGTGAAAAACAATTGTCAAATGACAACTTTGTTACCCTCTGCACAATTCCAGGTCACAGATCCAAAGAAAACTGAAGAAAAGCCCCATACCCAGGGTGGCATTTCAGGATGAGGAGCAGCCATCTGCTTTGGTCTGTCTACCATGCAAGTAAGAAGTTCAAGCAGCAACGATGTGACTCTGACCCAAGGAATAGAGCAGAGTTTCAGTTCCAGTTTTTAGCCCTGTCTGAAACCTACAGAGGAATAACAAGGGGAACCATCTCAGATCTATGGGAAGCCTATAATTCTGTCATTTAACCAGCAAAACTTTCCAGCTAATTAACAGAGGCATAGACTAACAGCAGTTTAGTTCAGAACCAAACTCAGGCCATGAACTTGCAAAGCTCAGACCAAGGGAGCAATGATCTTTGTCTTGGAGCAGACTTTGGGAGCACTAAAAGCTTTTAGGAACTGAACTACTTTTGAGATGCTGGAATAACACAACATTTAATACTCCAAGAAAACAATATGGCCCGACCAGACTTTCCCTCTATACGTGCACAAAACCTAGTCCTAACAAAGCCCAAAGTCAGAAAATAGGATGGAAGAATGATCAATCAATCAAACAAACAAATAAACAAAAAGAATTCCACCACTAAAAGCTATTTGGTGACAGAGATATTCAAGGCACAAACCTAGAAGAGAATGACTCTAAAATATTCATAAGCAAAATCTCTAAGAAAAATACAAATTGTGCACAAATTCAGATAGTAATTTACTAGAAGAGAAAAGCAGAAGTTTTTTTTGTTTTTTTTTTTAAGATTTTAAAAATGAAATGGGGAAAGAGAGGATGAGAGCTAAAGAAAAAAAAAATGGAAAGAGAATTAACAACTTAGAACAAGAAATATAATTTTTCCCAAGCAATAAATTCCCTAAAAATTAGAATGGAGCAAATAGAAGCCACTGATTCCATAAGACAATAAGAAATATTAAAATAAGATCAAAAGACTGGAAAAATAGAAGAAAATGTAAGTTATCTCATTAAAAAATCTGGAGAAAAAAAATTAATCATTAGACTATCTGAAAGGCATGACTAAAAAGAGAGCTTAGACATAATATTTCAAGAACTTGTTAAAGAAAATTGCCCAGACCTCTTAGGATAAAGTGGAAATATAAAGAATCTACCAATAACTTCCTGAAAAGCAAATGAAAACTCTTAGGAATAGTGTAATCCAAATTTAGAGCTTTAAAGTAAAAAAAAATAATTTTGCAAGCAGCCAGAAATTTAAATATCATAGAATTAACATCTTCATTGCAGACACTTTTGTAGCCATAACCATAAAGAAGAGGATAATAGACTATAATTTTTCACATATGTAAGAATAACTTACCTTGTAAAACTGATATTACATGATAAATAAATAAATAAAACTGATAAATACATGATTGTGGTGGGGGAAATTGACATTTAATGAAAAAGAGAATTTTCAGGCATTCTTGATGAAAAACTCAGAACTGTGTAAAAACTTTGAAGTTCAAAAGCAGGAGGTGAGAGAAACATAAAAACATATACATTAAAGAATAACGAAAAAGAACCAAAAAAGCATAAACTGCCTTGCATTCTAATCTGAAATGATATCTATATCCCTTCTAAACCTTATCATTATGAAGGGTCTTTAAAGGAGTCTAATAAGATAGAAGATCTGGGGTAATTCTGTTATGTTTTAATGATCTCAAAAGAAAAAGAAAAAAAAGTAACATGCTAGGAAGGAATAAGGAAAAGGGAATTTAGGGAAAATTCCCATAATCAGGGTGAATTAGAAATGTGCACAAACAAGGAGGAAGTAGTCAGAGGGAGCAGCTTCTACCTAACTAGTCAAAGTTGGATCTAAAAATCCATTTCACTCAATGGGGAAGCTAGAGGAAAGGGGGAGAAGGGAGGAGGAGCAATTAGAAGGAGAAATAAATCCTAAACAAAACAAAATCTACTAAGCATGTACAAAAATACTTATAGCTCTTTTTGAAGTGGAAAATTGAACTCTGAGTGTCTATCAATTAAAGAATTAGCTGAACAAGTTACAGTACATAAATGTGTGATTGAATAGGATTGAATACTATAGAAAATGATGAAGAGTTCAGAGGATCCTGGGAAGACTCGCATGAACAGATACAGAATGAAGTGAAAGGGACCAAGAGAGCAGTTTATACAATAACAGCAATATTGTAGACAGACATCCTTGAAAAATAGAGGGGCTCTTATCAATGACCAACCATGGTTCCATGTTGAAACATGATACCTTTTTCCTAAGAAAAAAGCAGACATTCTTGAAAAATAGAGGGGCTCTGATCAGTGTAATGACCAACCATGGTTCCATGTTGAAACATGATACCTTTCTCCTAAGAAAAAAGCTAAATAATTATTATAGAACATGACATGCACATATGTATCTTTGCATGTATGCACAATATATTTCTTTTAAATATAACACATGCTATATATACATGTTACATGTTTATAAAAGGCATTTTGTTCTAAATTGAGAGGATGGTAAGAGAGAAAGTAGATTTTTACTCATTAAAAATATAAAATTTATTTTTTAAAAAAAAGAAAAAATAAATTTCTTAATTCATAACAATGAACTATTGTATTACTATGTCTTCCTTGTAGAAATGTATGCATAGAAATGCTAAATATTTGGTTATTAAAACTTATATGTTTTATCTGGTTTGTGTTATTATTTCTCACTTTTCAGAGATAGTTTTCTAGGGGAAATATCTACAACGAAATTATTTTTTCATATTAAATATGTTTTTGTCAAACACAGCATTTTTGTTGTAGTGTATACAGATAGATAATAGTTTACACAGTTTTGTGCTATGAATCCAGACAATTTGAAGTAAAATGCAGATTTCTAATATATTACATCTAGAACCCCATCTCCCTAATTTAATGCATTCATAGAAACTGGAAATTCAGGTTGTCAGGATTGCTGAGTCTAACTTTATCCCTATTAAACTACAAGCCAGCACTAATGATCAGCATTGTCACTAGCTGATATTCTGCAAAATAGAAATCCAAGGACTAGAACACCTAAACTCGTGATATTAATCTTAAAGTGAAGTAGGGAAGATAGACCAAAGTAAGAGAGTGTGTTCTTCCTCAGGTCTGGTCCCCTGAGAATAGGGATAGAAGAGCTTGGGAATCAGTTTTTTCTAGCCTCTGTTGGCAAAAAGGCTATCATCACTGGTAATCTGATCAACTCACACGGATTCCTTCTTGCTAAATAAAGAAGAAAGGAATAAACATTTAGATAGTGTCATATATATATATATATATATATTTTTTTTTTTTTAACAAACATCATCTTATTTGATCCTCACAGCAACTCTAATGAGTGTTATTATCCTCCCCAATAGAGATTATCCCCAGCTAATGTCTGAGGCAGCATTTACACTCAGGATTCCTGATTCCTGATTCCAGGTTCAGCTCTTTATCCACTGCTCTATGCAACTGCCCTTTATATAAACTTATCAGTATAATAATAGCTAATATTATATAACAGGACTCAACTATATATATGACTCAACAACTATTTCCTTATTTTAGTATGAAGTCACAGAGTTCCTGCCCTGAAATGATTCCTGTCTCCAAGCCAAGAAAGACAGCTAATCAGATTGTCAACATTAGAAATATCCTTGATGTTAATACTTACAGACCTAATATAGACCCAATGATGAATTATACATCATTCAGTCAAAGCATAATTATTATCAAAAGGAGCAGCTGCTAATTATAATGTGGTTTCAGATGTACCACCTTCTGTGCCTTGTTATACATCTGAACTCCTATTCTTTCAGCTTTTCATCATTTCCCATACAGCTGCTTTCTTGAACTTAAGGATTTAAAAAAAATTCATTCTGCAAGATGACATCAATTCTGAAACCCGTATCTCCTCAGCATCCCCTACTCCTGGGACCCCTCTTTCCCTATTTGAAGAGAGTGGAGAGTAGACTTTTGAGAGCTGCTTTCAGAACTTCCATCATTTAAGGAGAGTACCCAAGGGCCATCATTTCTGCCCTGGTAGACTTCATTATCTCCAGAAACTCATGATCCTGGAAGAAGAAACCAACTCTAATTCAAACTTCCTCACATCAGTATTCCTCCTGGCTTCAGGACTTCTTCATGCCCCTGAGTAATATTATAACCCCCTTTTTTACTTTTTTCAGCTTGTTTTTGATGTGTTGTCTTCCCCATTGAATTGTGGATTTCTTAAGGGAAGAGAGTGTCTTATGCCTTTTGTTATATCCCCAATGCTTAGCACATTACCTGGTACATAGTAGGTACTTAATAAAAACTTAATGACTCTGATTCCTGGTCTCTATGATAACAACTAGTTCCATTACCTTTGATATCATTGTGACTGTAGTTTTGTCCAAAAAGAGTGTGGCTTTTGAGAAGTATCAGGGTGAAAGGAGAGAAAAACTAGAATAAACAGGGGGAAATTCAGTTTGCAATAGTAATTGTGAGAAGAAATTTGAAGCTAGTTTGAACTGAGTCAAATATATTAAAAAATAAGAGCCATTGCCCAATTAATAAATGATCAAAAGATATGAATGATACCAAAGAACTGTGATTTTGATGGAATATTACTGTTTTGTGGGAAATGAAGAACAGGATACTCTCAGAAAAACCTGGAAAGTCCTCCATGAATTTAAACAAAATGAAATATACTAGTGTGCAAAGCAATGGCAATGTTGTGGGATGATCAGCTGTGAATGACTTTGCTATTCTCAGCAACATAATGATCCAAAATTACTCTAAAGGACTTATGATGAAAAATGCTATCCATATCCAGAGAAAGAACTGAATGTGCAGATTGAGGCATACTTTATTTTTTCTTTATTTTTCTTTATTCTTTGGGAGGAATACATATGTATATGACTTTTATGAAAATGTTTTGCATAACTTCATATGTACCTTCTCATTGGAGGTTGGGTAGGGAAAGAATCTGGAACTCAAAGTTTTAAAAACAAATATAAAAAAATGTTTTACACATAACTGAGAAAAATAAAAAGAGTGTGGATTTTTTTTTTCTGATTACTGTCTGCTACCCATATGTTAGGATTCTTACAAGGTGCTAAGTCACTGGAATTGAGAGGCCCTCTGGGAGATTCACAAGTCAGAATTCAGTCAGGAGATTCACAAGTCCAGGAGATTCACAAGTCACAGCTTCCACAATCCCACTCTCGGAGGAGGAGTCAACCTTTGAGTTCACACCTTTAAGAGATCATATTAAGGAGCTCCCACAAGCCAACTAGAGACTTTTGGGAGACTGAGAAGCCAGGATTCAGTTGGGCAAAACAAAGGATTCAGAGAGAGCTGGAGGCTGAGGCAAAAGGACTAGCAACAGGAGCTCTTGGAACCAAAGAGAGAGATAGACCTCTAACAAAACTAACTGGGCTATTTTGGAAGAGACAATAAAGGACTGGACTTTAACTCCTGGCTGCATTTGAGGTGATTATTACTCTGAATTGAAACTAAGGCTGCCTCCAGAAGCTCCCCAAGAAATCTGCTCCCAGAGAACATTGTAATTTACAGAAGAGAACATCACATTTTGGTGCCTGAACATGGACTGACAGGACCCCGATTTCACTGGAAAAGCCTCCAATCCTGATTTCAGTGGAAAAGTCTCCTCAACCCAGAAATTAGGGTGAGTACAATAAGGAAACTTTGTTAAAGAGCTAAAGTAGAATTTCAGCTAAAATGGGGCAGATGTTTAGAAAACAGCCTGCTTTTCCTCTTCAAGGAAAATGTTTAGAGACCATTGCCAGACTTATAAAAAATCAAAGTTTAATTATAATTTGAGAGCAGATCACTGAACTTTTAGAAACTGTACAGTACACATCTCCTTGGTTCTCTATGGAAAAAGAATTGTATCTAAACGAGTGGAAATTAGTAGGAGAGGAACTTTGTCAATTCTACAATAAAAATGGACCTGACTCAATTTCCAAAGACACACTTAATACATATAATTTAATACAATGGGCTTTAGAAAATTATATAAGTGTTAGAATAAGGAAAAAGAAGAAAGAGCAGGAGAGGAAGGTGCCAACTAAACTAGGTGAAAAGGATGAAGAATCAGATGAGAATTCACAGCAGGAGAAGTTAGATCATTCCCAATTCCATGATCTACTTTCCTCAATTAACCCTTCATGAGTGGAGGGAGAAGGAAGAGGGGGAGGGGCAGAAACACAAACAGAATCACCTAACAAGGAGGCTGTGACAAGATTAGAAAAGCCATTGGTTAAGGCAAAAAATGAAGGACAGGATGTATCTGATTTGCATACATATTTATTAATAATTAATATTTATTCATATTTATCATGCATACCCTGTAATTGAAGAGATTGACTCTTCAGGTCAAAAAAGGAGAAGATGCACTCCTTTTGATCTGGAAAAAATTAAGGATTTGAAAAAAGGTTGCACTCTTTATGGGGCTACATCATCTTATGTTAAGATGTTACTAGATAGTTTGGCTTATGAAATCTTAACCCTGAGTGATTGGAAATCCATAGCAATGACATGTTTAGAATCTGGAAAAAACTTGTTGTGGCTTTCAGAGTATCATGAATTATGTAGGATTCAAGCCAGACGCAATAGGCAAACAGGAGTTAATGTACAAATCACTTTTGACCAACTAGCTTGTGAAGGTCAGTATGGAGAGAATTCAGAACAGATTAATTACCCCACAACAACTTATGAGCAAATCGCAACTGCAGCTATAAAAGCTTGGGGTTCCCTCCCCAGAGAAAAAGATCAAGGGGAAGCCTTCACAAAAATAGAGCAAGGTCCCAATGAACCTTTTGCAGATTTTGTGGGACGTTTGCAAACAGCTGTAACAAGAACCATTGGAGAAAATGCAGCTACAGAAATAATGACCAGACATCTGGCTAAGGAAAACGCCAATGCGGTTTGCAGAAGAATTATATGGGGACTACACAAAGATGCTCCTTTAGAGGAGATCATAAGACACTGTGCCACAGTGGGCACAAATACCTTTTATAGCCAGGCTATGATGCAGACTTCCCAAGATCCGAACATGGGAAGACAGGGTCCCTCATGGCAAGGGACTTCTAGAGAAACTTGTCGATGCTTTCAGTGTAAAAAGATTGGACATCTGAGAGCCCAATGTAGATATAGTATAGAGTGAGAGGACAAGGGTGAGAGAAAACTCCAAACCCCATGTCCAAAATGCAACTGAGGCTTCCACTGGGCCTCAGACTGTAGATTGCCCCAGGGTAATGAGAGGTGGGGCCCAGCTTCAGAGCCCCAGATGGGGCAAGATGGCAGCCAAGGTTACACCCAGAGAGTCTTTAGAAATTCAATATTAAGACATGATCAATCAGCCAAAAGGCAATCTGGTGGAAGAAAGGGATTATACAATCTATCAGCCAAGAAGCAATCAGAGGGGAAAAAGGGATTGCAATTAGGAAAAATAGAGTTGTATGCAGTAGGGATTACTGAGATATCCCCTGGAGAGGTGAAATCTGTTCTGTCCAGTCTATGGATCCCTTGCCTCCAGGCACAGTAGGCTTGACCATTTCACCTCCAGAGAGTGCTTACAAAACAGTCTTCATCCATACACTGATGTTGGAAACTGAAGAATTTGTAGCTAATATCCCAGTCACTAACACAGGTAGACAACATGTGACTTATCAACCAGGATAAGTAGTATCCTGGAGAAGTAGTAGCATCAGGTTTACTGTTACACACCCCTAATAGACAACCTGATGATAGTTGCCCAGATTTGACTCCAAGCAGCAGAGTCCAGGAATATTTTGGACTGCATCGTGACAGCTAACTGATCTATGCTCACTATTTATATGAATTGCATACTATTAGAAGGATTGGTAGACAAAATAGTGCAGATCATACAGTCATTAGAGGTGCCAGCTGGCCCAGTCACTGGCCAAAGATTAAGGCAGACACCTACATGTCTGGTGTAGGAGGATCAATAGCAGCAGAAGTTAGTGCTGCCCCTATGAGATGGACATTTGAAAATGAAAAAGGAGTTTTTACTCCTTTTGTGGTTGAAAAACTCCCCATCAATCTGTGGGGAAGAGACATTTTACATCAGATAGGATTACAATTAAGTACTTCGGCTTTTTAGGCAGGGCTGCTGTTGAAGACCTGCCTGCACTCTCTCCGGTTCCTATTCAGTGGAAAACTGATACACCTTTGTGGGTAGAACAGTGCCTCTTAACAAGTGATAAAATTCAGGTCTTGGTAGTAGATATACTATAGATAGTTGCAAGAGCAACTTGACCAAGAGCAACATGACCAAGACCTTCTTTAAGTCCTTGGAATTCCCCTGTATTTGTTATAAAAAAGAAATCTGGAAAGTGGAGGATGTTGACTGATTTAAGAAGAGTAAATGAACAGATAGAAACTATGGGAACTCTTCAGCCTGGATTTTTATCTCTTACTCAGTTGCCTAGAGAATGACCTCTTTGGGTTATAGACATTAAGGATTGTTTCTATTCTATCCCTCTAGATGAGGAAGATATGAAAAGATTTGCCTTTTCAGTGCCCAGCGTTAACGTAGCTGAGCCTTATAAAAGATATGAACGGACAGTTTTGCCACAGGGAATGAAAAATAGCCCTACTATGTGTCAACTGTATGTTGCTGCTGCTCTTACTCCAGTAAGAAAAACATTTCCAAAAGTAATATTGTTACATCATATGGATGATATTTTGGAGTGTGCACCTGAGGAACAAATGTTAGACGCATGTCTACAAGAGACCATAGAAACACTAAGAAACTACAAACTGCATATAGCTCCAGGAAAAATTCAGAGGCATACTCCTTTTCAATATTTAGGATATGAAGTATATCTTATTATTATTAATATACCTAATCTCACAGACAATCTATGATCCTAATTCAGTCGTATTTGGCATAGATTTGACTTTATATTGCTATTGTACTATGTATAGAAGAGTAGGTCAGTTCTTTTCATTAACTTCACCCAACTTCTAATATACACAAGGTAGGTGATCAGCATATATTTGTTCACTGAATAAGAAATGTATTTAATTATTGTATGTACATTGGAGCATCATATACTTTTTATTTTTGCATTTAAAAAAAATCATTACCATCTTTTGTTTTTAAACCTTGTTTTGGAGAACCATCTTTTATAACACAAAAGAAAAAAAGAAAAAGGGTGTAGTGAAATAATTCAGTACAATGAACCAACCCATAAACCAATATATGTGACATATAGAGGAGCCATCCAAATATACATCTCTGCAAAGAAGTACATTTTTTATTTCTTAACTGAGAACCATCTTATATTATATTATAATATAATTTCACAGTATTCGTTTTCTATTTATTTTTGTGCTTCCATTTTTTTAGTCACTGTGTATATTAACTTATAAGTTCTCTTACTTTGCACTATATTACTTCAAGCAGTTTCCTATATTCCCTTTTATCTTACTATTAATCCTTTTACATGGAGCAATAAGAATTCATTCCATTCCCTTACTACAATTTGTTCAACCATTCCCCAGTCTATGGACATCTTCTTTGTTTTCAATTTTTTGCTATGAAAGTGTCAAGTTTTTTTGTTTGTTTGTTTTTCTTTTAATCTTTATTTCCCCTAGTGACATAGGAAAAAACCCATTTTTAAATATATATACATTCATTTTTAAAAATTTTTTTACATATTTTCTTATGAGTGTTGTGGGGAGAGAAAAGTCAAAATAAAAGGGGAAAATCACAAGAGAAAATAAAAAAGAAAAAAAGTGAACATAGCACATTTTGATTTACATTCAGTCTCCATAGTTCTTTCTCTGGATGCGGTTGGAATTTTCATCCAGAGTTTATTGGGATCATCTTGGAACAATGAATCATTGAGAAGAACCAAGTTTGCATTGTTGATCATCACACAATCTTGTTGTTAGCATATACAATGTATTCCTGGTTCTGCTTGTTTTGCTCAACATCAGTTCATCTAAATCTTTAAGTGCTTTTCTAAAATTAGCTTGTTCATCATTTTTTATAGAACAATAATATCCTATTATGCTGGACTTTGACTCTGAATTGAATACCATGTAGAAGATATGCTTTGCAATTTTCATTTATTAATCTGAGAGCCAGGTACTCTTTAAGCTAGTGTTACATTAACACTAGCTACCTCCAGATGACATTATATTTTGACATTTAACAGAGGTAATCAATACCAGTGTATTTATCAGAATTGTAAATAGCAGATTTGCGATGTTTATCAATACCAACAGAATTGTAAATAGTTATGATGTTTATCGATTCCAAAGTATTTATCAAAACAGTTGTAAATAGCAGAAATTATCATACCAATGTATTTACCAAAACAGAGTTATAAATAGTATGATTGTGATGCCTTGTTCCTATCACAAACATTCTTCATCAAGATTATCCTAAATTTGTCTCTAGTATATCTTTCATTCATTATTAGGGAGATGGTGAGCCAATGCTTTGAATTGTTCCCCTTACCTGGACTGGGCTTTTCTTGTACATGGTCTTATTCAGTACTGGCCCTCTACACCATTACTTTCATATATCATAACTTATTCAGCCATTCCCCAAGAGATGGGCATCTACTCATTTTCCAATTCTTTGCCACAACAAAAGGAACTACATTAAAAGGTTCTTTTTCCTCTTTTATGATTTCTTTGGGATGCAGACCCAGTAGTGGTACTATTTAATCAACAAGTATGCACAAAAAATGTTTGTGGCAGCCCTTTTTGTGGTGGCAAGAAACTGGAAACTGAATTCCATCAATTGGAGAATGGCTGAGTAAATTATGGTATATATATGAAGGTTATGGAATATTATTGTTCTGTAAGAAATGACCAACAGGATGATTTCAGAGAGGCCTAGAGAGACTTACATGAACTGATGCTGAATGAAATGAGTAGAACCAGGAGATCATTATATACGGCAACAACAAGACTATATAATATTCAGTTCTGATGGACATGGCTTTCTCTTCAACAATGAGATGATTCATACCAGTTCCAATTGTTCAGTGATGAAGAGAGCCATCTACACCCAGAGAGAGGACTGTGGGAACTGAGTGTGGTTCATAACATAGCATTTTCACTCTTTCTGTTGTTGTTGCTTGCATTTTGTTTTCTTTCTCAGGTTTTTTTTTTCCTTCTTGATCCGATTTTGTGCAGCAAGATAACTATAAATATGTATACATATATTGGATTTAACACATATTTTAACATATTTAACATGTATTAGACTACCTGCCATCTAGGGGATGGGGTAGGGGAAAGAAGGGGAAAATTTGGAACAGAAGGTTTTGCAAGGATTAATGTTGAAAAATTACCCATGCATATGTTTTGTAAATAAAAAGGTTTAATTTAAAAAAAAAATGCACAGTTTTATAGCCCTTGGGATTCCAGATTACTCTCCAGAATGGTTGGATCATTTCTCAACTCCACCAAACAATTCATTAGTGTCCCAGTTTACGCACATCCCCTCCAACATTTATCATTATCTTTTCCTGTCATCTTAGCCAATCTGATAGGTGTGAGGTAGTACCTCAGAGTGATTTTAATTTGCATTTCTCTGATCAATAGTGATGACAATACATGGCTTTAATTTCAATTGAAAACTGTCTGTTCATATTCTTTGACCATTTATCAATTGGGAAATGACTTCTTGTAAATTTGACATAATTTTTTACATATTTTAGAAATGAGACCTTTTTGAGAAACATTGACTTTAACATTTTTCTCCCAGCTTTGTGCTTCCTTTTTAATCTTGGCCTGTGTTGGTTTTGTTTGTACAAAACCTTTTTAATTCAATGTAATCAAAATTATCCATTTTGCATTTCATATTGTTGTCTAGTTCTTCTTTAGCCGTAAATTTCTTCCTTCTTCAAAGATCTGATAGGTAAACTATCCCTTGTTCTCCTAATATGTTTATCACCTTTTACAACTAACTCATGTACCCATTTTGAACTTATTTTGCTATGAGGTATTTTGCTATGAGGATGTAGATCTATACCAAGTTTCTGACATTATTTTCCAATTTTCCCAACAATTTTTGTGAGATAGTAAGTTTTTATCCCAGAAGCTGGAGTTTTAGAGTTTATTAAATACTATATTACTGTAGTTATTGATTATTGTGTCATGTATATCTAAACTATTCCACTGATCTACCACTCTGTTTCTTAGCCAGTATCATGTTTTTGATGACTACTATTTTATAATAAAGTTATACCTGATACTGCTAGTTCACTGTCCTTTATAATTTTTAAAAATTAATTCTCTTAATATTCTCGACCTTTTGTTCTACCAGATGAATTTTGTTCCTATTTTTTCTAGCCCTATAAAATAATTTTTGGGGGCAGTTATCATAGACAAATTTAAGTAGAATTATTATTTTTATTACATTAGCTTGGCCTGAGCAAATCATATTTTCCCAATTGTTTAGATCTGGCTTTATTTGTGTGAAAAGTGTTTTATAATTGTGTCCATGTAGTTCCTGGGTCTTGATAGACACCCAAATATTTTATTTTGATATTTTAAATGGAATTTCTCTATCTCTTGCTGCTGGTCTTTGTTAGTAACATATAGAAATGCTGATGATTTGTGTGGATTTATTTTATATCCTGCAGCTTTACTAAAGCTGTTAATTGTTTCAATTGGGTTTTGAATGATTCTTTAGGATTCTTTAAGTATACCATTATATCATTTGCAAAGAGTGATAGTTTTATCTCATTATCTATTCTAATTCTTTTCATTTCTTTTTCTTTTCTTATTGCTAAAGCCAACATTTTTAGTACAATATTGAATAATAATGGTGATAATGAGCATCTGTGTTTCACTATTGGAACTATTGGGAATGTGGATAGCTTCTTCCCATTACAAATAATGCTTGTTGATGGTTAGATAAATGTTTATTATTTTAAGGAAAAGTCCATTTATTCTATGCTCTATGTTTATTATTTTAAGGAAAACTTCATATATTCTATGCTCTTTAGTGTTTTTAATAGGATTGGTTCTGTATTTTGTCAAAAGCCTTTTCTGTATCTATTATCATATGATTTCTATTAGTTTTGTAATTGATGTAATCAATTATGGCAATAGTTTTCCTGATATTAAACCAGTCCAACATTCCTGGTATAAATCTACTTGATCATTATGTATTATCCTGCTGATGAGTTGGTATAATCCCTTTGCTAATATTTTATTTAATATTCATGGAATTTTTTCCATTTCACTCATTTTTTTTTTAGTGAGTTATTTTCTTTTTCCAATTCACAAATCCTTCTTTCTTGTGAATTCTTTGTCTTTTTCAGTTCATAAATCCTACTTTCCAGTGAATTCTTTATTTTTTTCCAATTCACAATTCTTACTTTCCTGAACTATTTTTACTTTTTCCAATTCACAAATTCTGTTTCCCTGCACTTCCTGGGAAATTTTTACCTTTTCCAATTCATATTTCAGCAAGTTGTTACTTTCTTGCAAAGCTTCTCTTTCCTTTCCCCATTTTTCTTCTAACTCTCCTTTGAGACTTTTAATGGTCTCTTCTAGGAGAGTGTTATGTAAAAGGGTAACATTCCCCTTTGGGATATTATCTGGAGACTGTTTGCTATTAGTCTCCTCAAGGTTGCAAACCTGCTCTTTTTCTGTATAGAAGCTATCAATTGTCCTTTTAATTTTTTTTTACTCATTTTTTAAAGCCTTTAGGGTCTGCCTTCAGAGCAAGGAGGTTACCAGCTTCCTCTGCAAAGCAGGGAAAGATGTAAACAGGCTTCAGGTGTGGTAGTGCTCTGGGCAAAAGTCCCCTCTCTCCCCCCAAACCAGAAGTGATTTAACATGGCCAAGCTAGGGAAGTGTTTATCAATATTCATTAGGAAGATTATTCTGCAGTTTTCTTTCTGTTTTGGCTCTTCCTGATTTAAATATTAGTGCCATATTGGTACCATAGAAGGAATTTTGCAGGATTCCTTCATTGCCTGTTTTTCCAAATAGTTTGCATAGTATTGGGATTGATTGTTTTTTAAATGTTTGATAGGAATTCTATCTTATAAATCCATCTGGTCCTGGAAATTTTTTCTTAGGGTATTCATTAATTTTTCTAAAATGGTACTATTTAAGTAATTTATTTCCTCTTCTGTTATAATATGGACAATTTTTATTTTTGTAAATATTCCTTCATTTCAATTAGATTATCAGATTTGTTGACATACAGTTGGGCAAAATAACTCCTAATTATTGCCTTAATTTCTTTTTCATTGGTAATAAATTCACCCTTTTCATTTTTGATGCTGATAATTTGGATTTTTTTTTCTTTTTTTAAATCAAATTAAGTAAAGGTTTATTTATTTTGTTGGCTTTTTCGTAAAACCAACTCTTAGTTTTATTATTTAGTTCAATAATTTTCTAACTTTTCAATTTCATTAATCTCTCCTTTGATTTTCAGGTATTTAATTGAGGAGGAAGTTAATTATAAAGTCTGGACTAGCTCTCTGGTGGGTCTTGGAATCAGCCTGAGTCCTTGGTCTTAGTTGAGGAGTAAAGGAGGCAGGAACACCACCTGACTGGTCAAAGATGGAGTCTGGAATCTGGCATCTTCTCTTGTGTCTGTGGCTGGGAGCTGTGGCCAAGAGCTGTGGCTGAGAGAGAGTCTTCTGTGTCTGAGACTTCCTTTAAATACTCCTGTATGATTACATCACTGCATCACACTGATCATGTGCAACCACACTGAACATGCCCAACTGTAGTCATTACTGTGCCAGTGCTAACTATAGTAGCATTATATCACCATAACATATTAAGTATATGTACTTAACTAGAGTGATTACATCATTAGCTAGAGAATCATTATCTCATCAATCATACTAAGTATTTTCATACCTTTTCAGAGTTCTGGCCCTTTACAGTTAATTTGTTCTTTTTCTACCTTTTTTAGTTGCATGCCCAATTCACTGATTTCTTTTTTCTCCATTTTATTCATGTAACTATTTAGAGATATAAAATTTCTCCTAAGAATTGCTTTGACTGCTTCCCATAGGTGTTGGTATGTTGTCTCATTATTGTCATTCTTCTGGATAAAATTATTTTTCTGATTTGTTATTTGACCCACTCATTCTTTAGAATTAGATTATTTAATTTCCAATTGGTTTTTAATTTATCCTTCTCTGGTCCTTTATTGAATGTAATTTTTATTGCATCATGATCTGAAAAGAATTTACTATTTCTGTCTTTCTTTATTTGAAAAAAGTATATTCCTTTCTATCCCTATTCAATTTTTTCCATATCTAAATTTTCTAAAATTCTGTTAACCTCTCTTGTTTCATTTTTGTTTGTTTTGTAGTTAGATTTATCTAATTCTGAGAGGAGAAGGTTGAGATTTCCCACTAGTATAGTTTTGATGACTATTTCTTCTTGTAAGTGGTCTAACTTTTCTAAAAATTTGGATGCTGTAACCACTTGGTACATATACATTTAGTATTGATACTACTTTATTGTCTATGGTACCCTTTAGCAAAATTACTTTTGCTTTATTTAAAATCAGAACTGCTATGTCTGTTTTTTCCTTTCCTTTTTTTTTTTTTTTTTTTTTTTTTTTTTTTTTCTTTGGCTGAAGCATAATAAATTCTGTTCCAGCCTTTTATCCTTACTCTATATGTGTGTCTCTGTTTCAAATGTGTTTCTTGTAAACAGCATTTTGTAGGATTCTGATTTTTAATCTACTCTACTATTCACTTCTGTTTTATGGGAGAATTCATCTCATTCACATTCACAGTTATGATTACCAGTTGGAAATTTCCCTCCATCCTATTTTTTCCTCTTTATGTACTTTTGTTCTCTCTGTCTATCCTGTCCCTCCTTAGTATTCTTTTGTTTCTAACCACCCTGCCCTCAACCTGTCCTTCCTTCTATCACCCCTCCTGTTTTCTGTTACCCTTTTCTCCATATTTCTGCCCTCCCTTCTACCAAGTCCCTCCTTTTTCTTTTCCCTTTCTCTTCCTACTTCCTTTTAGAATAAGATAAATTTCTTAATTTATCCCATTTCCCTCCCCTTTTCTCTTCTCCCAGTACAATCCTTTTTCCTCTCCTTACTGTCTTTTGCTTTGATGTCATTACATCATAGTCAATTCATATTCACACCCTTCATCCATGTATGTCCCCTTTAACTGCCCCAACAAAAGACTATACAGTTCTCAAGAGTTAGAAATATCATTTTCCTATCTAAGGATATAAAAAATTTAATCTTTTAATAATGTGGATTTTTCCCCTTATTTATCTTTTCAATGCTTCTCTTGAGTCCTCTTGAGTTCTCTTGAGTCTTCAAATACAAATTGAAGATTAATTTTTCTATTTAGTTCTATTTTTTTCAATAGAAATGATTGAAAGTCCCTTACTTCAGTGAAGATTTATTTCCTCTCCTAAAAGATGATGCTCAGTCTTGCTGGGAGGTCGATTCTTGGTTGTAATCACAGGTCCTTTGACTTCCAGAATATGGTATTCCAGGCTCTCTGATCCTTTATTGCAGAAGCTGCCAAATTCTGGGTAATCCCTACTGTTGCTCCTTGATTTTGAATTGTTTTTTTCTGTCAGCTTGTAGTATTTTTTCTTGAGATTATAATTATGGAATTTTGTAACAGTGCTTCTTAGTGTTTTCCTTGTGAGATCTCTTTCTGGAGGTGATTGGTAAATTCTTTTAATGACTATTATGGTTTTAGTATATCAGTACAGTTTTCTTTGAAGATTTCTTGAAGAATTTCTCTCCAGGCTCTTTTTTTTTGGTTATGGCTTCAAATAGATCAATAATTTTTAAATTGTGTCTCCTGGATCTATTTTCCAAGTTGGCTGTTTTTCCAATGAGGTATTTTACATTTTCTTCCATTTTTTTCATTCTTTTTAGTTTGTTTGAATGATTCTTGGTGTCTTATACAGTCATTAGCTTCCATTTGTCTAATTTTAGTTTTTAATGTATGATTTTCTTCAGTTAGCTTTTGTATCTCTTTTTCCACTTGATTAATTCTACTTTTCAAGTTGTTGTTTTCTTCAGTGATTTTTTTTTTTTAATATTTAACCAATTGTATTTTTTAGTGGATTGTTTTCCTTTTCCAAGCTTTTGACTCTCTTTTGCATACCTCTCATTTCTTTTCCTAATTTTTCTTCTACCTCTCTTATTTGTCTTTTAAAATCTTTTATGAGAACTTCCAAGAATCTTCGCTGGAAACCCATTCATATCATCCTTTGAGATTTCACATGTGTGCTTTTTTTTTCTGTCTGAATTGATGTTTTGGTCTTCCCTGTCATCATGATAGCTTTCTATGGTCAAGGTTCTTTTCTATTTCTTACTCATTTTCTTTCTTTCTTTTTTTCCAATTTTGTGACTTTTACCAATTGAGGTCTGCTCCTAGGGTAGAGGGAATGCTGTCCCACACTTCTTGTGCTGCTCTGAGCCTTGGATTTGAGCACAGGGGCCGCTTGTGTTTGGTGTGGCAGTGTTGAGTCTTGATGGATCTCAAGTTGTGTAATTTCTCATGTTTCCTAGCCGTTAAAAGTTAATAACAGGTTAGAAGAAGTAAGTATAGTTATTACAGCAGCTGCTCAGTAATAAATTCCAAGATTAATTATACTTCTGACCTTTGATTTCGTCTCCTGAACATAAAGTTGAGTTAGGGTTTGATAAGTTCTTCATGATAACATCACTACGGGATTATTCCCCCTTAACATTAAAATTTAAAAGTTAGATCAATTAATATTAGTTGCAATTGCTTGAAGTTGGCTATCCAAAAGCATTAGATCTTTAAAAAGTTTCATTGGTTCTGTTTTAATTGACCAATGCTCCCCCTTTGGCATTATTCTCTGCTACTTTGTTTTAATAAGCTATAACCTAAGAGAACACAAGGCTCACCTTTCAGCAAGTATATTCTCAGGTCCTCTATAAACACAGACTCCCATTGAAAGTAATCTGTAAGAGAAAAGAAGGGAGAGGGAAAATAGGTAGTAGGTCAGATGAATATTTAATATATATTCTCTTAGAGTCATTCTGATTGCTTTTAGACAGAGAACAGGCAGTTATTTGCTTATTTTCTCTGGTCAGTTAAAGGCTCTTTGGATACCATTAATCTGGGTTATGGATAAAACTTCCCACCTTGCAATAGTAAACAAAGAACCAGCCTAGCCCCCCCCCAAAAAAATTAGGCAGCAATTTAAAAAGCACCAAGCTTGTATCGTTAAAGCTATTGTTACCATAAAAATTGGTGCCAAAGTCTTTGCCTTTGAGAGAAAATGTGAAAAGATATATCTGCAGTGTTCTTGTCTATACAAAATCATCCCCTTTCTTACTGGAGGATAATTTGACCTGTCCTTTCTTAATGATGATTAACAAAAGTAAAATTTGGAAAACTAACACTCCCTTCAGACTTAGCCCATTACTCAGACTCTGCTGTCCCTGCATTTTTAGAAAATAATTTTTTGAAATCTTCTCCTTTACATATACATATACCAATACATCATTTGTATTTCCCAGTGCATTATTCCTCCCTCATTCATTATAATGAAAAAAAAAGAGAGGAAGAAAAAGTCTGACATTTAATACAGTGTTCTAAACCTGTTGGGCCCCATCAATGCAGAGAAGTAGTAGGGAGAAGAAGAGCTATTCTCTTATATTTCTTGGGACAAAACTTGGGCTTTATGTTTTATATAATATATTAGATTTTTATATAAAGCATTACATATAATATAGTGGATTTTATGTTGAAGTGTTCGGGTTCAATCATTTTGTTTTTATTTATGTGTTGTAATCATTGTGAATATTTTTCTTAGTTCTGCTTATTTTACTTAGCATCAGTCCATATTAAATCTTCCCATGCTTCTCTGTGTCAATGCACTTTAAAATCTAGAATCAACCTTCATACATATTCCTCATCATTGTCTTTGGTCCCAAATTATTATAGTCAGTAGGAAAAGGGATGGGGTTTATGACTCCTTAGGACCTAGTGGTCTTGAAGTTGAAGTGGTTCTTAAAGGTTGTATTGAACAGTTGAGTCATGGTTGGAAGTGGGTTTGAATGTTTGTGATTTCTCGCTCCTTTGAACTCTCATAATATTTTGCTATGAATCATTTATGTACTTGTCTTATTCTTTTATGTTCGAGTATTCCTGCATTAGATTATAAGCTCCTTAAGGATAGAGATTATGTTCATTTCCATTTTCATATTTCCCTCACTGTCTAGCACAGTGGTTCCATGTGGTAGGTGAATGAATCAATCAATAAATCAATAAATCAGTAAGTAAAAATCACCTATTAAGCAGTTACTAAGTTTCTAGCACAATTTTAAGTGCTTGGAGTTCAAACAGAAAAGAGAGATTTCCGGTGTTCTAAAGGAATTCATATTCTAATTGGGAGACACAAATGTTCACTGGAGCTTAATGTTTATTAAATTGAGTTAAATGAGCAATATAATGGAAACTTTTGAGAATTGCACTAGGAAATAGGCTTGGTCTGGAGAAAATGTTTACAAGTTAATAGATTTGAGAGGTGTGATTTTTCTACTTAAAAACCTCTTTGCTTCCTTATGTATTTAAGTTCCTACACAATCCATTTCCAACCTACCTTTGGACCTTATTTTTCCTACTTTGCTTTATGCATTCTTTGGCTAAATTTTGGAGCTTTTCTTACTCTTAACACAGTTTCAATGGAACTTCATTTTCAGTGAAGAAACTGTCTCTAGTAATGGAAATCATTAATGGTTCTGTTATGTATTCTCTTATGGATTTGCCTGATATTCTGAGAGGTTAATGATTTATCCAGAGTTACTATTTGTCAGAGGTAAGATCTGAACCCAGGAGATTCTAATTCTGAATCTGGCTTTAGTTAAAAATAGTCATAAATATTTATAAACAAAAGTTTATTTTATTTTAAAATATAAACTATAGTTAAATATATTTATTTTTATCATAAAATAAAATTGTAATTTATTTTAAAACATGAAATATTATTAAATATATTTATTTTTATTGAGAAATAAAAATTTACTTTATTTTCAAGATATTTTAAAATTGCTTATAGGTGGTAGTCAATTGAACTTCAGATGAAATCTTTTCCTCTGTTTAGGTTAATATCAGAGAGTAAGGGACTATTATTAAAAGCTAATGAAATCTAATTATTGTAACCATAACAATGAAGAAAATATAGATTCATGTTGAACCTTAAATAAAATCAATTTGGGGGGGGGGGTGTGGGAAAGGAGGAAGGTGAAGACTCACATTTCATTGTCCCACGTAAATTGAAATGCATTTTTTGGTCTGTATGTACTTAATAGATTTGAAGCCACTTCCTTTTGGGCTACTCTGGACATTCAGCCCTTCATTTGCCCTTTCTCACTACTTCCTCCATTTCTGGAGCCACAGGTAATTTTCATACCCTACTCCAACCTCAACCCTTCAATTTTCATCTTACCTGCTGAGTAAGTTGTCTTCTGATGCCATGTTCCCTGCCATTCTCCAAGTAGAACTTTATGACTACAACTGGAGAAGTAAAGCTGTTGATGAAGGAGGCAGGAAGGCATTGATGTTGCCCAGAACTTAATAAGAACGCTAGACTTTTGCCATCTCAGCTGATCAAAGCTAGCAAATGGAAACACAGAGTACTTTGAACTACTTACTGTGTTGTCTGGAGCTGGATATATTGATTGGAGAGAGCACAAGAAAGCCAAAAGCTACCTTGTGATGGCAAAGTAATGTAATTCTTTGTGAAGTCACATAGGAACTGGTTTATGCTCCTTTATGTTCTGAATTTCCCTGGGGAAAATCTTGTTCTTTGGACTGTGCTGTAAGCTGCTTAAAGTATTAGGCAAAGAATACACCAAAGGCTTGGTAGTGACATAAGGTCAGTGACAGCTATATCCCTGAAAATATGATGCACTCTCAATTCTTTTCCATCTCTGAGTTTGTGAGCCTACAACCTTTGGAGCTTTCCACTTTTCTTTTGGGAAAGGAGGTGTGGGTCAGAGGTTATGGAACCTTGCTAGTCAGCAATCATGGAATCCCAATAGTGTTAATCATAGAATCTGTCCATGGCTTGAAAGGTCTCATCTCTAAGCTATACTTCCTCATTTTCTCAGTTACAATAATATCTTGTTTATTCAGCATCCTGAAGGGAAAATGGAAAAATGTTCCACATAAGTGAATTTTCTAGGTTGCTGAAGTTTACTCCACCACTTTGTACAATAGGAGGGATGTAATACTTTTTTGTTAAATTTAACTTAATTATAATTAAATATAATAAATTAATTTTAATAAATTTAATAAATTTAATTTTAACTAATTTTTTAAAAAAATGAAATATTTCTAAAATGTATTACACACTTCATTGGCTTCTTAAACAGAATATATGGGCTATAACCTTTCCGTGATGGATCAAGGTTATATTTAGCTGTTGGACTTTAAGGATTTAGGTCTATCTAGCCTTCGACTGAATGACTGAACACAAACTGTTAATTGAGGGAATCCGTTCATCTCTCCCCACCCTCCTTATTTTTCTCTTCTAATCCTCTCATGGATGACCTTTCCCTCTCATTCACATCTCTTATCCATTTAAACATTTTTCAGATTTATCCCATTCTCTCATTTTGCTACAGATTATGCTGGCCCTCTTCTCCCTTCTCATATTAGTGAGCTCTTTCTAGGACCTTCATTTTGAGGTGAGGCCCAGTCTGGGAAGTTTTCATTTCTTTCCTGGCTAGGCTTCTGATTTCCCAGACTTCAATAATATGCTTCAGTTGCCTCTCTCCCTAGAGCTTCCTTTCGAGTCTGCATCATCCCATGAAGCTCTGTGGCAAGGAAAGGGTGCCCCTGTCATCCAGTGGCATGGTACTCTAGTCCAGAATGTCAGATCAGAGCTGCAAATGGCATGAAGGCTGGCCTCACAATTTGGAGACATCAGGAAGAACTAACTAAATAGGAAAAGTGGGCTAACCTTGATCAGGAATATTCTAGGATTAGAGGGATGCAGAAGTAATTGGATCTTTTGGGACAAGGAGGCCCTACGTGCTGAGAAACATTCTAGAGTAAAGCAGCAGCTGAGACATTGTTTAAAAATCTGAAATGTCAGAAGCAAACATAAAGGTAGGCCACTCTAGGTCCCTGCACAAAATGAGTTCCTAGAGATGCTCTTCAATGAGAGAATGAGGAAGAAGATAGATTATTTTTTTAGCAAGAGTTTGAACAGATTATAGATTTATGATCACAGCCTTAGACATCAGGAGTAAGTTTATCAAAAGAATATTTCACTATGATGGTTCCTTGAATGTCATATTTTTAAATCATGCTCCTACATAATCACTGTCAAGAATGGCACCTTTGGAAATGAAGAATACCTATACAACTGCCTTTATAAATTTGTTTCTGTAAGTAACCAAAAACTGATGGGGGTAGGATTATCCGATAAGCATATGCTATAGATGACTTCCTATAGTGGGGAAAGATGGGTCAAACCAATAAAGAAGATAACCTAGATCACTATTTTGTTGATATGGTAAGGCGGGAATTTCAAGAGCTACTAAGACTTTCTCTGAGTAACTTGTAGTATAGTATTTAAAATTTTAATTTGATTAGATTAAATAAACAATGTCCAAAAAAATCAAAGGAAAGTTGTTGTTGTTGTTGTTGTTTTTCACCAAGTAGACTGTGAAGCAAAATATATTTGAATTAATTTCTGTTAGAATGAATTAGGCATTGGAAGAAAAGAACTAAAAACAAAAGACTACAATTTTAAATGTAATATATTTTGTTTTTATTAATTCATTTTCTAAAATCTTGGTTTTCTGCCTTGCATGTTCTTGGATTTAAATACTTTAATTAGAACTAATAGTAATGAGAGAATTCCCATAATTTTTCTTATAACCAATATGGTGACTGTCTTTGTACTTTATATCAAACTATTATTTTCTCTTACATTTTTATAAATGGGAATATAAAATAATGATTGTGTTTTGGATATACACTTGCAATTTTAACCTGCTATGATTATATGATCAACATAATAAATGTACCTGGATTTTTATATATATATGAGGCTCACTTATCTCCCTTACAGCTTTTCCTCCATATTCATTTTGCCTTTTGGTTCCTATTTACTTGAATTGTAGTAATTCCATGGTTATACTTCTTTGATTATATTATTTTTTATTTTAAATTAGCAAAACTAAAGGAGAACAATCATGAAAAAGAAAATAAAAATAACATATTCAGAAAGAGAAGGCAGTTGAGAATGATGTATTCAAGCAAACTGATTCCAAGACTACCTTTATTCCTAATCATAATGCACTGGTTCTTAGAAAATGCCCATCAGCCCTGTTTGTAGTGGCTAGAAACTGGAAACTGAGTGGATGCCCATCAATTGGACAATGGTTGGGTAAATTGTGGTATATGAATGTTATGGAATATTATTGTTCTGTAAGAAACGACCAGCAGGATGAATACAGAGAGGCTTGGAGAGAATTACATGAACTGATGCTGAGTGAAATGAGCAGAACCAAGAGATCATTATATACGTCAACAACGATACTGTATGAAGATATAATCTGATGGAAGTGGATTTCTTTGAAAAAGAGACCTAATTCAGTTTCAATTGATCAATGATGGACAGAAGCAGCTACACCCAAAGAAAGAACACTGGGAAATGAATGTAAACTGCATTTTTGTTTTTCTTCCCGGGTTATTTCTACCTTCTGAATCCAATTCTCCCTGTGCAACAAGAAAACTGTTTGGATCTGCACATATATATTGTATCTAGGATATACTGTAATTTATTTAACATGTATAGGACTGCTTGCCATCTAGGGGAGGGGGTGGAGGATGGGAGGGAAAAATTGGAACAGAAGTGAGTGCAAGGGATAATGTTGTAAAAAAATTACCCTGGCATGGGTTCTGTCAATAAAAAGTTACTATAATTAAAAAAAAAAAAAAAAGAAAATGCCCATGACCAAACTATCTCAAAAGATAAATAAAAAGAACTATATTCAAACAGAATGGAATGGAGGAGAGGCAACAGAGTCAGAAAACCTAATGTTGAGTCTTGTCTTGCAGGCTTTTTTTAATCCTTAAAATAGAGAAAATGACTATACTGCTTACTTCATAGAACTGTTCACAGGGTCATAGTTAAAGTTGGAAGTATCCTTCATGGCCATTAATTCCAATCCACACCTTTTACAGATGAGGAAACTGAGGCACATAGTAATTAAGTGATTGTGCAAAATCATATGGTTAATTAAGTATTTGAGGCAGCATTTGAATACAGGTCTTCCTATTCCAAGTCAGAACTCTATCCACTATTCCATGCTGATCTTTATAAACTTAGAATGAGATCATGGACATAAAGCATTTTGTAGACCATAAAGCAATGTAGAGACATTAGTTAAAAACAGCAACAATAATAATGTTATAAGCTGTACCTTACTTTATATAAAATCTCATTTCATATTTTACAAACACACACACACACGCACACACACACACATATATATATGATTGCTTCTTTAGGAATCAGAACTATAAAAGAGGGTACTAAAAAAGAAAACTACAACACATATATACCCACATACATATGCTTACATAAATGTGAGTTCCCACATATATACATGTATAAGTGTATGTATACTTATGCAGACTTATACTTTCATATATATGAAACTTTTTCATCTCTCATTGTTTAAGAATGTAAATGGTTTGCAATTATTTTATGTTCCTACATATATGAACTTGGGAAAATCACAGGAAGAAAGGAAGAAAAGAAAGAAGGAAAGGAGAGAGGGAAGAAGGAAGGAACAAAGGAAGGAGCTAAGTGCTGGATATTCAAATAGAAAAGTGAGATAGCCTCTGATCTCTATGAACTCACCTCTGAATGGAGGAAGACAGCACATGTAGAAGGCTTCATCTCCAAGGAGAAGAGTAAGATCTGGAAGACTAGACAATACAGTAGGAGGCTGAATAACAAGGCCCAGGATTCAAAGACTAAAGAAACAAGGTAAATAGCAATGCCAATAGTCCATAAGGAGCAGAAATAAGCAAATGTCAAGATACTGAGTTCATCCATTTGTCCATTAAGATGTCCACTTTGCTAATGACCTCACTGTTGAAAGGGAAGTTGAAGTGTTCATTCATAGTGGGTTTTATCACTTCCCTTCTGTAGTTGTGGTACAGTGCCAGTTATTCTTGTCACTGCCTGCTCCCAATCTGCCGCCCTCACAGCAATTTGTGTACATATATGTACATAGATATTTTCATTTGGTCTCCCCCTTTAGACTGTGAGCTCCATGAGAACAGGGGCTATCCTTACCTTTTTGTTTGTTTGTTTGTTTATATATCTTCCACATGTAGTAGTCACAATAAATTCATGTTGACTGACTAATAAGCCCCAGGGAGTCACAATTAAGACTTTCTGAAAAGGCACACATGGCTGCAGCAATGGCTGAGTGATGTTCCAGGTTATGTAGCCTTCACAGAGCAATTGTAACTCAGGTCCTTTTAATAAAATTTTACTTAGATGACCAGAAAATTATTTAATTAAATTACTACTTTTCAGGACAATGAAATATAGAATATCCCCTCCTGCCTATTTGTCTCTGATATTTATTGCACTTTGTAATACAAAGTCAATCTCTCTCTCTCTCTCTCTCTCTCTCTCTCTCTCTCACACACACACACACACACACACACACACACACATACACAATTGGAATTAAGTGATTCGAGTCACACAGCTATGTCTGAGGTTATATTTGAACTCAAGTTTTACTGACTTGAAATAGAGCCAATGCTCTATTTCACTATACCACCTAGCTGCCCCTTTCTATTCTTTTTTTTTAAGTTCCTACCACATCTAAGATATTTCTAAATTATGTTTTCCTTCTTTTGCAAAATCTATAGTAGAACAACTTTTCAAATAAGAAAAATTGCAAATATTATCTATACTGTAATACAGTTATTATCTTCGTATAATAGAACTTTTGGATAAAGCGCTATATGTAAATGATTAATGTTATTGATGATGATATTATTGATATTAATAATACTAATGACAATAAAAGTAACAACTGTACATGTCCAAAAAGTGATCATTTTATCCAAGTTCTCATACCAGGATATTCTTAAGTGAAACAAGACATTATGATATAGTTTAAAGCATTGCTCATCATAACAAGCTGTATTCTAGAGTTCTAGTGCTATAAACATTCCCATCATCTCAGGTCCAATCCATTTAATAAGATTTTTTGGAATTCTGATTCATAAATGTTTGCTGGAGAATGATTTCAGAAAGGCATGGAGAGACTTATGTGAACTGATGTAAGTGAAGTGAGTAGAATCAAGAGAACATTATACACAGCAAAAACAAAATTATATCATGATCAGTTCTGATCGACATGGCTCTTTTTAGCAATGAGGTGATTCAGAGCAGTGATGCAGAGCCATTTGCACTCAGAAAGAGGACTATGGGGACTAAGTGCAGATCGCAACATAGTATTCTCACTTTTTGTTGTTGTTTGCATTTTGTTTTCTTTCTCATTTTTTCCTTTTTGATCTTATTTTTCTTGTGCAACATGATAAATGTGGAAATATGTTTGGAAGAACTGAATATGTTTAATATATTTTAGATTACTTGCTGTGTAAATGGAGATGGAGAAGAGAGAGAAAAAAATTGGAACACAAGGTTTTTGCAAGGGTGAATGTTGATAACTATCTATGCACGTGTTTTTAAAATAAACAGCTTTAAAAAATAAATATTTGCTGTAGAAAATATTGTTCTAATTCCACCTATAAAAGGTTACTATGGTATTCAAGACATATATATATATATATATATATATAGAGAGAGAGAGAGAGAGAGAGAGAGAGAGAGAGATGACATATAGATGAATCAATTAGATGATATTATATCTAATATATTTGAAAATACCAGATTTTGCTATTTTTCTGGACAGCTAATTAAGATCTTTATTTTGGTAAATTGTAAGTAACAAATAGTTACTTGTTTTTTTAAAATAATTTTATTTTCCCCTAAAATATTTTAGATGCTTTACATGTAAAAATAATTTTTAACATTTGGTGTTTTTTTTTTTTTGTTTTAAGTTCCAAATTCTATCCCTCCCTCTCTTGCCTCTTCACTCCTTAATATAATAAGTAGTTTGATATAGATTGTTCATGTGCAATCAGGTAAAACGTTTTCATATTAGTCGTTTTGTTCAAGAAAACTTGAACAAAAAAAAAAAAAGAAAGAAAAATAGTATGGTTTAATCTGTATTCAGATAACATTAATTCTTTCTCTGGAGGTGGATAGCATTTTTCATCATGAGTCCTTTGGGACTGTTTTGGTCTGTTGTATTATTGAGATGCTAAGTCATTCACAGTTGTTCATTGTACAAAACTGCTTTTCTTGTGCACAATGTTCTCCTGGTTCTGTTCATTTTACTTTATATGCTCTATCCATGGGCATCTATCTTTCAAGTGAGAAAATATATATAAAGGGCTTTGTAAATTTTAAGGATTTTATTAATGTTAGAAGAAACATGTGTGGGGCAGTTACATGGTATAGTGGATAAAAGCATCAGCCTTGAAGTCAGGAGGACTTGAGTTCAAGTCTGACCTCAGACACTTAACGCATCCTAGCTGTGGGACCCTGAGCAAGTCACTTGACCTCAATTGCAGAAGAAGAAGAAGAAGAAGAAGAAGAAGAAGAAGAAGAAGAAGAAGAAGAAGAAGAAGAAGAAGAAGCAGCAGCTTTACTGCCTCAGAAGTGTGTCACATTTCAATTTTACATAGTTTTCCTTTTATTTTTATTTTAAGTCTCAACAGGAATTTTCTGAAATTATAGCAGAGTGTTTAGAAGGTGTACATCCCTCTGTTTGGATTTGTGCTGGACACCAGCAATTTAGCCTTTACATAAACCATATCTCTCTTAAGGTCATTTTAGTTTTCATCTTTATTTTTGAACCAGTTTTTAAGGCTGAAATATGAAGAATGTTGATAGCATTTCCTTAGCTACCTAGAGTGTTTGCCAGTGTGAATACAATCCTACTTTCTCTTATGCACACAATCATGTGGGCTCAAACCCTCTTTGTGCCATAGGCAAGAAGCCAGAATAAATACAATGCATTCATTTATTCTGGGGTGGGAGAGAAGAAACCCAAATAATTAGCAGTATTCTGAATGCAATCCTTTATCTGGAAGATAAGGATAATTATTTCTACTTGACTGTGATTAAGAACCCTTTAATATCTATTGGTAAGAGGGATTTTGCCAAATCAATGAATTATCATCAATGTTAAAGGTCTAAGTTGACTTGGTTTGCTTGAGTACATTGGTCTCAATGCCTTCCTATTTTGTAGATACTATTTCTTTTCATATTCTTTTTCATTATTATTCTCCTTTCTCTGCCTTGCCGATTTTCTATTATTTGTCTTTGGGAAGTGATACTATCCTCATCTCCCACACGCAAGATAATGTGTTATTTCCTCAGTATTATGGATTAGGAGGAGTTATAAGCACCTGATTCATAAAATCATAGATTTAGAGATGAAATGATCTTTAAAAATTACCAAGTCCAACCTTCCCAATTTACAGATGAGGGAACTGGGGTCCAGATAGATTCAATGATTTTCCTGGTGTCAAACAACTGGTGAATGTCAGAGATGGGATTCAAATCTTTGTTTTCTTGACTCTAAGACCCACATTCTACACCATGATGTATATCCTTTCTTTCCCTTCTGGAAATATGAATATATGAAGTACAGTGAAAAATAAACACCTATACCAGAAAATTTCCCTGATGGTGTTTAATGAGTTCAGTTTACCCAGTGATTTGCCTAACTCCATATTAAAAACTTAGGGAGGGGCCTTTAGAACCTGCTTAAACTCTTTTAAGGCCCATAGATCACTTTAGGGAACCTGTTTTAATGCACCAAAAGACACTTTTATTGCAAATTCCCAAATGACAACCAGATACTAGCTGAGGCACTAGGAAAATAACATGTACCAGTATTTTTCTGTATCTTATCTAATCCATGATCTGATTTTAATGTTATCTCCACCATGAACTGAATGGATAATTTATGACTATCTGTTTCTGGTCTCCTCTCTTCAATCCATATTATACTTAGCTAACTGATTTATATTTCAAAAAGACCAAGTAGGATTATACTCAAACTCTTCAAAGGTTCCTCATTGGCTCCAAAATCAAATAAAAATTTTCCACTTTTTACTTAAAGCCCTCTCTAACATTATTCCCATCTACCTTTACAGTTTTATTTTATATTATTCCCTTTCATATTTTACATTACAGCCAAACTGGTCTGCTAGCTGTTCTCCTACTTCTATATCCTTCCATGGAATCCTTCTGCTCCAGAGATACCTGAAATATCTCTTCTCCTCTCTCACCTTCTTAGAACCTCATCTTTTTTTATTATTATTATAGCTTTTTATTTGCAAGTTATATGCATGGGCAATTTTACAGCATTGACAGTTGCCAAATCTTTTGTTCCAATTTTTCCCTTCCTTCCCCCCATCCCCTCCCCCAGATGGCAGGTTGACATATGTTAAATATGTTAAAGTATAAATTAAATACAATATAAGTATACATGTCCAAACAGTTATTTTGCTGTACTAAAAGAATTGGACTTTGAAATAGTGTACTATTAGCCTGTGAAGGAAATCAAAGATGCAAGTGGACAAAGATAGAGGGATTGAGAATTCTATGTAGTGGTTCATTGTCATCTCCCAGAATTCTTTCGCTGGGCGTAGCTGGTTCAGTTCATTACTGCTCCATTGGAAATGATTTGGTTGATCTCATTGCTGAGGATGGCCAGGTCCATCAGAATTGACCATCATATAGTATTGTTGTTGAAGTATATAATGATCTCCTGGTCCTGCTCATTTCACTCAGCATTAGTTCATGTAAGCCTCTCCAGGCCTTTCTGAAATCATCCTGTTGGTCATTTCTTACCGAACACTAATGTTCCATAATATTCATATACTACAATTTATTCAGCCATTCTCCAATTTATGGGCATCTACTCAGTTTCCAGTTTCTGGCCACTACAAAGAAGCCTGCCACAAACATTTTTGCACTTGTGGGTCCCTTTCCTTTCTTTAAGATGTTTTTGGGATATAAACCCAATAGAAACACTGCTGGATCAAAGGGTATGCACAGTTTGATAACTTTTTGAGCATAATTCCAGATTGCTCTCCAGAATGGCTGGATGTACTCACAATTCCACCAACAATGTATTAGTGTCCCTATAGAACCTCATCTTTAATGGCTCAGCTCAGGGATTATATTCCATGAAGGCTGTCTGTGACAAGTCATCTCCTTCTCCTCAATTGTTAGGGATCTTTCTCTAATCTCAGTAGAGATTTATTTTTTTAAATGTGCCTTTTAAATTCATTTCTCTGTATATTATGATCTATCCCTTCCTCCCCGTTACAATGTAAAGAAAGACCTTCAAAATCTTTCCATTTTGTTTTTGTATTCTCAATGGCAATGCAAAATGCTTAATATATGTTTGATTAATTCAGTTGAATAAAATAGAATTGTATATATGTGATAATTATAGAAATAGACACTGCCTGGAAGTTAAAGAGTATTATCATTAATCTGTAAAATGTAAGTATAACAGTACCCATCTATCTAGCAAGGTTGTTGTATATAATAAAGCAAAGTATGTCAGGCCTTTACAAACCTTAAAATCTAAATCTATTATAAGGAATGGAAAACAGGAAGATTTGAAAACATAATCAAAATGGAAAACTCCCAGTTCTTAGCCCATGTATCTAACTAGCCTTAGGTTTAATTTATCATTTTTTCCATAAGATATAAAATCAACCAAAAAAATTTATGAAGTACCTATTTTTTGCAAAGCACCATCCTAAACACAATAGGAAATAAAAGGAAGCATAAGATTTAATCCTTACCCCCAAGGAATTTATAATAAAGCTGGGGATGTTATAAATACATGGCTTGCACATTTAGTTAAGTTGTATATTTATACGTAATATCTCTTTGATTATCATAGAAACTTTCAAGATAGTATTACTGATTTTATTATTCCTCTTTTATTGATTAGGAAAGGGTCAAGTCAGGTTTAAGTCAATGAACATATATCAAATACCTTTTCTGTGCCGAACTCTGTGCTAAGGACTAGGGATAAAAAAAAAAAAAAATGCAAAAAATACTACCTGCTCTCAAGAAGCAGTCATTCTAGTAGGAGGGACAACATGCAAATAAACATTTACAAACAAGATATATCCAGAATAATTTAGGACAATGAACAGAGAGAAGGCACTAGAATTAAGAGGGATCAGGAAAAGTTTCTTCTAGAAGGTGGGATTTTAGTTGGTACTGGAAGGAAGCTAGGGAAGTCAGGAGACAGAGATGAGAAGGAAGGAAATATTACATATAAGGGGATAGCCAATTAAATTTTGAAAAGTTAGGAAATGAAGTGTAGTGTGTGTGTGTGTGTGTGTGTGTGTGTGTAACAGCAAGAAAAGTGTCACTAGAGCAGAGTATAAGGAGGTGGGAAGGCATAAGAAGACTGGAAAGGTAACAGGTTGTTTATCCTTTGTTCTTGAAGGTGATGCCATGACATGAAAAGATAGAAGGAATCAGGTTCTAAAAGAAGATTATGATTGGGATAAGACACCAGTGGAGTTCACTGAATAGAGATGATAGACCACTTTAGGAAGATTGATTTGATTAGTTTAGTGGAAAAAAAAAAACCCCAGCAGATTATTACAATAATCTAGGTATAATTGTGAGGACTTGAAGTATATGTAGAATGGAGGTAGAGGAGAAAGGATGGGGGGTTGAGAACCTAGCTAAGAGAGAGTGGAACATGCAAGTAAGAGAGAAGTTTGAAAGGGAAGAATGTTTTGGAGAAAAGATGAGTTTAAGACGTCAAATGACTTGCCCGTGGCCACACAATAAATAAATGTTGGAAGCTAGGTTTCTCCTGATTATAGCAGCAGAAATGTCAAAAAGTCAAAAAGAACTTTTTGGAATATTGACTATTCTTTCCATGACATCACACTGTCTGACATATACAACTAAGAAGGTAATAAAGTATACAGGGCAATATTTGACAAGCACCAGGATGATGATAAAGTAGAAATAAATATCTTAGGAATTCAAATTAAGATAGATTATTATAACTACATATAGGTATATATGTAGAGAGAGCTTTATAGAGAAAGAAAAACTTGAACTGGTCCTTTATTCACATTTAATCCAAATTAATAAACAGATTAAATACTTTTTATACATAAGGCTCTATGCCAGACTCTGGAGATACAACAACAAAATAAAACCTAGGGCTTAAAATTCTATTAGGTAAATACAAGATGTATTTACATATTACATTGTAAACAATTCAAGTGATAACTTGAGGTGGAAAACTAGGAAAGCATTATAGGTAGAAGGAATAGAGATAGATTCTCACTGGATATTAGCCCTAAATTAATGTTGAGAAAACTAGGGACTGTATGAGATGGAGGTGAGGAAGGAATACAATGAGTATAAGAGATGACCCATGCAAAGGCAAGAGGTGGATGAAAAAAAAAGAAAGAAAACAAATCCCATAATTCTAAGAACAACCAGTAGGCAAGTTTCATTGGAACATAGAGTTTATGAAGAAAAATGATGTGCAGGTGGCCTGACAAGATAAAGTGAAGATAGATTTTGCATTTTCTATCTTATCCTAAAGGCAATAGGGAATCACTGATGAAAGGAAGAGACCATAGCTAAGAATTCAATCTTTAGTCCCTTGAAACAACTGAAGAGTAAACAGGTCTTTTTGCTCTTTTGTTTCTTTTTGTCTGCCTCTCTCTGAATATGGAAATAGATGGATAGATAGATAAAGGTCCCACCTATAAAAATAGGTACCATTCCTACTATATGATTTCTTGGGGACTGTTGGTTATCTCATTTTATAAAATTTGCAAAAGCATAAGCAAATAATTCCAGTTTATTTGTTGTATTTGTTGAAGAGGTAGAAAATAATGTGAATAACAACAGAAAGACCTTAGTTCAAATTCTACTTTAGAAACCCTATGTCAATCTAGAAAAATCGTAAACTTTTCTGTCCCTCGATTTCTTCATCTGTAAAATGAGGAAAGTTGAATTTGATTATCCCTAAAATTCCTTCCAGCTCTCAGGTTATAAACCCAGAATCCTATAAATATTACTGGGATTTTCAGAGACTCTAATGTAAAAATTGATCACAGAAGATGCTAAAAATCATATTGGAAAAATATGATTAGAAATCAGTAAATGAAAGAGGGATAGCTAGGTGGCATACTGGATAGAGTGCCAAGTCCAGACACATACTAGTTATGTGATCCTGGACAAGTCACTTAACCCTGTTTGCCTCAGTTTTTTCATCTGTAAAATGAGTTGGAAAAGGAAATGACAAAACATTCCTATATCTTTGCCAAGAAAATCCCAAACAGAGTCACAAAGAGTGTCACATTTGAAAAATTAACTGAACACAACAAATAGCTAATAATAGCTAATATTTATATAATACTTTAAAGTCCTTTGCAAAGGACTTTACATATATTAATATGAAATATATAGTAACACTATGATGTAGTTAACAAAGAACAAATAAATCTAATATGAATTTAGGCTGAGATTCAGTAATGTGATTCTTTGCCAAATGGAGTGACATAACTACTGATTATATCAATACTGGTTTGTCTTGCTTGCTCTTTTGCAAATACTAAGAGCAGTATCATCTTTTAAAGAACAAAACATAAATGAAGGGAATTTTTGCTGGCAGAGATCTTCTGTGATATCAACATAATGTGGTAATATTAATCACTGATATTTGTTTAGCGCTTTAAGTTTTACAAAACACTTTGCATTCATTATCTCACTTGATATTTGGGCTAAGTCAAATGATCTAAAAGAGCATTTGTAATTGAAAACATAAAAAATGTCAACAAAGAAGAACAGATCTATATTATTTTCTTTGGCAACTACCATATTTGAATTCCCCTCTTCCCTCATCTTAGTATTCAGTGAACTTTAAAGAAATCATAAATAACATTTGGTTATGTAATATTATTGTTCTATAAGAAAGGATCAGCAGGATGATTTCAGAAAGACCTGGAGAGGCTTATATGAACTGATGCTAAGTGAAGTGAGAAGAACCAAGAGAATATTGTACACAGCAACAACAAGATTATGTGATGATCAACCTTGATGGATGTAACTCTTTTCAGCAATGAGATGGATTCAGTCAATTCCAATAAATTTGTGATGGAGACAGCCATCTACATCCAGGAGGACTGTGGGGACTGAATGTGAATCACAACATAATTGTCACCTTTTTTCTTGTCGTTTGCTTGATTTTTTTATCTGATTTTTCTTGTGCAGCATGATAAATGTGGAAATATATTTGGAAGAATTGCACATATTTACTTGCTGGCTGGGAGAGAAAGATAGGGAGAGGAGAGAAGAAAAATTTGGAACACAAGTTTTTGCAAGAATAAATGCTACCTTTGCATGTATTTTAAAAGCAAAAAGCTATTATTAAAAAAAGGAAAAAAAATAACATTTGATAAGGTGAAATCAAAAAGTATAGCTGAATCAGTTATCACATAGGAAAAGAACCTTGAATAAACAGTGGCAGGAAAAATGCATTATGGAAAACCAAGAAATTGGTTCACAAAGGGGAAGATTACACAGGAATGAAAAAAAGTACTTCTACCAAAAAAAGTGATTATACTTAACTAACTTTTCTCAAAAGGCTACTGTGTGTATAAATGAAAGCACCACAAGAAGATAACATTTGAAATAGAAATGATAAGGACCAAGCTTAGCCCCAAAGAAAAGATATGAGAAGCTATCTTCTCAAGTTCTTTGTAGAGATGGGGCACTGTGAGTATGAAACACTGTATGTAAAATATCAGATTGTCAAAACTTTAAAAGCTTACTATATGCAAGGCATTGGGGATAGAAAGACAAAAACAAAATATATGCATGGTTAATTTTTCAACATTGACCCTTACAAAACTTCCTGTTCCAAATTTTTCCCTCCTTTCCCTAACCCCTTCCCTTAGATGGCAGGTAGTCCAATACATGTTAAATATGTTAAAATATATGTTAAATCCAACATATGTATACATATTTATGCAGATATCTTGCTGCATATGAAAAATCGGATCAAGAAGGAAAAAAAACAAAATTCAAGCAAACATCAACAGAAAAAATGAAAATGCTATGTTGTTGAACCACACTCAGTTTCCACAGTCCTCTCTCTGAGTGGACTCTCTTCACCACTGAACAACTGGAACTGGTTTGAATCATCTCATTGTTGAAGAAAGCCATGTCCATCAGAATTGATCATGGTATAGTCTTGTTGTAAGATGATCTCCTGGTTCTGCTTATTTCCCTCACAATGAGGGATATGTAGTCTAGCTCTTCCCATGCATCTATAGCTCAAGGCTCACTTACTAACTCAGAACACAAAATAGTTTCTAAGAGTCTGCTGTCATCCTTCTCAGATGATAGCAAGGTGGCAAAGCAGTTAGGACACCAGGCCTAAAGTCAGGCAGGTCTGAGTTCAAATATGATCTTGGACACTAGCTGTATAAGTCTGACAAGTCAGTTATCCTGTTTTCCTCAGTTTCCTCAACTGCAAAATGGGAATAATAGTAAAACTCTCCTCCCAGTGTTGTTGATCCTGTCTTATAAGCATGGGAATAATTACCAATCATAGACTGCTCTGTTTTCTTGCATACAACTATCTATTTTTTCAAGTTGAGTGTTCCTACGGTCTTAACAGTGACAGTTCTGAAAATGACTTTGGTCAAGTCCCTTAACCCCAACTGCCTTAAAAAAATGTGTAAAAAATACTTACCACAGTGTCTGGCATATAGTAGGTGCTATTCAAATAGTTATTCTCTTTCCCTTAAGCTAAAGTTCACCACTTGTACATACAAGTGCAAATCACTTAGGCAAAAGGGCAAATCATTTTTAGGGCAAATCATTTAACACTCTCAGGTCTTGATTTCCTCATATTTAAAATAAAATGCTGAGCTCAGAATTGAATAATAAGAAATCAGGCAGCATAGCATTTTAGAAATCATGCAGTTCAATAAATAATCCCAAATAACTTGCTGCCACACAAACCCATCTTTTTCATAAAAGTCCTCTTCTATGATACTACAATGGCAGAGAATCATCAGACTGCCCAAGAGTCCATAACTCATAAAAAATTAACAGCCCCTGCCTGAGAACCTATGTTAGTTTTGAGTTATCTCAGACTGTTTGAACTCAGACAGGTTACTAATTTGAACATTTGAAGAGAGTTCTTGAGAGCAAAGACTGTCTTGCTTTTCTTTGTACCCTTAGCACTTAGCGCAATAACTGACACATTCTGGGGCTGGTCCAGAGACAACACTCAAAAAACACTCTGTCTTAGGATCATGGATCTACTGGAAGGAACCTCAGAGGTCATCTAATTTAATCACTCCCTTTCTCTCTGGTCCCCATTTATTTTATTTTATTTTTTTATATTATTTATTTAAAAAACAGAAAATACAAACCAAATTAAAACAAAATATAAGAGAATATTGTCATGTGCCCAGCAAAACATCAGGGAGAATTTAAAATATATAACAATGAATTACCAGTTCAAGGAGTGTGTGTGTTTATATATATATGTAGAATATTCATGAGTATCTACCTTTTTTATTTCTTTCTAAATTGTTCTTTTTTTTTTTTCTCTGCTTCTCAACTTTTTTACTTTATTTTATTTTTCTTTCTTTCATTGCCCCTACGTCTCCCCAGCAGGCTATAGTTAAGAAAGGATAAATTTATGTATACATATATAGATATAAACATACATGGATACCCACACTCCATACCTCCCTCCCACACCATCCCCCATATACACAGACATATCTTTTGTATCCTTGCTGACTTTTTGCTTTAATTCTGCTTCTGAACTTTCCTTGCTATAGAAATGTATACTTCCCCCTGAACTCATTCATGGATCCCTCCCTTGTCTTTTTCCCTTACCCTTTGTTTCCTTGTTTGCCTGATCTTACTCCCTTATTTCTTTATAGATTTTGGAGGCTGTTATACCCATCATGATATTTTTGTAGCATTATTTATTTAACCCATTCTCAATGTGAGTAGATTTTCAGAACTATGAGCCCTTCTCACCCTTCTAATGCCTTTGTGTCTATTTTCCTCTTCATTTCTATAACATAATTACTATTTTTACCTTAACTCTACCCCAACCTTTCTTTTGAACTACCTTATTGCTGATGTCAATATTAAACATATGGTATACATCTCCCTTGCTAAAAAACATAATTTGCTCAAGTTAAGGTCCTTGAAATTGATCTTTGTTGTGTTAAATTTTCTGTTGAGTTCGAGTTTGGTTGATAGAAAGATATGAAAATCTGCAAGTTCATTGAATGTCCATTTTTTCTCATTCAATATTGTAGATAATTTTTCTGGATATGATATTTTTTGGCCACAAGCCTAGTTTTTTTGATTGTTGATAGATATGATCCCAGACCTGTGGTCTTTTATTGTGGCTGCTGATAAGTCCTGTACAATTGTAATTGTGGCTCCAGTGTATTTGAATTTGTATTTTTATTCTTGTTTCTTGCAAAATTTTCTCTTTGATCTGGGATTTCAAAATTTGAAATTTTCAACAAAATATCTCAAAAGAAATTTGTTCAGTGGATTTTTTTCTGTTTCTACTTTCCCCTCATTCCCTTTCACTCCAGGACAATCTTCTTGGATTGTTTCTTGTATTATTGTGTTAAGGTTCTTTTTTTATCACAACTTTCAGGTAATCCAATTATTCTTACATTTTCTCTTTTTGATCAATTCTCCAGATCTGTGGTTTTTCTTACATGTTGTTTTACATGCTGTTCAATTTTTTCACTCTTTTTGTTATGTTTTGTTATTTCTTGGTCTCTCATAACATTACTGGCTTCCCCTTGTCCAATTCTAATTTTCAAAGAGTTATTTTTATCTTTGAGACTCCATATCTCCTTTGTAAAATTGGTCAATTTTTTTTCATAATCTTGTTTTTCTTGGATTTTTTTGTTTGCTTGTTTGTTTTTAGTTTTTCCTCAATGTCTCTTCTTTAATTTTTAAATTCTTTTTTGAGTTCTATATATTCTCTCTGGGTGGGGAGCCATTTAAATATAAATATTCTTTAAACTAGAAAAAAGCTTTTTTACTTCAGTGTTCTCCTCGGAAGATGAACTTGGTCTTCCATATTCCCATAGTTTCCATGGTTGTATTTTTCTTTGCCAGTTAAAATTTTTTTTTTTAAATAAGAAGTATTACTGTAAGCACCTCTAATTGTGGGGTGAGAGGATAGTGCCTCTGGCTTTACTTCAGTTCTTTCCTTTGACCTGGAACCTCAAACCAAAAGCTCCATTATCCTGCAAGAGTCAGCAGCCTGCAGTTTCCCTGTCCCGTTGCTTCTGCAACACCAAATGTGCTGGTTCTTTCTCTCCCAGCATACCTGAGCCTGGACCATTCGAGGTTCACTCAATCTTCCCTCCTCAAATTCCAGAGTCTGGATTTAAATCCCAGACTCTCGATGCAGTTGGAGGGGACAGGTGTGTGAAAGTTTTTGTGATTGATGCTGAGGCTCCAGTTACATTCAGCTAATCCCAGGGCTCCCCGCTGGGTATTTGTATAGAGGTAGCTTGGAGGTATTTGTATTTCACACTGACTAATCCCTTTCTTCTGATATTCTTGAGTTGTTCCTGGAGGATTCCTGTTCTGCCCCAAATCTTCCTGGTTTTTCACCAGTCAATGTGTGTACCCTGAGGGGAAAATTTGTTCTTTTTGTGCAGAAAATGTGGAGAGCTTGAAAGTTAACAACCTACTCCACCATCTATTTATTGTAAAGATAAGAAAAGCAAGGCCTGAATAAGTGAGTTGCTCAAGGATAGTAAACATTAGAGGAGATTTGAATCTAGGTCCTAGGATTCCAAAGCTAATGTCATTTGCACTAAATCACATAGAGACCAAATAAACTACATGGGATCACCAAACTGAAAGTTCAAATCAGTTGTTTGTTTGTTTTCAGGTCAGTCTCAGAATCTTCTTTCCTCCAATCATTCTAAGATTAAGATAAAGTATTTATGAGGCCTGAACAAGGGAAGAATCTGTGTGAACAGAAAGGAGGGTACAGAAATAAGTTAGAATCAGCAGGATTTAATGATTGATCCAATATGGAGGGTAAAGAAGAAGGATGAGTCTAAGATATATCAAGTAATATAATGAGACATAATTATAGCCTAAGTGGAAACCTGTTTTAAAATCTAAAATACCTTTAAAACATATAGAAATACTGTTTTTTTCACCTACCTATGCATCCAAAGTTAAAAGAGGTGCCAAGTAAATGCAATACTTTCTGGAGTTTGTCCTACAGTATCTAGTGTTATCTTTTTGTGTGGGATGGGGTACCAGACTTCCCCTTACTCAAACTGATTATTCAGAGATAGCTCCAGATACAAATAGAAAGCTAATTCTATAATTCGATCCTTATAAGAAGAGGTCCAAGCACACCAACTGAGCAATGCAGCATGGTCTGTAGCACATGGTGGGAACAGAGAATGATTTATATAGCAAAAAAAAGACTTGGGTTAAACCTCGCTTCCTGTTGATTTTTAAATTCATTGGGTGTCCTGAAAAGGAAATAACCATTGACCAACGGTCAGCAATGCTGTCTACTTCCTAGGGGTCATATGACTTCCTGAAGTCACGTAGGACTTGACCTTTTCTGCCCTCTGAAAATAGGGATGACATGACTTCCTGAAATTTAGGCCTAAGTCCTACAGCCTCTGAGAAATATTCACTTGGTCCCATTCATTTTGAAGGCAAAAGTTGGTAGCATGTTGTAAGACTTATTTAACAAATGCATAAAAGGATAATGTGATGTTGCCAAGTTCATAAAGTTAAGCCAGGTCCCCTGGCTGACTTGATACAACAACACTTTTCAAAGCCTGAAAAGAAAGATGAGCTTCCTAAAGAAAATTCATTAAGGGGTGAGGATGTTGTCACTAAAATTGACATTGATTCTCTACATTAAAAAAAAATTATTATTAAAACTTACTTTCAAAACATATGCATAAAATTAAGACAACTCTGAGATACCACTATACATCTGTCAGATTGGCCAGAATGACAGGGAAAGATAATGCAGAATGTTGGAGGGGATGTGGGAAAACAGGGACACTGATACATTGTTGGTGGAACTGTGAACACATCCAGCCATTCTGGAGAGCAATTTGGAACTATGCCCAAAAAGTTATCAAACTGTGCATATCCTTTGATCCAGCAGTGTTTCTACTGGGCTTATACCCCAAAGAGATACTAAAGAAGGGAAAGGGGCCTGTATGTGCCAAAATGTTTGTGGCAGCCCTGTTTGTAGTGGCCAGAAGCTGGAAAATGAATGGATGTCCATCAGTTGGAGAATGGTTGGATAAATTGTGGTATATGAATGTTATGGAATATTATTGTTCTGTAAGAAATGACCAGCAGGACGAATACAGAGAGGATTGGCGAGACCTACATGAACTGATGCTGAGCAAAATGAGCAGAACCAGGAGATCATTATGTACCTCAACAACGATACTATATGCGGATGTATTCTGATGGAAGTGGATTTCTTCAACAAAGACAAGATCTAACTTAGTTTCAATTGATCAAGGATGGACAGAAGCAGCTACACCCAAAGAAAGAACACTAGGAAATGAATGTAAACTGCTTTCATTTTTGTTCTTCTTCCCAGGTTATTTATACCTTCTAAATCCAATTCTCCCTGAGCAACAAGAAAACTGTTCGGTTCTGCACACATATATTGTATCCAAGATCTACTGTAATCTATTTAACATGTATAGGACTGCTTGCCATCTTGGGGAGAGGATGGAGGGAGGGAGGGGAAAAATTGGAACAGAAATGAGTGCAAGGGATAATGTTGAAAAAATTACCCTGGCATGGGTTCTGTCAATAAAAAGTTATTTAATAAAAAAAAAAAAAAAAAAAAACATATGCATAGATAATTTTCAACATTCATCCTTACAAAACCTTGTGTCCCCAATTTTTTTCCCCTCTCTCTTCCCCACCCCTCCCCTAGGAAGCACGTAATATGTGGCAAGTAATTCAATATATTAAACATGTTCTTTGCAATTATTTTTTTTATGGACATAAAGGGTTTAATTAGGATAGGAGCCCAGATAATTAAAAAAAATTTTAGGTTAATTAAAAACCTCTTTGAATATATGTGTATATAGGATTTTATATATGTATACATATGTGTGTGTGTGTGTGTGTGTATAAAACATAAAAATAAATTTTAAAATCCCATTCATTTGCAAGAGTTTTCTTGGCTAAAGCTATTCTACTTTTTATGGCAATTTCTTCAGATATAAAAGATTAATGTGAAATTCTCAGAAAAGACATTTGATCACTATAAAATGGTTTTATCATAGAGTAATATTTTTAAAACTTACTTCCTAGGGCAGGTAGGTGGTGCCAGTAGATAGAGCACCAGTCTTGAATTTAGCTTCCTGGGTGAGTCACTTAACCCCAATTGCCTTCAGCAAAAAAACAAAAAACAAAAAAAACCTTACTTCCTCAAATTTATTAAGACCCTGAATCTTCACAATTGAAGACTGTTTTAGATATAGGCTCAAATGGGAAAGTTAGAGGACTAGTTTTAGATAGAATAGATAGTTGCTCCAGTGTAGTGGGGGTGGAAGGGAAGAGATGAAGAGAATTAGTATTTATTAGTATCTACTATTTATTAAGGAACTACTATGGACCAGACTCTCTGCTAAACTTTAAAATTTTATTTCTTTTGATCCTCATAACAACCATGGGTCAGAAGATTCTATTATCCCCATTTACAGATAAATTATTTATATATTTAAATTATTTGCCTAGGGTCATACCCATGCTCTATCCATTGAACTACCTAGTTCTAGTCTAGACCCAAAAACTTTATAAACAGGGGGCCAGTTCACTGTCCCTCAAGACTGTTGGAGGGCCGGACTATAGTAAAAACAAAAACTTTGTTTTGTGGGCCTTTAAATAAAGAGACTTCATAGCCCTGGGTGAGGGGGATACTCGTCCTCAGCTGCTGCATCTGGCCCACGGGTCGAAGTTTGAGGACCCCTGCAGGGTAGTGAGATGATAAACTAGGACCAAGGCAGAGTCAAATCAATAGAAATGAAATCAACAACTTAGCTCCTGTGTGTGTGCCAAGACACTGAGCTAGACAAGAGGGGTACAATTACAAAGAATTATCTGCAGACCCAATGAGAACAGGCACAGAGAAATTGAATACAGAAGAAAGGGGATGGAAAAGGGATGAAGTAAATTGGGAGAGGGATTAGTATCTTGTAGAAGCCAGGCACATTCAGATCACTGTCTTTGACTTTTGCCTAAAATCTTTTTTAAATTCCCGTTTTGCAAACTGTAACTGTGTAGTTTGGCCATCTGTTGCCCTACCCCCTACAAAAGTATAATATTAAAAGATTTCTGTGAGGTAGTGTAACCCAGATTGTCAAAGTAGATATTGATATTTGCAATGTAACTTTATTTTCAATAAATTCTGTTTTGGGACTTAACGAGTTTATCTTTGTGAAAGATAAGTCTGCTGCTACTTATAAAATTAACTTTGTTATATTTGGCCATATTTCTCCATACTAGTTCTTGACCATTAAAAAAAAATCATGACTGAGAAATTTATTGGATTAGGAGTTGGGTGTAAGTTAGCTCTTGATAAAACACATATTTGTTCCCCCAAAGTAAAAATGAAGATTCTTTCCTTCCTTGGATCTTTGTATAATCATTTTTAGATTCCTCTGGGAAATGAATTCTTTGACATTTCCTTTTGACCTAACTATAATAAGAATCCTGTTTCCAGATGCAGTATATAATGAAGGAATATACTAATGCTTTTGTTTACTTTTCCCAGACTGCCTGTGGAAAGCAGAACCATATCCAAGTTTGTGAGATCTCTGAAGGAGTTCAGGGTGTCAGAGGATTTTTAAATGGAATGGGTCTTAAAAATCCGACTCCCCTGAAGTTAGTGGGGTTAATATAATGAATTTTATCATGTAAATATGCTGCTTTCTTTTTAATTGAGAGGTATTAGACTTAAAGTAGCATAGTGCCTTAGCACCAATTAGCTCTCATATCTAAACTCCTTTACTTCTGTCTCAGAGTCCCTCACTTTCTTTCAGTTGCAGTCTATATGCCATCTTCACGAAGCCTTTCCTGATCCTTCCCAACTGCTGGTCCTTTTCTGTTTTTTTCTCTCACTCCCTTCCTCCCTCCTTCCCTCTGTCTTTGTCTCTCTTTTTTCTTTCTTTTCTATCTTTTCATTTTCTCTTGCAGTATTTTGTATTTAACTGCTTTGTGGATATATATATTTATTAACTTTATGAATATATGTATAAAAATTATTTTTCCTCTTTTAGAATATAAATTCACTGAAAGCAGGGTTCACTGTATTCTTCTTAATTGTATTCTCAGTGCTTACCCCAGTGCTTGGTGTTACAACCATAGCCCCAATCCCTCAGGAAAACTGATTTTGAGAATTTAAAATGACCCAGAAATCTCAAACCCCTTATCTCATTCTCTCCTGAATAACATTTGTAGCGGAAATTTCATGCAAGACTTCTGTCTCTCTGCTCCAATTTTTGATATATCCCCTTAACAAAAAGTTGCAAATATGTCAGATAAGGAAACAGGCTAACCTGTTTACTGGTTTTTTTAGATCCTATAAAAAAGGTCCTATGTCCTTTTGTTCAAGGCCATGTGCTTGGATGTGAATCCCATGGACCAGTCGACTTTAATAAATTCTCCAATTAAAATTCTATTTCTCACCTTGTCTCTATATATCTTAGCACAACATTGGCACATGATAGGTGCTTAATAAATACTTGCTATTAGTCAATTCAGGTACAGAATACATTTTTATTATTGTTATCAGTCGTTTTTTTAATATACCTAGTCTCCAAAATAATAAACTTTCCTTTAGGGAATAATTTGCCTTATTATAAAGTAGAACTTATTACCTCATCTTGGTGTAAAGATGAAATTCTCTGTTGCCTGAGACCTTTAGTTAAATTCCAAGAAACTCATCCCCAGTTACCATCAGATAATGATTTTTTCCTACAATTCATGAAATTACTATTTAACTCAGTAATGGAGTGATTGAAATCCATACTGGTAAAAGAAAATTATATTTTCTTCAGGGAAGGGTTTCATTATATTATTTAACTTTCCTCAAGGAATTTGTAGCTATTTCTTTATCTTGCAAGATTTTGATAAGCTAAATTTTTGCAATAAAATATTTTTTTTCAGTAAACCTATAATGCCAGAGAAACTGAGGAAAGATAAGAGATTAGAGAGTTTTAATATTTTATTTGAAAGGGAGAGATTTACTGGGATCAAATGGATTCATGCTTTGGTCCCAGGGCTGAATGAGACTATCATCTCGATATAAGTTCTCAATGACATACATACGCACATGGTTCCAAACTACCAGGGAATAAACTGAGACAGGGGTGGACTCAGAGCACTAAGACTGCGAACAGACTATCAATCCGATTCTGACAGAGTGGGGGGTGAGGCACCAGACATTCTGAAAAGTTGGGATCAAGAAGAACAATGACAGAATGGGGGGGAGGCACTGACATTCTGATAAGTAGGGAAGGTTGGAGGTCAAGATGTCTAAGATAGAAGGTCTTTCTCCTTATCTGGATCATGATGATTAGGAGGGAGGGATGGTGTTGCAGGATTGAGCAGAATGATTAGGAACTGAGGCAGAACAATTCAGGGAATCTGAGGACAATTTAGGGAAACTGAGTCAGGACAATTGGGGAAATTGAGTCAGAACAATAAAAGGGAACTATGGCACAACAAACCTTGTGGGTGGTTCATTTTTATTCATGATAAAAATAATAACTGTGACCAGGCTAACATATTATCCAATGGGGAGGAAATTATGAGACCTAATGAAGTGAAAATATGGTTTGACATTCTGTCCTTGACTGATGACATTTACATGCCTTATTGTGTGCCTGTATTTAATTTAGGGAAGATTTACCAGGGATTAAAATGTAAGAAAAGAATGCCCTGAAATAATGTAGTTTGCAGGCTGTTTTTGTTTTATTGTTGTTGTTTTTCTGAATCCGGACTAGGGCTATATCTGAGTTCTCTTGTCTTTGAAAGGGTGACTGTAAACAAAACAAATTGTCAAGGACACCAAAGGGAGAGGAGAGGATAAAGAATTTTGTCCACTATACATCCAATTCAAAGTATCTGTCAAGTATCTGGATGAGTAATTCACTTTTTCAATTAGAATTAGACATTCAGCTATAAATGACTCTTCATTTTATTTAACTTTCAGGAAAAAAACAAATGGAAGTTCTCAGAGCAAAATGCTAAGTGTAAGGGTCTTGTTTGTGGAAGTCCTAAGCAATGCAGAGTTTTGTCAGTGCAATCAGCATGTGTTGCTACATTCTGGGTCATGGGGATCACCTTTCAGTGAAGTGAAAAGCATTTCATACTTTGTTTTTTTTTTTTCAAATGAAGTCTGTTGGCAAGTTTCCTAAATGGGGTAGAAGAGTGGGGAATAGTTGTGATGTGCTTTCATTTCCCAGAAAGTCCTTCCTAATCAAAAAACAAAAATAGTTCTACTATTTGGCGGTTGAATTGGAGCTTTGCTAGGCTAATGGAGGATTTAGAATGCCAAGGAATGCCAATAGGATTTGAAAAATGCTGACCAATAGGCCTGATCCTGAAAATTAGCATATGTATTTTTGCTTTTCTAACCCCTATATAAATAGCTCTTGTCTTCCTTTCTCCTATTCTCCCAATAAACCACAGGATGTAAGTTGTAAAAATCTTGGATCAAATTTTAAGCATTTATTAAGCATCTACTATGTGCAAGGCACTATGCTAAGTGCTGGAGATATTTTTTTTTAAAAAAAGGCAAAAATACTCCCTGCTTTTAAAAATCTCACAATCCAGTGGAGGAGACAATATTCAGACAACTATATAAAACATGATATTTACAAGTAAATTGGGATCCTTTCAGAAGAAAGTAGTGTCTTGTGCAGGGAATAACAAAGAAGCTGGTTTTACTGAATCATCGAGTACATGAAAAAGAATGAAGTACTATTTAACAAAGACATCTCACCTAATTTAATCTCTTCTTGAGCAAAAAACACTCACAAATTGTTCTCAGTAAATAACCAACCACACTCTGCTTGAAGACTTCCATTAAGAGAAAGCCTTGAGCAATTTGGAACTATGTTTAAAAAGTTATCAAACTGTGCATACCCTTTGATCCAGCAGTGTTTCTACTGGGCTTATACCCCAAGAGATATTAAAGAAAGGAAAGGGACCTGTATGTGCACAAATGTTTGTGGCAGCCCTCTTTGTAGTGGCCAGAAACTGGAAACTGAGTAGATGCCCATCAATTGGAGAATGGCTGAATAAATTGTAGTATATGAATATTATGGAATATTATTGCTCGGTGAGAAATGACCAACAGGATGATTTCAGAAAGGCCTGGAGAGACTTACACGAACTGATGCTGAGTGAAATGAGCAGGACCAGGACATCATTATATACTTCAACAATACTATATCATGATCAATTCTGATGGACGTGGCCATCTCCAGCAATGAGATGAACCAGATCAGTTCCAATAGAGCAGTAATGAATTGAATCAGTTACACCCAGCGAAAGAATTCTGGGAGATGATTATGAACCACTATATAGAATTCCCAATCCCTCTATTTTTGTCTGCCTGCATTTTTGATTTTCTTCACAGGCTAATTGTACATTATTTCAAAGTCTGATTCTTTTTGTACAGCAAAATAACTGTTTGGACATGTATACTTATATTGTATTTAATTTATACTTTAACATATTTAACATGTATTGGTCAACCTGCCATCTTGGGGAGAGGATAGGGGAAGGAGGGGAAAAATTGGAACAAAAGGTTTGGCAGTTGTTAATGCTGTAAAATTACCCATGCATATAACTTGTAAATAAAAATCTATTAATAAAAAAAATTAAAAAGAGAGAAAGCCTTGCCTTCTGAGAGAGCCTATTCTTTTAGGTAACTCAGATTGTTACCAAGTTTTTCTTTATTTCGAGCCTAAATCTTTCTTTCTGTGATTTTTATCAGTCCTTCTTTCTTTTGCTTTGTGAGGCCAAGAAGAGCTAACCTAACCCTTCTTATATGACACAAAGGCAGCTAATCACATCCACTTGTCAATATACATTTATTAAGCACTTATTATGTGCCAGGCACTGTGCTAAACTCTAGGAATTAAAAAAAAATGAAAAAGACAGTCCCTCATCCCAAAGAGTTTACAATCTAACAGAGAAAAATAACAGATAAAGAAGCAAAGGCAAAATAAGTGACTTCTCCTGAAATTATATGGCTAGTAAGTGTCTGAAGGAAGGTTCAGACTTGTCTCCTAACTCCCAACCCAAACCAGCTAGCTGGTTGTCTCAGATGCCACAAAGACTATGTAACAGTTAAGGAGTGTGTCTGTGTGTGTGTGTTTAAGAAAAGCATGAAGTATTGTTTGTAGCTCCTGATTGCCACATTTATGAATTGAAATCAGACAGTGACTGGAGTACATACCTATAAAAATCATTCTCATGGCTAAATGGGTTCATAGAGATCTATCACAACAAATCAAGAACAGAGTAAGTTCTGAGTTGTGCCACCTCAAAAAACACATGACTTAATTTTCTCTTTTCTCCCTTCCTCATACTCTCCCTTTTCTTCTTTAATCAACAAGAACATACTGAGTATTAGTTCTATGTCCCTACCAAACTGGATTGAATGGATAAGACATATGGAAGTATAATGCATGTTTTCTGCCCCTAAGTTGCTTAGCCTAATCTAGTTGAGTAGTTTGGTGTTAGAAGCACTTGGAGAAAAAAAGAAGTACCCAAGTGCATTCAGACTACAAGTATAAATGCAAGAGAGATCTATGAAGCCAGAGGCAATCAGAGAAAGGTTCATAAAAGTGTTGAGATATTGATGGGGGAGCCCCAAAACACACACACACTCTCTCTCTCTCTCTCTCTCACTGGGAGTGGGGGGTGGGAGGGGATATTTGAGGTAAAAAAAACTCCTTGAGACTCTCCTTGAACTCTTCTCTTTGCAAAAGACCCACCCCAGGGAATCAAGACAAGTAGTTTCATTCTGTTAGACTGGCATACTCCATTGATAACACTACTGATTACACCCTCTATTGAGTTGAAGATTAGTCTAGGCCTACTGATTCAACCAGAGAAGACCACTGTCTGATTTCAACTCAAACTGCCCCAGTCTCTAGCCAAAGTTTCAATTATAAAAAGAGGCACCTGGGCTCAATTTCTTGCAGAGGCCAAAACAGGAATCATGCCAGGCCAAGGGACCTCCCTTGGCATAGCTGCCTGCAAGGGACTCTCTTCCCACTGAAAAGACATTCTCTTTTCAGTATTAACCTCTCTTTGTCTCTCTCACACATTTCCCTAACAGGACTATACCCCTCTTTATCTCTCTGTCGGGATTTCTCTCCTAGGAACTTTATCTCTCTCTCTACCAGGACTTCTCTGCTAGACCTTTACTTCTCTGCCAGGACCTTGCCACTAAGGAAGTCAGCCTGAAAAAGCTGACTTCCCAGTGCCAATAAACTTCTTTTGCCAGTCATAAATTCATTTACAAAGGACCTGCGCCAACCAGAAGAGGGTTCCCACAACTCTCTACCCTGCACTGAACCTCATTATTTTTGATTCCCTGACCAGGAATTGAGGAGAGCCAAACCTCATCAATATGAGTTGGGCTTGAAGGATGGCTCAAAAGCCAATATTATTTCCTTAAATTCTGGTAAGTGGGCATGGCTTTGTGTGGGACAGTATCTTTCACAAAAGCAATCAGAGACTCTCAGAGTAAGAAAAAGCAAAAAAGGAGTTTATTACAATCCTGGGAGAAAGGGCATCTTCCATTCAATAAGGTATTTGTTTGAAATACCTTATTGGATACAGTATTAAATAGGTTCCTGAATGCAGAAGCCCAGCCTAACCTTTTTTCCCATTGTTTGAGGGAATCCAGGCTTATAGTCTAATTGCTGCTAATCACTTTGTTACCTCATTCTTACAATTTAGGAAGGTTATCTTGTTTGGTCTCCTGATTTAGTCTTCGCACTCTAGTTCAATCAGAACTGATAAAATAATTTTTCTCAAGTGCCATTCTCATCAGGTTACAATCCTGCTCAGAAACTTGCATTGGCTTCTTGATTGCATGGGACACAATAGGAGGAAAAGGAGAAGAAGGAGAAGGAGGAGGAAGAGAAGGAGTAATAGCAATAGTTATATGCTAGGCAATGTGCTAAGTGTTTTATAATTATTATCTCATTTGAGTGTCACAGCAACCCTGCAAGAGAGGTGCTATTATTATTGCATTTTTCAGATAAGGAAACTGAGGTAAAAAGAGATTAAACAATCAATCTAGGGTCACCCAATTAGTAATTGACTGAGGACAGATTTTAACTTAAATTTTCCTGACTCCAGGCCACTGTGACACCTATTCCAACTCCACAGCAAACATTAATCAGTCAACAAACATTTTGGTAAGTACCTACAAAATATTTTTCTGTCCTAGGTGCTGGCAATACAAAGACAGAAATGAAATATTTCCTGTCCTCAAGGAGGTTACATTTTGCTAAATGGTATAGAATTCTGGCTTTGTATTTAGAGTTCAAATCCTATTCAGAAACCACCTGGTTGTGTGATCTTGGGCAAGTAACTTAACCTGTCTCAGTTTTCTAATTTGTAAAATGGAGGTAATAACAGACCCTACTTCACAGAATGGTTATGAGAACCAAATGAAATTAACATGTGTATAAAACTTTATAAAGAATACTAGCTGCTGCTGCTATTACTGTTTTTCATGTGGCTTCATGTAAAAGATGGTGCTTAAACTAAACTTTAAAGGTATTCTAAGAAGCAAAAGGAAGGAAGGAATGCATTCCAGGGACAGGTGCCAATCTATCCATGATGAGGTTAGTGGTGACGAGGTTAGTAGCAGTCAGAGAGTTGTTAAAATCTCCTTTTTTTTTTGGCACAAATTCTTCATGAAAAAATTCATGAAACATGAAATATTATTTGGCAAAAATGGAAATTTATTGTTGGATAGGAAGCCAGTTTTGCTAAGAGATTGACTTCTTTAGTGGCAAAGTCCTATTAGGGAAATGGAGGCTGGCACTGAGAAGAGAATACCTTCTCAGTGGGCAGGGTTCTAGAAGCAGAGCAAGCTGCTTTGGACCTTCTTCAAAGAGTTCAGAAACTGCCTTTTAACAAGGAGTCTTGAGGCTTCAGGTTAAAAAGGAAGCCAAAGTTCCAAGGCCTAGATGCTTATCGGTATCTGGCCCAGATCTCCAATTGGAATTAACAACACTTCAAAGGGGTGCTTTTTGGCCAGAATTTCTAATTGAAATAAAGGATCTGGCATCCCCAAAAGATAACTTATCTGGAAAGATGTGCTTTCCCAGGAGGGTCTGAGACTCAAAAGGGAACAGTTTCAGAATGATAATTTCAAAAGGAACAGTTTCCCTCCCCCTTCATCAGAGGCACAGTGATGCAAGATGGGAGGAACCACAAGACTAGTCTAGCTAAAACTTAGGAGGGACAAGGAATGACAAAGCTTTAAAAGTGCTTTGGAGCTATGGTATGAAGGACTTGAAATGGCAATAGTGAAGTTGGCATTTGATTTTAGAGATAATAGTGAGCCAAAGGATTTTATTGAGCATGGGAGTGACATGATCATACCTGAATTTTGAGTAGTAGAAAAGAGACTAGATTCAGAATAACTAGGTGATGCAGGCCTGGAATCAGGAAGAACTTAGCTCAGTACAGTATGGAATGAAGGAGGAGGGTAAAGAAGAAGCAATCATTTATTAATTACCCATTATGTGCTAGACAGTGTTCTATGTACTGTATAAATATTATCTCATTTGATCCTCACAATAAGCCACCTTATCTTCTTTTGAGGATAATGAGACAGGCAGTAGTTAAGTGATTTGCCCATATTCACACAGCTATTGATGTCAGATCTCAACTCCAGTCTTTTTGAGTCTAAGTCTTCTTGACTCCAGGTCTAATCACTGAACAAGCCAGTTGTCTCTAGATTGTAATGATGCCATTAGGTCTTCAAACTATACCTGGCAATGCAGCACACATGAAACATTGTTCTTTCCTTGGGTTCCTAGTGATTTAAGCCATTTCTTCTTAAACTTTTTCTACTTGTAAAAAATAAATGAATGAATGAATGAATGATCAAATAAATAAATGAAGTAAAAACAAAAAAATTTTAAAACCTTTTTCTACTTGTGACCTCCCCCCCTTTTTTTAGACATAACTTCAGGTATAAGGTATATAAAACAGATCTACAAACCAAATATTTACTGATAAATCACAGTTTAGGAAACTTCAGTCAAAGTCAGAAAGTATTATTTGTCCTATGCTTAATCTCTCTGTGGAAGGAGATTCAGCTGCCTCTCTCAGGAAACCATTCCAAGATAGAGAGCAATTTTTTGATGAAATTTTGAAAGACAGTTTTTGTTTTAGACCAAAAAATTTATTTGATAGCATATTTCATTACAAAAATTGAAAATAAATGTCTCGAGCTCTGTCCTGAAAGAGATACAAAAAGATGCCTTATACTACTTTGTAGAGAGCCAGAACTCTGGAGAAGTATACTTGAAACAAGAATACTTACAACAAGATGTTAACTCAATGGAATTGATGAGATAATGGTTCTCTAGTTCACATATACTTAATACTTAATATGGTGATGTAATGGTTGTCTAGTTCACACATATTTAGTACACTTTAATGATGTAATTGTAATAGGGTATTTAAGGGCTGAGAGAACTGGGGACACAGTCAGTCAGAGTGAACAAACTGTGAAGGACAGACTGTGAAGGAGACAGACTGTGAGAATAAACACTTTAGACTCTTATTCCTGCCCATCCTCGCGATGCTGCTCCTGCTTGATCTACTGCTGAGATCAAGGCCTTTCTAGAGGACCTCCAAAAAGCTAGCCCAGACATTACACTACTTCTTTGAAGAGGTTGGGAAACATGGACTTTGGGAGACCTTTTTGATGTATTGATTAATTTTGTTGAAGATATTTTTCTTTTTCTTAATCTTTGTTATAAAGGATACATGGTTTTTGGAAATGGAGTGAGGATGTATTGGTCAAGTAGTGATATAAAAACAAATACTGATCATTTTTTGGATAATTTTTTTTAAAGAAAAGGAAATAAATGTTTCAATTACAGACATAGAAGAGAGGAAGGAGAAGAAAGAAGGGGAATAAGGATCATGTTAACCTCTAATTTTGCTGAACATCTTTGACTGTAGAATTCCCCTTTCATCTTTAAAACTGTGCTGCTTTGTACAATCATTTATTTCAAACCTATGCCTGTGGTCTCTGCAGACATTTGTTGTTATTAGATCATTTCACTTAAGTCTTATTCTTTGTGACCGCATTTGGAAATTTCTTGGCAAAGATAGTGAAGTGGTTTGTTATTTCCTTCTCCAACCCAGTTTTTTAGAAGAGGAATTGAGAAAAATAGGGTTAAGTGACTTGCCCCATTGTAATGCTGGAAAAACTGAGGCAAGAGAGTCTTAATATTTTAATAGCTGAGAGTTTGGACTGACAGCCATATTAACCAGCTGGCTGGATGGGACTCTTGTCTCAAAGCATCTAACAAGGAGCGAGTAATTCCAGAGACTTACAGGGTTCCGGCTATCAGGGAAACAAAGATAAGTTTGCAGAGCATTGGTTGAGTGGAAGTTCCAGGAAAGGACAATAACTTTTTAATTCTGACTAGTTGGGGATAAAGAAGGAAGGATCATAAATTCTGATAAATTGGGAGTGAAGAAGCTAGGAGACAGAAAGTCTGCCTCTGCAGACAAAAATATGTAGTTTCTTTGTACTGCATGGAGCTGTGGCCAAAGCCACAAGTGTTAGTGATATACATACTTATCAGAAATCTACATGGATAAGTCTGGAGCATCATTATTCAAGTTTGAAAAGGTTCTTGTCAGTATCATTATGTAGTCATTTATAAATAATCTAACCATATTACTGTAAGAGAATTCAATACCAAGCCCATTTAACAAATGAAGAGACTAACAAAAGCTCTTAGCTGATTAATTCAGGTTGCACAACAGCTGAGATGCTGACCTCAGATAAGTATATAAAGAGTTCAAGTACCTCATTTCAGTTCATTGATTTGTACACAACCTTAGTCTTTTTTAGGAGGGGTGGGGTATAGACTTCACCATATAGGAGTCACCTATGCAAATCAGCAATTTATTTGTAACTTCTAAACTGGGACATTCAAAGATTAAGTGACTTTCCCAGTGTCATATAATTAATTTGACTGAGATATAAAAGTCTTCCTAAATCCAAGATCATGTCTCTATCAAACTAGAAATGTCAAAAATCCCATATGGGTCCAAATCAGATGAAAATGTCCTGGAAAATATTAATCAGAAGAAAAAATAATAAAACATATATCACTTTACATTTTAAAATTAAGCCACTATACAGTCCATAGGTTTAACATCAGGTGCCACACCATTTTGCTTCCCTGTTTTTATAATTTTTTTGTTGTACTCATTTGAATTATAAAATCACAGAATTAAAAGGATTCCCAGAGGTCATCTAGTCCAATTTATATCTGAATAAAACTCCCTTCCTACAACATTTCAGAGGAATGATCATCCATCTTCTGCATGATGGAATGGGACATAGCACTGCCAGAACTTTCTTTTGATTGATTATTATTCATTCATTATTAATCAATTCTCAATATGTTAAAATGGTAGATTCATTTTTCAAAAAAGGATGCAGGAATTCCAGACCTGATCTCTAACTAATTAGTACTGATAAGAATAATTTATCCATGAATGATGTATATTTTCTTAAATTCTGCCCCATAGCTTTATTGTATTATCATTCCCATTCTATAGAGGAGAAAATGATCAAAATTACTGATCCATGGTAACAAATCTATAGTTTAATATTCGTCTTTGGAAGGTAGAAGGCTTTGTTTAAGGAATAATGCCAAATGATTTCATTGATAACAAATTATTCTTTTGAAGTAAAAAATGTCACAATTGGGGAGAGAATGGATCAGAGTGAGGAAAAACTTAAAACAAGTCAATTAGATGGCTATTTCAGTATTGAAGCATATTTTCATTTCTTTTTCCCTTTTATTGGACATGATGTGAGAATTTGTTTTGACTATATTTATACTTGGTTTTGTTTTTCTTATCTTCTCAGTGGTAAAGGGAGAAAATTTGAAACTGAAAATAAAATATAAGGGGAAAGGGAAGGAAATAAATGTTTTTATAGAGTCTTACATGCACTAGGCCCTGCCCTAAGCACTTTTCACAAATATTGTTTCCTTTGGTCTTTGCTACAACACTTGGAGATAGGTGTTATTATTATCCTCATTTTATAATAGAGGAAATGGAGGTTAAGTGACTTGTGATACAACACACACATTTGTAAATATCTACTGCTAGATTTGAATTCGGGTCTTCCTGTCTCCAGGGCAATTAAGTGACACCAGTGGGTAAGGTACTGGAGCCAGGAAGACCCATTTTTGTGAGTTCAAATTTGACCTCAGATACTTACTAGCTGTGTGGCCCTGGGCAAACCAGTTACTCCTGTTTGCTTCAATTTTTCATCTATAAAATGAACTGGATAAGGAAATTGCAAACCTGAAATGGTTTCAAAAAACTGATCTTTGTCAAGAATATCCCAAATAGGATCATGAAGAATTGGGCCTGACTGAAGTAAATGAACTACATCAACAGCCTGTCTCCAAGCCGTTGTACTAACAACTGTGTCTTGAAGAAGGCTATTGAAGTAGTCCAAGTGAAGAATCTGAAGTAGGTTGGTCTGTGTGCGAATAAAGAAAAGTGATATGAAAATATATAAGAAACTGGGACACTGATTCATTGTTTGTGGAATTGTGAATTGATCCAACCATTCTGGAGAACAATTTGGAACTCATCCAAAAGGGCTATAAATGAACTATACAAACTATACATGAAAATGAGGAGGAAGTTTATGATAATGAAGGCCTGAGTTCAAATCCTGCCTCTAACAGTAGTTATGTGATTTTGGGCAAGTCACTTAACTTCTGTTAACTTCCTCATCTGTAAAAGGAGAATAATAATAGCCCTTACTTCACAAGGTTGCTGTAAGAATAAAATGAGATAATATTTGTAAAGCATTTTGCAAACCTCATAAAACAGTAAAAATGGCAGTTAAAAAAAATAAAAACAAAAATATTGGCAATAACTGACATTTACAAAATTTAAAGGTTTTTTAAAGTGCTTAACACTCATTATCTAATGGAATTCTAGAACAACAGCTTATTATTAGCTCCATTTTGCAACCATATAAATTAAGGTTCAGAGATGTTTGAGACATGCTATGGTCACATAGTTAGAAGGTATCAGCTAGCAAGAAATAAATAAAAAATCAAATCAATCAATATATTGATTGGAAGTCTCAACGATTACTATGGCACCAGATAAAATTGAAAATCTGCAGTTATTGCTAACCATTAATTAATTAATTGCTTACTTAAACATAGTTAATTTAATTACTTAATTTTTAGTTTAGATTTGTGATTTCATAAATTTGGAGAACTGTTATTATAGACACGTCATTGATGCAGGATGACAGATTTTCTTGAGAGTTGTTTGGTGATACTTAGCGTTTAAATAATTCATCAGTGAGATAGCTATTATGTGTCAGAGGCAGGACTATAATAATAACAATAACAATAGTAATAATAGCTAGCACTTATGTAGTGCCTACTATGTGCCACACACTGTGTTTAGCACTTTTATAAATATTATCTCCTTTGATTCTCATAACAATCCCAGAAGGTAAGTGCTATCATTATCTTCATTTTACAGTTGGCAAAACTGAGGTTACAGAGGTTGTGACTAGTCCAAGGTCACATAGCTGGCAAATGTCTGAGACTAGATTTGAACTCAGAAATTCCTAACTCCATCAAAGTCTTTCTGATTTTTAAACTGGATTTAGGTTTTTAAATTACATTTGGATTTAGGTTACCTGGATTCCAATTTGGCTCTGTTTCTCACTCTCTCTGTGACATTGGGTAAGTCACTGTAAGAAATATAACAAAATGCAAAAGTCAATTTTCAGAGCAGTCTTTGATACAAAGATGTAAGAGTCTAAGTACTCAGATCTTCATAATTGAATGACCTTGAGGGCAGCTGAATAGGCAAGTAAAGCATAGCACATTCCTGCCTGTTAGAGGGTTAATATCTTTAAACTACGAGCATATAAGAAAAATTGTTGGATAAGCTATGATATGAGCTAATTCAATTAGCTACATCCCTTTTTCTCTCTGGATTTTGCTTTTGTCACTTTTTAATTTGAGTTTTATTAAATGATCTCTATGGTTCTTTCCATCTCAGATTTCCAGTATTCTCAGGTAAATTATCAAATAGGAAAGGGATAGGAGTGAAGTATGCAGTGTTCAGGGTTCTGAAAGTAAAAAGGATGATAAAGCCAGTACTTGGTGTCATCAGGACATTTCTTCATCCTCTATGTAACACCTATCTATTGAATAAGCAGTTTGATCCATCAAGGGACTTACTCTCTGAAGAAAAAGGTCAGCTTTATAGAGAGTCTGAATTTTTCCTTGTGGTTCAGTTTAATGAAAAAATAATCACCAGTGGAAAATCATCCATAAAAAGGTGAGCCTTCTTTGTAAGAAACTAAAGCCAAGCAGAGAGCTGCCAAAATTCTATTAGAGCTTAAGATAAAAGAAATTAAATGTCAATAAGTTAATTAAAAAGAATAGCAAAAGATTTTTTTTTATTTCTGCTTTGCCTTTTTATGCAAATAATTGAAGATGATTGAAATTGAAACCTGCAATTCAACTAATGTGAAGGAAAAGAATCATCATCCAGCAGTATAAATGTCCTTGTTAACTGGTATAAAACTGCCATAAAGGTCATTGCCAAATTTCAAGGATGGTAATAAACTGCCTTTTCCTGATAGATACTAGTGCGGGACTTGTTCCAAAGGTAGTCAAGCATCTTCTAGAGTTTGTGCTGTTTCTCCCCCTTCCTAGTCAGATAAGAACAGTTGGGATACAGCTACATGAAATCAAAGTACTGAGCCTGCCTTCTTAATTGTGTGTGATGTAAATTCTTTTTTCACTCCCAGTTAAGTCAAAACTGAGAGAGCCTTTGATGAATACTGAGATTTGGAATCAAAGAATATTAGGGTCAAAAGAAATCAGAGAGGTCATTTAATCGATAGATTTATCCCAATCCTTTTAATTAGAAACTCAAGCCATTTTATATAGATGGAAATCTATTTTATTTTCAGGGACTTAGAATCTGAAGGGCATTTGGGGAATTGGTATGCTAGACCTACCATCAAGAGAGACCAGGGTTAAATTCTGACCTTGGCTCATATTAGTTATATGCTCATAGGCAAATCACCAAATTTCATCTGTGAAATTGGGGTAATGATTGTTGTGGTTCCTACTTCACAAAGTTGTCGTGGGGATTAAAGAAAATAATATGTCAAGGGCTATCAACCTATGATTCCTCAAATTCTCTCATTAATCCTTTCTGCATAGTAAAATGTTTTGCTTTATTCAGTAGAACTTTTTGTGAAATTTTGGTTCTGTTACATTTCTCTATGAATAATCAGTTTCCTAGTCATTTGATAGATAATGATTTATAAATGAATATTTAAATACATTAGGAGATATGTTCCTTGATTTCTAATAGGAATTGTCCTGATCTAATTTATTTTTTTCTAAGTCAAGACTGCTACATATACATCTTCTTAGACTTGAGATAGCTCAAATTTGTCATTGTTAGGCAATTCTTTCTTATTTCTGCCTCATCTATATCCCTTTTGCTGTGGCTTAAACTTACTTCTATAAAGAAGCTCCCAAGCCCACCCACCTGGCATACTGGTAGTATTAACTCAGAAGAAATCCACTCTCTCCATCACTTTTCCACAAAACAAAAGACAGATGACAAATGTTCTATCTACATTGTAAGACAAATATCAGACACCAAGAATATCTGTGCTGTAAGGCAAATACCAAATACCCAAAATGTTTTGTAAAATTGAGATTAAGGGTTCTCAAATATTGCCATAATAGCTCTTTACTTCTCTTCTTGTTATCATTCCTAAGTTAATTTTAAAAAGCTTATATATATATATATATATATATATATATATGTGCATTTTCTTTGTAGATTATAACCTCTCTCATTAAAACTGTCTTCCACCATCCTGAGCACTCCATGAAGAATTTGTCCTAGGCTAATTAATTTATCAAATATTCATTCAATTTCTTCAAAAATCTTTTATTAAGCTCCTACTAAAGTGTCACACAGTTTGGATTTGAATGAGACTAGGTGAAGTTTTCTCAAAAAGTCTGTGAGATGGAGTAGATCAGACTTTATGCCTAAGTCATGTGATCTCCATTCCCAGAAGTCTGCAAGGCAGGAAGGTCAGGTCTTAGGCCCAGGTTGCAGAAAGCCACATCATCTCTAGGACTAGAGTTTTTTAGGATAAGAAAGGTCAAAACCTAGGTCTAAGCTTTAGGAAGTGACAGAAAGTGACTTGACTCACAGGAAGCAGATATTTGATGAGGAGAGCCCCAAAACTCTCTTTTTCTTTCTCTGACTTTGGAGGGGAATGCTAATCTTTCTCTTGAGAAACCCGCCCCAGGGGATCAAGATAAAGTGATTCTGTTATCTGGGTGGGACTAGTTAAGTCCAGGACCATTGAATTGGAGATTAGCCCAGAGACACTCATTCAATTCCAAGATTTTCTATTCTGATTCCTGCTCAAACTGCTTGAAGCCCCCATCAAAAACTGCCCCCAGCTTCTAGCCTAAGCTTCAATTATAAAAAGAGCCAATATGGGGCTCAGTCCTTGAAGAAAACCTAATATTGCTATGCCAAGGAAATTCTCTCTCCCCTTGGCATAAGCTGCAACCCTCTGCCCACTGAAATGATATTCTCTTTCAGTGTTACTTTCTCTTTCTCTTTATCTATTTCCCTAAACAAGACCTTATTCACTTTCTCTGCTACAGGATTTCTCTGCTAGAAACTCTTTGCCAGGACTCCTCCACTATAAATTTTATATCCCTCTGTCAGAACTTGCCACTAAGGAAGTCAATCTGTTAATGAATATTTAATTCTGTTAAAGTTGACCTCTCATTTCTAATAACAAACTTCTTTTTTGCCAATCTAGCTTTCCGGGTTCGTAAATTCCTTCACAAAGGACCTCTGTGTTGAACCAAAAGGGTTCCCACAACTCCCTGCCCTGTGTAGAACCTCATCATTTGGGGACACAACCCTGAATCTCTTCTTTTAACTCCCTGACCTCTAAGAACCCTGAACCTCTTCACACAGATGACCATTGGTCAATAATGATTGATTCCTGAGGGGCAGAGCCAAGATGGTGGAGAAGATGGAATTTTAAGCTCCTTTCATACCCTCACTACTAATTACCAAATTCAGCCTCAAAAATAATACTTGACTGGTAAAATCTACAAATATTGGAAGTATAACAATTTACCAGCAGAAGATAATCTGAAAGATCTCCAGAAAAGGTTTGTCCTGATTGGCGGGAGCTAGCACAGGCAGGGAGATAAAACCAGAGGCTTTTACTGAGCAGAAGGGGGTGGGGGTGATCTCCATGTGGGTGGAGATTTTACAGGGAGGACTCTACCACAGGTTGGATGCTCTGCTTTGGTTGCAAAGCAGTAGATCAGCAGAGAAGTTACAAAAAGGACAAAGGCAGAGTGTATTCCAAAAAAATGCCAGAATCATTGCTGGGAAAATTGGAAACTAATATGGCAGAAACTAGGCATTGATCCATACTTAACGCTGTACACCAAGATAAGGTCAAAATGGGTTCATGACCTAGGCATAAAGAATGAAATTATTAATAAATTAGAGGAACACAGGATAGTTTACCTCTCAGACCTGTGGAAGGGGAAGGTCTTTATGACCAAAGCAGAACTAGAGATCATTACTGATTACAAAATAGAAAATTTCGATTATATCAAACTGAAAAGTTTTTGTACAAACAAAACTAATGCAGACAAGATTAGAAGGGAAGCAATAAACTGGGAAAATATTTTTACAGTCAAAGGTTCTGATAAAGGCCTCATTTCCAAAATATATAGAGAATTAACTCTAATTTATAAAAATCAAGCCATTCTCCAATTGAAAATGGTCAAAGGATATGAACAGACAATTCTCAGATGAAGAAATTGAAACTATTTCTAGTCATATGAAAAGATGCTCCAAGTCATTATTAATCAGAGAAATGCAAATTAAGACAACTCTAAGATACCACTACACACCTGTCAGATTGGCTAAGATGACAGGAAAAATAATGATGATTGTTGAGGGGATCGGAAATCTGGGACATTGATGCATTGTTGGTGGGTTTGTGAACGAATCCAACCATTTTGGAGAGTAGTTTGGAACTATGCTCAAAAGTTATCAAACCGTGATACCCTTTGATCCAGCAGTGTTACTACTGGGATTATATCCCAAAGCGATTATAAAGAAGGGAAAGGGACCTGTATGTGCACGAATGTTTGTGGCAGCCCTTTTTGTAGTGGCTAGAAACTGGAAACTGAATGGATGTCCATCAGTTGGAGAATGGCTGAATAAATTTTGGTATATGAATATTTTGGAATATTACTGTTCTGTAAGAAATGACCAACAGGATGATTTCAGAAAGGCCTGGAGAGACTTACACGAACTGATGCTGAGTGAAATGAGCAGGACCAGGAGATCATTATATACTTCAACAACAATACTATATGATGACCAGTTCTGATGGACCAGGCCATCCTCAGCAACGAGATCAACCAAATCATTTCCAATGGAGCAGTAATGAACTGAACCAGCTATGCCCAGAAAAAGAACTCTGGGAGATGACTAAAAACCATTACATTGAATTCCCAATCCCTATATTTATGCACACCTGCATTTTTGATTTCCTTCACAAGCTAATTGTACAATATTTCAGAGTCTGATTCTTTTTGTACAGCAAAATAACGTTTTGGTCATGTATAAAAAAAAAAAAAAATGCCAGAATCTAACAGGATCTGGCTACACCCACATAGAACCGGAAGTGAGTGACTCGGCACAGACCACAGCAGAGCCATACAGCTGCATTCTGTAGCATGGGGCTTTTGCCTGGGGAAGTCCAACTTCTGCAAGACAGGGGGGCTCAGCCTGGGACAGCCTCTAATCTGCACGGGGAAGGGGTAGGAAAAGGGTTGGGGAGAGTTCTGCCTAGGGCAGCCATAAATATGCATAGCAAGAGGGCTCTGCCCAGGGCAATAGAACTTCCTATCTGTGCTTCCCAGGGCAGAAACACTTCTGGTACAAGGCTCTTCCCAGAGCACTTCCACAGCTCGGCCACTCTTTGCAGCCCATTTGCAGGACAGCTACTGTCCATATATCTATCCCTGCTTTGCAGAGGAAACTGGTAATCTCCTTGCCCAAAGGCTTTTTAAAAATGAGTTAAAAAAAAAAAAAAAGCCAAGCAGACACTAACAATGGGTAACTTCTATACAGAAAAAGAACGGGATTTCAACCCCAAGGAGACTATAAGCAAACAGTATCCAGACTAAAACCCCAAAGAGGGATGTAACCTGGTCCCCATCACACAAGGCTCTTCTAGAAGAAATTATAAAAAGTCTTTAAAAAGAGCTACAAGAAAAATGAGGAAAGAAAAGAGAAGCTATGCAAGAGAGTACAGAAAAGCCTTATAACTCATTTAAAGAAAAATTTGATAAAGTGGAAAAAGAAAACAACTTCCTGAAATGTGAATTGGAAAAGGTAAAGAAATCCCAGGGAAACAGAATTTGTGAATTGGAAAAGATAAAGAACTCCCAGGAAAGTAGGATTGGTGAATTGGAAAAAGAAAATAACTCAGTTAAAAAAAAAATTAGTGAAACAGAAAAAAGTTCCCTAGAGGAAAACAACTCACTTAAAAACTCAAGTGGACATATACAAAAAGAAATTAAAAAGCTAATAAAGAAAGTAACTCATTAAAAATCAAAACTGAACAAACAGAAATGAATGATTCATTGAGACACCAATAATCAATCAATCAAAACCAAAAAAATGAAAAATTAGAAAAAAATGTTAAATATCTACTTGGAAAAACAACAGACCTGGAAAATAGATCTAGGAAAGATAATCTGAGGATTACTGGACTTCCTGAAAATTATGATGAGAAAAAGAGCTTAGACACTATTTTACAGGAAATCATCAAAGAACTATTCAGAGGTAATAGAATCAGAAGGTAAAATAGACATTGAAAGAATTCATCGAAGACCTTCTGAAAAAGATTCTAAAATAAAAACCCCAAGGAATATTGTGGCTAAATTTCAGAACTACCAGACTAAGGAAAAAATATTACAAGCAGCCAGAAAAAAAAAAAAATTTTAAATACCGAGGAACCACAATAAGGATCACTCAGGATCTAGCTACTTCCACATTAAAGGATGCAAGGACCTGAAATCTGATATTCCAAAAGGCAAAAAAAAACTTGGAATGCAGCCAAGAACAAACTACCCAGCTAAGGTGAGCATATTCTTCCAGGGAAGAAGATTGACATTTAATGAAACAGGTGCATTCCACTTGTTTCTAATGAAAAAACCAGAACTAAACAAAAAAATTGACCTCCAACCATAGGACTCAAGAGAAGCAGAAAAAAGGTAAGAAGAACTCTTAAGAATTGTATTTCTGATATGCACATACATAAATAGTGCATGTATAATTTGATTTTACTGACATAATATAAAAAAAGGGGGAAGTAGAAATGGAAAGGGGATAGTATTAGAAAAAGGGAAAAGGAGAGATAAAAAGAGGGAAACTACATCCCACAAAGAGGCAAAAGACACCTATCATATCTGAGGAAATTTGGGGGGGAGGGGAACATTGTGTGACTCTTGCTATCATCAGATTTGGATCAAAGAGAAAATAATTGACAGAAAGGTATAAGAAAGGGGAAAGGATTCAAAGGAGGCGGGAAGGACTAGAAAGAGAGAGAGCTGTATGAGACAAGTGGTGCCCATAAGTTTAATACTGGGTAGAGGGATAAGGGGGTAAGAAAAGAAAAGCATAATCTGGGGATGGCAGGAAATATCTGTATATAATAGTAATTTTAACCATAAATGTGAATGGGATGAACTCTCCCATAAAGTGGAGGCAGACAGAAGACTGGATCAAAAGCCAGAATTCTACAATATGTTTTTTACAGAAAAGATATTTAAAGCAGGGTGATACATACAGAGTTAAAGATAAAAGGCTGGAGCAGAATCTATTATGCTTCAAGTGAAGTCAAAAAAGCAGGGGTAGGCATCCTTATCTCAGATCAAGCAAAAGCAAAAATTGATCTAATTAAGAGAGACAAAGAAAGGCACTATATCTTGCTAAAGGGTAGCATAGATAATGAAGCAATATCAATACTAAACATATATGCACCAAGTGGTGTATCATCTAAATTCCTAAAGGAGAAGTTAAGAGATCTGCAAGAAAAAATAGACAGCAAAACTATAATAGTGGGAGATCTCAATCTTGCACTCTCAGATCTAGATAAATCAAAACACAAAACAAATAAGAAAGAAATTAAAGAGGTAAATAGAATATTAGCAAAATTAGGTATGATAGATTAGGTATGATAGCAAGATTAGGTATGATAGAAAACTGAATGGTGACAGAAAGGAGTACACTTTCTTCTCAGCACTTCATGGAACCTATACAAAAATTGATCATATATTAGGACATAAAGACCTCAAATTCAAATGCAGAAAGGCAGAAATAGTAAATGCATCCTTCTCAGATCATGATTTATTGAACTACATTCAATAAAAAGCCAGGGAAAATTTGACCAAAAAGTAATTGGAAACTAAATAATTTCATCCTAAAGAATGGTTAGGTGAAACAGCTAATCATAGACACAATTAATAATTTCACCCAAAAGAATGACAATAATGAGACATCATACCAAAATGTCTGGAATGCAGCCAAAATGGTAATAAGGGGAAATTTTATATCTCTAGAGGTTTACTTGCATAAAATAGAGAAAGGGAAGATCAATGAATTGGGCTTGCAACTAAAGAAGCTAGAAAAAGAGTAAATTAAAAATCCTCAATCAAATACTAAATTTGAAATTATTAAAATAAAAGGGGAAATTGATAAAATTGAAAGTAAAAAAAAACTATTGAATTAAACAAAACGAAGAGTTGGTTTTATGAAAAGTCCAACAAAATAGATAAACCCTTGATAAATTTGATTAGAAAAAGGAAAGAGGAAAATCAAATTGTTAGTCTTAAGAATGAAAAGGGAAAACTTTCCATTAATGAAAAGGAAATTAGAGCAATAATTAGGAGTTACTTTGCTCAACTTTATGCCACTAAATTTGATAACCTAAGTGAAATGGATGACTACATTCAAAAATATAGGTTTCCCAGATTAACAGAGGAGGAATTGTTTAAATAGTTCCATTTTAGAAAAAGAAATAGAACAAGCTATTAATCAACTCCCTAAGAAAAAATCCCCAGGACCAGATGGTTTTACATGTGAATTCTATCAAACATTTAAAGAACAATTAACTCCAATGTTATATAAACTGTTTGAAAAAATAGGGAATGAAGGATTCCTACCAAATTCTTTTTATGACACAGAAATGGCACTGATACCTAAGCCAGGTAGGTTGAAAACAGAGAAAGAAAATTATAGATCAATCTCCCCAATGAATATTGATGCTAAAATATTAATAAAACTTTAGCAAAAACATTACAGAATAATAAACCATGCCCACTAGGATTTATACCAGAAATGCAGGGCTGGTTCAATATTAGGAAGACTATTAGCATAATTGACCATATTAATAACCAAATTAACAAAAATCATATGATCATCTCAATCGATGCAGAAAAAGCATTTGATAAATTTCAACACCCATTCCTATTAGAAAACACTAGAGAGTATAGGAATAAATGGACTTTTCCTTAAAATAATCAGTAGCATCTATTTAAAACCATCAGTATCATATGTAATGGGAATAAACTGGAACCATTCCCAATAAGATGAGGAGTGAAACAAGGCTGCCCACTATCATCATTACTATTCAATATTGTATTAGAAATGATAGCTTCAGCAATAAGAGTTAAGAAAGAGATTAAAGGAATTAGAGTAGGCAATGAGAAAACCAAATTATCACTCTTTGAAGATGATATGATGGTATGTTTAGAGAACCCCAGAGATTCTATTAAAAAGCTATTAGAAATAATTCACACCTTTATCAAAGTTGCAGGATACAAAATAAACCCACATAAGTCATCAGCATTCTTATATATGACTAATACAATCCAACAGTTAGAGTTACAAAAAGAAATTCCATTTAAAGTAACTACCGATAGTATAAAATATTTGAGAATCTATATGCCAAGGGAAAGTCAGGAACTATATGAGCAAAACTACAAAAAAACTTTCCACACAAATTAAGTGATCATTAAATGAGCAATTGGAAACATATTAAGTGCTCTTGGATAGGTTGAGCAAACATAATAAAGATGACAATACTACCTAAACTATACCAATCAGACTCGCAAAAAGCTATTTTAATGACCTAGAAAAAATAACTAAATTCATCTGGAAGAACAAAAGGTCAAGACTTTCAAGGGAACTAATGAAAAAAAAAATCAAATAAAGGTGGCCTAGCTGTACTGGATCTAAACCTATATTATAAAGCAGAGGTCACCAAAACCATTTGGTATTGTCTAAGAAATAGACTAGTTGATCAGTGAAGTAGATTAGGTTCAAAGGAAAAATATTTTATAACCTTAATAATCTAGTGTTTGACAAACCCAAAGACCTCAGCTTTTGGGATAAGAATTCACTGTTTGATAAAAACTGCTGGGAAAATTGGAAATTAGTATGGCAGAAACTAGGCATTGACCCACACTTAACACCATACACCAAGATAAGGTCAAGATGGGTTCATGATCTTGGAATAAAGAATGAGATTATAGATAAATTAGAAGAACATAAGATAGTTTACCTCTCAGACCTGTGTAGGAGGAAGGAATTTGTGACCAAAGAAGAAGTAGAGATCATTATTGATCACAAAATAGAAAGTTTTGATTATATCAAATTGAAAAGTTTTTGTACAAATAAAACTAATGCAGACAACATTAGAAGGGAAACAATAAACTAGGAAAGCATTTTTACAGTCAAAGGTTCTGATAAAGGCCTCATTTCCAAAATATATAGAGAATTAAATCTAATTTATACAAAATCAAGTCATTTTCCAGTTGGTAAATGGTCAAAGGATATGAACAATTTTCAGATGAAGAAATTGAAACTATTTGTAGCCATGTGAAAAGATGCTCCAAGTCATTATTAATCAGAGAAATACAAATTAAGACAACTCTGAGATACCACTACACACCTGTCAGATTGGCTAGAATGACAGGGAAAGATAATGTGGAATATTGGGGGGGATGTGTGAAAACTGGGACACTGATGCATTGTTGATGGAATTGCGAGTACATCCAGCCATTCTAGAGACCGATTTGGAACAATGCTCAAAAAATTATCAAACTGTGCATACCCTTTGATCCAGCAGTGTTACTACTGGGCTTATATCTCAAAGAGATCTTAAAGAAGGGAAAGGGACCTGTATGTGCAAAAATGTTTGTGGCAGCACTCTTTGTAGTGGTCAAAAACTAGAAATTGAGTGGATGCCCATCAATTGGAGAATGGCTGAATAAATTATGGTTTATGAATGTTATGGAATATTATTGTTCTGTAAGAAATTACCAGAAGGAGGATTTCAGAAAGGCCTGAAAAGACTTACATGAACTGATGTTGAGTGAAATGAGCAGGACCAGGAGATCATTATATTCTTCAACAACAATACTATATGATGATCAATTCTGATGGACATGGCTCTCTTCAACAATAAGGTGAACCAAATCAGTTCCATTTGTTCAATAATGAGTAGAACCAGCTATACCCAGTGAAAAACCTCTGAGAAATGAGTGTGAACCAGTACATAGCATTTCCAATCTAATTTTGTCTGCTTGCATTTTTGATTTCCTTCATCGGTTAATTGTACATTATTTCAAAGTCCGATTCTTGTGCAGCAAAATAACTTTGTATACATATATTGTATTTAACATATACTTTAACATATTTAACATGTATTGGTCTACCTGCCATCTGGGGGAGGGGGTGAGGGAAAGGAGAGGAAAAATTGGAACAAAAGATTTTGCAATTGTCAATGCTGAAAAAAATTACCCATGCATTGCAATGCTGGAGAAACTGAGCAAGATAGAGATTAGAGAGTATTTAATAATTTATTAAATGGAGAGATATACTGGAACCAAATGGATCCATGGTTTGGTCCCAGGACTGAATGAGTCTCCAAGAATCCAGCAAACAATGAGAGTTCTCAATGACATATATACACGTGGCTCAGATACAGGAGTAGACTGAAGCAGGGGTGGAATCAGGGTACCGAGAGCGAGAACGGAATTCTGACAGGGTGAGGTGAGTCAATGGAGATGAGATGACATAATCGGGGGAGGCACCCCAGAGAGGCATCTTGATAAGACGGTATCTGACATTCCAATAGCTTGGGATGGGGAGAGGCATTCTGATATTCTAAAACATAAGATCTTTTATCCTTATCAAATATTCGGGGAGGTTTTGCAGGACAGAGAATCAGGGAAACTGAGTCAGGTCTGGGTCAGGACAATTATGGAAACTGAGAACTGTGGCATAACATTCCACACACACTCTCTCTCTCTCTCTCTCTCTCTCTCTCTCTCTCTCCCTCTCTCTTCTGAATATTCAAATCATTGAATTACCTTTCTCTAGAAGGTCTTAGCACCATAATTTTGATCAACCCTATGTAAAGCTAAAGCAAATAAACCAAACTAAAACTAGAAAAATGCAAGGGCTTATGATAAAGACCAGTCTCTCCCTGATAACCCCAGAATTATTAGCATCAAACAGCATTCCTCATTTAGGGAGACACACAGGCCCCCATGTTCAGGTTCTCTGCAGCAGGGGAACATCTCAGCCAGAGAATCCAGTTTGAGATGGACAGTTCATTGTGAGTTAGATCTGTAGTCATTTGTGCATTTAACTCTCTTTCTGCTTATGCAGGGAATAGCAGTGCTCAAGACAGTCCTGCTGACCATCCTAAGAGGGGCACCCCAAGTCTGTCAGGGACTCTAAAGGGGGGACAAAGTGGGGCCCAGAGTAGCTCCACCTGTCCCCTTTCTATAGAACAGAAGCTGCTAGTAGGAAACCAATTTCTGATCAAATTTTGCAGTTAGACCAAGGCAAGGAACCCCAAACTATTAGAGTCCTGATATCAAGACACTGAAATACTAATTAAGGACCTGGGGTAACAGGAGTGGAGAAACAGATCAGAGAGATTGCCAGTCCCAAAACAGGTATCCGATTTCTGGTTGTTTCTAAAAAAATAATCCTAAAAATTGAGTCTGCCAGGGCAATTCCAACAGAATAAGGGATTTCAAAGTTAAAGCATAACCAGCAAATCATACTCCAGTAAATTTAAGCAAGGAGTAAAAAATGAAAAGGACTGTTTAAAGGACTTCCAATTAAATCTAAACTAGTAAGATAGAGGGTAGGGCAAAAGTGCCTAAGAAAATATACCAGTTTCCCCAATTTCCTATTTCTTCCTCCCCCCTTTTTTTCTCATGGAAAGGAATTATCACATATAAATCATATACATGCATATACATAACAGACTAAAAATCCCTCAGACATAATAGCAATAGTTACACAAGTTTAACAATTTCCATCCCAAGTCTTAAACACACAGTAATACAGTTAAAATTCTAACAATTCAACCACTTTCCCACACCCCCATATCAGTCCAAATTACACAGGAGAAGAGGCAATGGTTTTCTCAAAAGCTGCTTCCTGCTGAAGATGGGGGGAGATGCTCAGTTTCAGGGAGAGGGATGGGTGTGGTGTGATGTGCTGACAATCGAGGCTTGATCTAGATCCCAGAAGCTCTAATTTGACCAAATATAGAAACAAAAACAGATCTAACAAAGAAAAGTTAGAACAGTCTGAGATAGAAAGACTGGTCCACAAGGACTGGTACAAGATGTGGCCTCTCATTAGTTATAAACCTTAAAAAAACAAACAAAAAAACAAACAAACAAAAAAAAAAACTTGAATATCCAGACACAATATCTAGTAACCAATAGATCACCAGACTAAATACTTATTTGCTCAAGTATTTAGTATAATGATTACAGATAACCAGATTGGAAACAGCAAAGTATGACATAACTGAATTGCATTAACAATTTCTTATTGACCATTGCTCTGATTGTAGAAATCAGTTACAGGAGGAAAAAAAATACAATGACATATTAACTACAAACCCAAGAAATTTTACCTCCAATAACAAATACTAAACAGATATTTGCCATAACCTTATATTTATAAAAATCAGTTTGCTGCTTTTAGCCAAGAACCAGGTAGCTACAACTTGATAAAAGATGTTTGGAACAAATTAGAGAGAGGGGAGGAGAAGATTCCATGTGGCCCTCTTCCTCTCACTCGACCTCCAAAGAGAAAGGGAGGGGAGGGAAGTCGAACTAAACTTCACTCTAGGCTAACTAGATGCTCCAGTAGCTGAAGTAACAGCAGTGGGGGGTGAGTTTAAATCTTTACCTTTGAAGACAAAAGATCCCTACCCCACCCAACCTTTAAAGTAGCAGAAATCAGTGGGGAGAGAAGGGGGAAGATTCCATAAAACACACATGTCCAGCAGAGCTGGATTTAAAGCATAACTTATAATGTTATAATATAGGTAACAAACACTGAACCAAACTAAATACAATTTATAATTCCCAATAGTACAAAACTGCTTTTCCTATCATATTTCAAATAATGAAACAGCATAGTTTCTTTCTCTCCCTCTGACCCCATGTGGCCATTATTCCCAATAGACTTTTCCCAAGTTCTAGCTTGGCCAGAGTTGAAGCCTTCAGAAAAGTCAGATCCTTTTTGCTACATACTTTTACCTAATTAGAGACACATGATCCCTTTCAGGTAAGTTAACAGAACTTCTTTAACAAGCTATTGTTCTTTTTAAGATTTCATACTTAAAGTTAATTAAATCTAGCCTGCATAGACAACAGTAAAATTATTTCTCACATTTTAAAACTGCCTAAAAGAACACTCGGAACAAATCTGGCATGAAAAGGCAATAGTAAAATTATTTCCCAAATTTGATCATTGTTCTTAAACTTAACAGAACTCTTAAATTAACAAACCAGACAAACAAATTACACAGAACACAGAACACACCTAGACTGTTCAGCAGTCAAACATTTAATACAGACCAGGGGCACACAGACAAAAAAAAATCACACAGAACACAGAGCACTAGATTGTCCAGCAGTCAAAAAGTCAGCTCCAGTCTGCTCTCCCCTCCCATAATCCAAACAGAGCCTGCTGTTTGTTTTTTTGTTTTGGGGTTTTTTTTTTTTTTTTGCCAAATTGTGTCTTTAAAAAAACACCCAGATTTATACTCTGGAATGCCCAGAGTTGTGCCAACTGGCACACACAACCAGATGTGTCTTAGGAGACACTCAGGTAGTGTCAACTGTGTCCAGTTCAACACTAATCAAAACCAAAGCCAAATGGTATCTTAAAAAGACACCCATGTAGTGACAATCGCGTCCAGTTCGACACTAATCAAAACCAAAGCCAAAACATAGACAGAGACAGACAGACAAAAACAGATCTGAGAGACACAAAACTAGAGGGTATTATCCATTGTCTTGAATAATAACCTTCTCAGAATTCAATGCCCATCATTCCATCAGCATTCTATTATTCTGAGAATCCAGGTGCTAAGAGATCAGATTGGACTTACTCTCCGAATTGAAAAGTAGCTACTGTCAGGTGTAGCCCCAGCTGGTGAATTGCTCTCTTCCTGGAGCCTCTGGAGGAATACAGAGAACTAACCTTTGCCAAGAAAAAGAAAACCCAGATTCCCAACTGTTTCCAGGCCCAAAGTGGAGACTTGAAATGTCTCTAACCCCTAGTCTTATTCTCAGTTTCTGATATCTCACTGGGGAGCTTCAAAATGTAATGCCAGAGAAACTGAACAAGAAAGAGATTAGAGACCAATTTAATAGTTTATTAAATGGAGAGATTTTCTGGGACCAAATGATCCATGTTTGGTCCCAGGGCTGAATGAGACTATTGTCTCAAAGAATCCAGCCCTGAGTATCGGGACAGCAAGATTTTTATAGGATAACAAGAACAATGACATAATGGGGAAGGTACCTAGATGAGGATAACCTAATGTGGGGAGGCACCTAGGATGACACAATGGAGGGAGGTACTGGAGAGGTTACGATATCTAAAATGGACAGAGCTTTATCCTGTCAAACATTAAGAAGGAATGATTATAGCCTAAAGATATAAAACCTTTATCTCATCAAACATTAAGAGGGAATATAACCTGGGGTAGAGTAACTAAATAGGACAATTGGGAAACTGGGTCAGGACATTAAAAGGGAACTGTGACACAATAGGATAAAGAGTGAGGGGAGGTTTTGCAGGACAGAGAAGCAGGGAAATTGAGTCAGGCATGGGTCAGGATAATTATGGAAACTGAGAACTGTGGCATAACAGCATATATCTTGTAAATAAAAAGCTATAAAAAATAAAAAATAAATAAAATAAAATAATGGTTACTTTCTTTTTAGTCCATCCAATGAAAAGACCTGGGTCTTTTGCCAGCTTTACTATTTCTGGTTTGCCAGGCCGAGCACATGTTGGGAACTAAGAGCTTCTACATCTCCCAGGTGTGTTTGAGCCTCTCCCTGCCAGGACTGAATAAATGCTTTCTCTTTGTATCTGAAGATTAATCCCACACAGATACAAAGATAAAATATTTTGTCCCTATCCTTAAGAAACTTACATTTTACTGGAAGTAGAGTTTCAGGATACTTATGATACACTTGTTTATCCTAGAATCTCTCTGGATAGTAAGGGACCCCCATTTTGGAATCCTGCTCTATCTGGGCCCTGTCCCCTGTTCCAAAAATTTCCTTTTTGCTTTACTTCCACTTTATTCCATTAAAATTTACATTCCCTTAGGGTAGGAGATATCACTCTTATATTGGTAGAAAAGTATCTCATGGAATTAATTTAAACTAAGGTGTGAATGACTGAAAGAAGTTTCATGAAAAGCTTTTAAAGGCATTTACAATTCTTAAAAGCTTGTAACTCTAGGAAGTAAAAATTTAGTTACAGAGGGAGAAGTGTTGAGTGAGAATAAAGGCTTTTTCTTCTGTGAAACCACACCTACGCTGCCTAAAAGCAATACTTCAAGCTCAATCTCATAGTCTCTGCTTAATCTAAATCTTTGCAAATGAGTATATTAAAAATCCCCACAAATTAAACAATAGACTCCAGCTTTGAAAAACCTTTTATAAGAATCTCATTTTCTCCTCTTCTTTTTATGGTTTATTGTCTTCTTCAACAAAAATATAAACTAAAATTTAATAAATCAACATTACCAATATCAACATAATAAAAATAGTTTCTTTTGGTTTTTATTATCCCATGACAAAGTAATTTTCAGAATTAAGCAGAGATGTGAGTTGCATTCAAGATGCTATTGTCAGTAAGGCAGTATTCTACCAACCACTGTACTGATGAGTTTCTTGCTTGATAAGCCCAGAGAATCCATAGCATCAATAATTATCCAAGGTTTCCTCTAACAAATTTTGCGCTATTTGAAAGGCAGAAGCTTTTTTTAAAAAAGCAGTTTTTTTCAGTTTGTAGTGTATTTTTTATCCATTCATTTATCTATTCATCCATCAGTCTATCCATCTATTCATCCATCCATTTGTCTGTCTATCCATCTATCTATTGGAATAGATATGTTGCATATCACATTTTAAAGTATCTTTATTATTGCTTTTCTCTGTAAATTATATAAAAGGCATTCTACTAAGTGCTAAGGATAGGAACTAGACCAGTGATTTCACTTGTATAGGAAACTCCTGGATGATACAAAGATAACAGACCCTCACCTCAAAGAGTTACAATCTGGTAGGAGAAATAAGATAAACTTAAACCTGAAAATGACCTTAGAGGTCATAGAATCATAAATGTAAAATGAAAAGGTGCTTTTGACATCATCTACCCCAATTCTCTCATTTTATAGAAGAAAAAATTGAGGCTCAGAGAAGCTTGTGACTTGGTCAAAATCACAAAGATAGTATGTGGAAGCATCAGAATTTAAACCTGGATCTTCTGACTCTAAAATCCGGCATTCACTCCACTAAAACATGTTGCCTCCTCCTTGTGTATAATAAACTACAACACAAAATATTGAGAGATTCAGAGGGAGAGAGGGAAACAGAGACAGGAGAGGGAGTGAGGAGTAGGGAAAGAGAGGGGAGGGAAAGAAAACAACAGGGAAGAAGGAAAGAGGGCAGTCAAAGAGAGAGAGAAATACAGGGAGAAAGAGAGAGACACAGAGACAGAGAGAAAGACAAAGAAAAAAAAAGAAAGACAGGGACAGAAGGAGACAAAAGATGCACACACATACATGCACACATAGAGAGCAAGAGAAAAAAGAGAGATTAAATACAGAAAGAAAAAGAGACAGAACCAGAGACAAGAGAGAGATTCACTGAAAGACCCTTCAAAGAACAGATCGTTCTTATGCTGAAAAGAAAGATTTGAAATGCATTCTATTCAAGAGGATACAACTATATGGATATTTCCCATTATGGTATTACATTGTAGCATTTCACATTTTAGGAAGATTATATAATTTGATTCATCTTGCAACAGTCTTATGACAGATATTAATTATCACCCTGTCTCATAAATGAGGAAACTGGATTTAAGAAGTGTTTAATAAATCATTTAAGGACAAACAGCTAACCAGTGACACAAAAAGGAGAGAACTCATTTTTCTAGTGCATTGTTCTGTCCACTATACTAGATACTCGTTCTTCTAGGTACTCAATTCTGTTCAGGTTTTCATGATACTATTCTTTCCCAATTCTTTTCTACCACATCTCCTTTTCATTAATGTTGCATATACTAATTATGAGTGTCATTTTTGTACAAGAAGATTTGAATGAAAGGAAAGAAAAAAGACAGAAAACATGTTTTAGTATCTATTCAGACAACATCAGTTCTTTTCCCTGGAGGGAATTCTTTATCATGAGTTCTTTGAGATTGTCTCAGATCATTGTATTTTTGAAAATAGCTAAGTCATTCCCAAATCTCATCATATAATCTTGCTGTTACTGTGCACAATATTCTGGTTCTGTTCACTTAACTTTGCCTTAGTTCATGTAAGCCTTTCCAAGTTTTTCTGTTTTACCTTTTCCAATTCAGAACTTCCGTTTTTCAGGGAGTTGATTTCTTTATCCACTCTATCTTTTAATGAGTAACTTGACTTATCCTGACCCTCTTGCAAAGCTTTCTTTTCCTTTCCCCATTTTTCTTCTAGCTCTCTCTTGAAATCCTTTTTAATTTCTTCTATGAGAGCCTTGTGTGATGGGGATCAGATCATATCCACGTTTGGATCTAGAGACAAACTGTTTTTAGTCTCCTCAGGGTTTGAAGTCTGTTCTCTTTCTGTATAGAAGCTATCAATAGTTAGAGGCCGCTTAGCTTTTTTGTTCATTTTGGGGAGGAAAAAAAACCTATGGTCTGCTTATCGGGGGCAGTGAGGTATTTCCAAGCTGCCTCTACTGACAACAGGAAGCGGCAGTGAAGGGGCAGTGGGACAGCATTCACTGGCTGCACTGGGATTAGCAGTTGTGCTGAAATCAGCAGCAGTGGAAAGGCAGCTACTAGGCTATGCTAGGACCAACTACTGCAGCTGTGCTTGGATCATGCTGAGTCACTCTGGGTGTTGGGGGGGTATGGCCAAGTCCCAAGAGAATCTAGCTTTTGGGGTTATAGTTTTTACCCCCTCTGTTTATAGATTCTCTGCTGATCTACTGGCTTGCTGCCAGGGCAAAGTGGCTCACACTGTGGTAAATATTCCCCTTGCAAATATTCCACCAGCTGAGACCACACTCTGCCCCCCTCAGGTCTGCTTAGCATGAGCTGTTCCCCGTGCTCTCACTGCCAACTTGCCTGATGGCTGCGCCTGGCCTAGTCCTATTCCATCCCCGCCCATGAGCAAAAACAGAACTTTATCTGGAGATATACTCGAGAATATCTTCTTTTGGTAATGTGTTGTACTCCCAATATTCGTGGGTTCTGACAATCAAGCATTCTGGCCAGAACTTTGTATTTGAAACAAGGATTCTTACAAGGTGTTAAGTCAGTGGAATTGATGAAACAGTGTTCTATCTAGTTTAGCATGGTGATTAATAGTTCTCTAGTTCAGTACATGTCCTTAGTACTTAATATAGTTCTATAAAATTCACATCTATGATGATATAATTAAAATAGAGCATATAAAACTAGGACAAATTCAGCCAGAGTGGGATTCAGAGACAGATTCATTCCATAGTCTATCTTTGTGGTGGCTGGAGGCTGAAGCACAAGCCCTTAGATTCAGATTCCATTCCATCTTCATCAGCCTCATGGTGTCTGGCCTGTCCTCCTGCTCCCCCTACTGAGACCAAAACCCTCTGAAGGCTCTCAAGAAAGCTAGCTGGGCCCCAGGCAAGGAAACTAGACTGTGAAGGAGATAATAAAGAATGTGGACTTTAACAACTGACTATTCTTATGGTGATTACTCAACTGAAAGGAAGGCTGCTCCAAGACCTCCAGAAAACCAACAAGAACACTACAGAATATTGTTAAAATAGATTGAAGGAAAAAGAGAGTTTAAAAAGATGCATATGTCCTCTTTGCTATCTTAGATCTGCCCCCTGCTTTGTAAACTTTAAAGCACTACATAAATGTCAGTTTTAACTATCAAAGAACACAATTATCACATACCATAAATGCAGAAGGACTGTTCAAAGAACTTTTGATGATATTCCTAGTCTGTTGAAGTAAGTGTTAACGATCTGGCGGCAAAAATGGGTTTTATTAGGGACTGTTGGGTACATTCCTTCCAAAGTGATCCAGTTCCTTTATTTCCCTGCCCCAACATGGTGGTAGGGAAAGTGAAAGGAGGAAATAATTGCTCCAATCTCCTCCAGCACCTTTCCACCTATCAAAAAAAAACCAAAAACAAAAAACAAATCGGTGAGAATATGGAGATACTACCATTCCCAAACAAAATTTGATTTCCCATTACCTGTAACTGTTTAAATTCCAATTTTATCAGTCCTTTCATGTATCCTCAAATCTGCAAATAGAACAATTATAAAGCCCTGCTTTACTTTCCTATTAACAGAAAATGACTTTTCCATATCTTCAACAACTCATAGTATAACCATTTGGTCCTGTTGAATAACTCAAGTAATCAAAACTTATACCTTCCAGAGTTCATCCATGACTACTGATTGTACTGTCAATTGGATGGAACCAACCTTTAACTTGTGGGTGGTCAGGCTGAACAAAGCTGACTAGAGGTAGGAGAGTCAGGAATCAAACAGAAGTTTAATTTCAAAATTAGGGAAATGGCTTATAAGCAAAGACACATGCATAATGTGCTGGAGCCTGCCTGATTTCCCTGACCTCCTTCAAGTTTAAAGTCCCACTTCTACAAGAAACCTTTCCCAGTGGTAGTCTGACACATAACAAAAGGATGGGGAGAGGAGGAGAAATAGGACAGTATATTCAGTCCTTATCCAGAATCTTGGGACTGTTGTCGCATATAGATGTCAACTGGACTCCAACCCATAAATTTGGCAGCTGTTGGAGTAATCAGAAGAACTTGATTGAGGCCTTAAGAGAAAATTCATCAATCTTTGAATCTGAATTTCTGATCTTCTAAAGAGAACATAAAGTTGTCCAGCCACACAGAGCTAAATTCAAACAATGCAATAAAGTTTTCTCACAATTGCTGTAAGTATATAATTACATTAAGTCAGCTACAGATCAGACTACTTAGAGGACTCACAATGGACTAGTTCTGACAAAGAAGATTTACATATCACCAAGGTAAACTAAAAAAACTTAAATATAAACTATGCAAAGCAATACAATAATTATCACTAATGTTAATTAAAATCAAGTCTCCTTGTATTCTAGTAACCCAATTTCAATTTCCATTTACCCAGCACATTTTGAGTCCCAAATGTCTCATGTAGTTATCTGGTCCTTAGATATCTTTTCTTGGACAAAAGGATATATTCTCAAGACAGCTTTAAATTTGGAGGTTCCTAGATAATTGTGCTAATAAGAAGACTAACTGCAATTTAGTAAATTTGTGTCTCCAATCTTAAAGTTCCAGAGAATTTCAATTTATATGCCATTTACTATGTCTATGCTTACCTAAATCCTCTGCCTGATATAAGAATCTTTTAAAATTTTCTGCCTTTTAAAATTATCAGACAGATACATTAATAATGGAAAATATTTTCACTTTTTAAACTATTATCCATATAATTTATATGTAAAATTCAATTTTGAGAACTTATTGTCAAAACATGCTTAAAGTCTTAATTTTCATGATAAATAAATTTTGGAGACCAATATTTATCTATGTATATAGTTCTTGGAGAAAATAGTCTAATCCAGTTTCTTTTTTTCCCCAAAATTTCACATTACATTTTTGTCTTATTACTTTGTTTAATCGTTTTCCCCTTAGGAGTATATCATTTCTATATTATCATTTGACCACAAATATAGGTTCAAATGGTAAGATGTCCTATTCCTTCATCCTAACTCAGAGATGTTCCAGTATTAATCTATTATTTAATAGATTTAGTATTGTACTTATAAAATATCTTAATTATAGAAATTTATTATAAAGGGAAAAAGAGGGACATAGTTTTTTGGGTTTTTTGCTGAGGCAATTGGGGTTAAATGACTTACTTGCCCAGGGTCACACAGCTAGGAAATGTTGTGTCTGAGGCCACATTTGAACGCAGATCCTCCTGACTTCAGGGCTGGTGCTCTATCGTTGCCATCACCTAGCTGCCCCTCTGTTTCTTTAAGTAAAATAAATTTGGGGGGAAATGAAACAAAAAGAATATATGACATTATTAAAACTATGTCCCAGGGCATATATATATATATATATAATCAAAATATATTTTTATTATAAATACCAGCTCAAGAAAGTATATATATATTAGTAGAAGAAATTATATTCATGAGGGTCCATCTTTACTTCCTTATAAATTGTTCTTTTGTTCTTTGCTCTGTTCACCTTTTTTACTTTATTCTTTTCCCCCCTTTCATCCCTCCCCCACCCCAAGCAGGATATAGTTAAGAAAGGATACACACACACACACACACACACACATTCCCACACATAGGCACACATATATCTTTCCTGTCTCTGTTTACCCTTTGCTTTAATTCTGCTCCTAACTTGCCTTATTGCTAATTTAACCTTCCCCACCCATCCCATCCCATGTATCCCTCCCTTGTCTTCTTCCCTCACCCTTTGCTTCCCTGTCTGTCCATCCCTCTTTTTTATTTCTTTATAGATTTTGGAGGGTGCTATACCCTTCATAATATATATGTAGTGTTGCCTATTTAACCCGTTCCCAGTGTGAGTAGGTTTTCAGAACTATCAGCCCTCCTTCCTTCTCTAATGCCTCTCTGTCTATTTTTTTTTCTGAACCTCAATTGTGTGACATAATTAATATTTTTACCTTAACTCTGCCCCAAACTTTCTTTTGAGCTGCCTTATTATTGATGTTAATCTTAAAGTTGGTATACATTTCTCATGTTAAAAAAAATAAACAATTTATCCATGTTGAGTTCCTTGAAATTGGTCTTTGATATTGACTTTTATATATTAAATTTTCTATTAAGTTTGGGTTTGGTTTATAGAAAGTCCTGAAAATCTGCAAGTTCATTGACTGTCCATTTTATCTTGTTCAATATTACAGATAATTTTGCTGGATATGATAATTTTAGTCATAGGCCTAGTTCTTTTGATTATCAGTAGATATGATTCCAGAACCAGAGGTCTTTTATTGTGGCTGCTGAGAAGCTTGCACAATTCTAATTGTAGCTCCAGTGTATCTGAATTATTTTTTCTTGTTTCTTGCAAATTTTTCTCTTTAATCTGGGATTTTTGAAATTTGGCAATAATATTCCTATGCGTTTTCCACAAAAAAATCTCATTGAGGTGATAATCAGTGGACTTTTTTCTATTTCTACTCCCCCCACCTATTCTATCACTCCAGGACAATTTTCTTGGATTATTTCTTGCATTATTGTATCAAGATCCATTTTTTGGGTCACAACTTTCAGACAGTCCAATTATTTTTATACATTTTTTTTCTTGATCTGTTTTCTAGATCTATCATTTTTCTTATGTTTCATATCCTGTTTTATTTTTCATTCTTTATAATGTTTTATTTCTTGGTTTTTCATAGCTTCACTGACTTCCTCTTGTCCAATTTTAATTTTCAGAGTTATTTTCATCTTCAAAATTCTGTACCTCCTTTTCTAGTTTAGGTTAACTTTTTTTCCTCATAATTTTCTTGTTTTTCTTGGATTTTTTTTTTTTTTAAGTTTTTCCTAAGTTTCTCTCATTTGATTTGTAAATTCTTTTTTGAGTTCTTCTATATTCTTTCTGGGTAGGGATCCATTTCACATTACTCTTTGGGATAGAAGTTTTTTTTTTTTTTACTTGTGTCCTCTTCTGAAGATGAATCTGATCTTCCCTGTTCCCATAGTAGATTTCTATGGTGGGATTCTTTCTTCTTTGTCAGCTCATTTTTAAATTTTATTTATTATTTATTTGTTTGTTTATTAGAATAAGCACCTCTAATCCTGGGCTGGGACTGGAGGGGGCGGGCAGGGAATGATGTGTCTGGCTTCAATTCAGCTTTCCCTTCTCACCAAAAACCCCAGACCAAGAGCTCTACCCTCAGGCAAGTGCCCACAGCCTTCAGTGTCTCTGCTCCATTTCATCTGCACTCAGCTGTATGCTGGTTGCTTCTCACCCAGGGCCATGACAGGCAGCATAGCTGGGCCTGGCAATCCCAATCATCCAAGTTTCCCTCAATCTTCCTCAATTCGGATCCAGATTCCACAAGCAGTCTAGAAGGTAAAAGTCTCTATGGTTCCTGCTGGGGCTCCAGCCACACCCAGGTAGCCCCAGGGCTTCCCATTTGGAGTTTCTGGGGAACTAGCGCAGAGTTATTTGCACTTCACAGGGGTTAATCCTAGCTCAAGTCTTTTTTCCTATCTTCTGCAGTTTTTCTTTAGATCTTCTTGGATTGTGTCAGGAAGATCCCTGTTTTTGAGACTTGAGATATCAAGTCTTCCTGGTTTTTCACAAATCTATATTTGCCCTGAAGTGCAAATTTGTTCTACTTGAAAGAGAAATAGGAAGAGTTTGAAATTTATCATCTTACTCTGCCATCTTTCCAGAATCCTCAATGTCATATATTCTAACTAGGGGGAAAATTTTCTTTTCTCTATTTGACTCAGGCATGAGTCATGTCTGACAGCTAATTATGTAGTCAGAGTATATCTAAAACAAAGCACAGGATTAACCAGGTGGGGAAATTACCTTTTCAAAAATAGCATAATGGGGTAATAGTCATGAGGATCCTCCCTAGTCCATGCCCAGGTTGTACCCAAAACTCTTCCCAGGCACAGACATCCATCTTTAGTAGTTCCCAAATAATAGCACTACTGTTGGTTTCATGACAATTCAGACAACTATCCCTGTAATCAAAACCAAAACAATTGTAAGAATTTTATCTTAAATAGCAAACTTTCATTAACTAAAATTTAAGACTTTATTATCTGTTCTGGTTTTTCCCTAACTGTTAACATTTTATTAATTCTGTACTTATAAATTGAAATTTGAATCTGGGGCTTCAGACATTTGCTATAGCAAATACATGATAGTTGACTCATCACTGATATGTTGAAGCTACATCTTTAAACCACCCTATACACTTTCATAATAGCCAATATTTTCAAATAAAAAATTTGCTGTTATGTATTATTATGATCAGCTTTATAACAAAATATATCTCATTAAATATTTAACACTTTTCAAATATCTATATTTAATATATCCTTTTAAAGCCCAATTCATGTGTAATAGTATTCAGATTAAAAAGTTATCTTGTCTAACAGCATTTCTGTTCTGATCTCTCAATTTTCATAATTCAAGAAAATTTAGGAATATAATAATATAAACAATAAACTTCAGATAGTATCAATTGACTTTCTAAATTATCATATATAAAAATCATTGATTATATTAATTTTGACATTTTAAAACTACTTTAGAGTTATCAAATAGGAAAAAATTACATTCAATTAAAGAAATAATGTAGTGCTTAGCATATGCCAGTCACTGCGTTAAGCACTTTATAAATCATTATATTAATTTGATCTCACAACAACCCTGGAAAGTGGGTACCATTATTATTTTTCTCCTTCCAGATCAAGTAACTGGGACAAACAGAAATAAGATAATTTACCTAAGATTACACAGCTTATAAATTTCGGTAATCAGAGCATAAAGAAGGGTGGGTTCACCAGGGGCAGAGGCTGACTGACCTCCCCACTTTGTATTCCCTTACTAGGCACTGCTAGGGGCACTAAGACCTTCCTAGGAAGCAGCTAGGCAGGGATTGCCTAGGGCTGGGCCTGCCCTGGAGACATTGACTGGGTTTTGGGGACCTTAGAGAGGACACTGGCTGCAGAATGGGAATTCCAAGGGTTGGGGTAGCTGGTGCAGGACCTTTCTATTGGTGGTAGTTCCTAGTGGCAGGGCAAAGTAGATGCTGGCCATGAGACTTGACCTCTTAACTGCTACAGTTTGGGGCCCAGGCACTTTCCAGCTATTGGAGCAGTGTGGGCAGGATGTACTGCTCCTGGGTGATGTTCCATGGCTTGCCTAGAAGTGCAGGAAATAGTATCCTATCTAGGGACACAGGGATTGCAGAGGTCCCCCTGGAGCTGCTGCCCCATGTGGTGGACCCTGTGCAACGAACTGTATAGCTGCAGGGGCAGAAAGTAATTCAAGTATCCCTATATTTTTCCAGCATTTTTTTCAGCACCTCTATTGGGAATTTGATTTGGGATGAGAAGAGTTGACAGGGAAAGAGTATTTTGATTAGGGTTAGGATTAGGGTTTGGCTGTGGATGCATTCACAGTTGCTATTGGCTAGTCAGAATAGTATTGAGGAAGTGAGTCTGTGAGCAATTATTAGTACTGTTGCCCCTATAAAGCTAAGTGGAAATTGCATGAGGGCAGCAATAATTACTAAACCTATGTGGCTTACAGAGGAGTAGGTGATGAAGGATTTTAAATCTGTTTGTTGCAGGCAGATAGAGCTTGTTATAATCATGCCTCATAGTGAAAGGTTTATAAATGGATTACATAGGTTTGTTGTAACTGGTTCTGTAAAGGCTGTATCTTGACCTTGGGGGAGTCACAAGAGTTTCTCTTTTCATAGTACAAATGATGCAAACCATTTACTTATTTTCTTTTTCTTTTTTCTCTCTGGAATTACTTCTAAACTTGCTGCTTTTCTTCATTGCCCTAGAACAACGAAGCTATTAATTTTGCCTTTTTAAAACTTTAAAAATTTAATTCTTATTTTCCTTAAAACAAATTCTACAGAGTGGTACCCTAAAACTTACTAAGATGTTTTAGAAGAGGTAAATTCCTGAAATTACCCCCAAGGTCCCAGGTATTCTTCTCTGTAATCTTAAAATGATTCATCTTCAAACTCCTTAATGATTTATCTCCAAACTTTTTTAAATTACCAAGATTTTGTTTTGTTTTGTTTTTTAGCAACTCTACCATTTATTTGACTTTATTTCTGTAATCCCAACTTAGCCAAAACTGAAATGACAGAAAAAATATATCTTGCAGGTTTTTGCTTTTTTTCCCCCCCTTTTTTTTCTTATAGCCTAATCTCCTTAAAATAGGAGTTAGTTCTATTTATTGGAACAATTGTTTCAACTAATGAAGTTCATTTTTTTTTTAAATAGCTTTTTTATTTACAAGTTATATGTATGGGTAATTTTACAGCATTGACAATTGCCAAACCTTTTGTTCCAATTTTTCCCCTCCTTCCCCCACCCCCACCTAGATGGCAGGATGACCAGTAGATGTTAAATATATTAAAGTATAAATTAGATACACAATAAGTATACATGACCAAACCGTTATTTTGCTGTACAAAAAGAATCAGACTCTGAAAAATTGTACAATTAGCCTGTGAAGGAAATCCAAAATGTAGGCAGGCAAAAATAGAGGGATTGGGAATTCAATGTAATGGTTTTTAGTCATCTCCCAGAGTTCTTTTGTTGGGTGTAGTTGGTTCAGTTCATTACTGCTCCCTTGGAAATGATTTGGTTCATCTCATTGCTGAAGATGGCCAGGTCCATCAGAATTGGTCATCATATAGTATTGTTGTTGAAGTATATAATGATCTCCTGGCCCTGCTTGTTTCACTCAGCCTCAGTTTGTGTAAGTCTCTCCAGGCCTTTCTGAAATCATCTTGTTGGTCATTTCTTACAGAACAATAATATTCCATAATATTCATATACCACAATTTATTCAGCCATTCTCCAATTGATGGGCATCCACTCAGTTTCCAGTTTCTGGTCACTACAAACAGGGCTGTCACAAACATTCATGCACATACAGATCCCTTTCCCTTCTTTATGATCTCTTTGGTAATGAAGTTCATATTAATCATTTCTAATGTTCTAAACTTTGACTTCATCCCTAAGCAGTTTGTCTAGCTGGTTGCATTGTAATCTTTCAAGATTACAAAATCTAGCTCACAACACAAATATTTAATATTTTACAAAGACACTGAAAAAAAAAGACAAGACAGATGAAAACAATAAAGTGCACAGTTACAATCTGGACTGAACACTCTCAGGGGTGGGGACTGAAACCAAAACAGAGCGAGTAAGTGAGCCTCCTGGCCTAAAGAGGTGGAGCCAAACAGCAGGAAGAAATAGTTCAGAGGAATAGAGCATGCAGAAAGGTTATTCCTTTCCAGAAACATGAGATGAAGCAGGTCACCAGAGGGCCCCAGAGTTTTCCTCACAAAAAATGGAGCACTTATTCAAGGCAATATCTCAAAGATTGGAGCTGGAACAAGGGCAGAGGAATCTCTAGTGGGGCCTAGTCCATTCCCACTAATAGCAGAGAGTCCAATAGCCCAGTTCTGTGTCCAAACCAACTTCTGACACCAATTAATGTCAACCAGATAAAACTGGTCTCTAACCTGTGGGTGTCCAGAGCTGAGCAAAGCAGGCTAGAAACAAGAGATTAGGAATCAAACAGAAATTTAATTTCGAAATGAGGGAAACAATTTGTAAGCACAGACACATTTACTGGAGGCCTGCCCCTAATGGGGAACTGGAGGACCACATTACTGTACTTAATACTTATCTGTAGCCACACATTGAACTGTAATCCTGACAGTGAGGGGACAACAGTAGCAATGTGACAAATTTAATTCCTATTTGGGCTTAAACCTGAAATTTTGCTGTAGCTGAGTCAAACAGAGGGTGAGTGCAAAGGATTGTTATTATGTGACCTTTTTTTTTTTTTTTTTTTTGCTGAGGCAACTGGGGTTAAGTGACTTGCCCAGGGTCACACAGCTAGGAAGTGTTAAGTGTCTGAGATCAGATTTGAGCTCAGGTCCTCCTGACTTCAAAGGCTTTCTTTTTGCTGGGCCTTAGATCCAAAAAATAGCATGTCTTCTAATATCTTGACAGCACCAATACTTTTAGAAGCACAGTTAGTATAGCATCACAGTAAAAGAATAGTTCCTGAATGCATAAATTAAAGGAAGTGGGATGATTTACTCCAGAGAAGAAAAAAATTAAAGATTAATTTAATAACTCTGGAGTATATAAAAAATGATTTATTGCAGATAGTGACCATCTTTTTTTCCATTTTCATTACAGAAAAAACAAGAATCAAGAAACAATATTTTTTATTTAACATGTATAAAAGACTGCCTGCCACCTAGGGGAGGGAATGGAGGGAGGGAAGGGAAAAATCGAAACAGAAGTGAGTGCAAGGGATAATGTTGTAAAAAAATTACCCATGCATATGTACTGTCAATAAAAAGTTATATAAAAAAAAAAAGAAGTGGCAATCAGGGAGTAAGACCAAATGGAAGTGAAAAAATTTCTCCTCCCACTATGATTATAATTTGAGTTAGAAGGGTCTCTTGTTTCCCTACATCTCTATAACAACAAAAATCGAATTCAGAAAAGAAGATAGGAAAAAGAAACAATATGTTTAAACTGTATTATGAAATTATATGAAAAAAGATTTCTACTTAAATGCAGCAAAAGTTTCCCATTGATGAGGAAATAGATTTAAATGGTATCAAGTGGATTACATAAGGAAGAAAAGAAATGGCATCCTTACTATGATACCTCATTGTAGTTTGGAGATAACCCAGAATTCTCAAAGACCATGAAAGACACTCTAAGTGCTGGTTAATATAGTTTGCAAAGTTAGATATTATTATACTAATTATACCAAGCCCCAGGACACTATAATGTTTACTCTTTTCAGGAGGCAAAAATGAGAACCAGATGATTTTGTGAAGAAAGTTTCTCCACTCAAATGTATAGCTGAATTTAGAGTCAAAGACTAGCTTCAAATCTACATTCTGCCATTATCTACCCTTGTGACTCCAAATAAATCATTTAAAATTTCTAGGTCTCAGTTTCTTAAACTGTAGAATGAAGAGGTTGAATTAAATAAGCTCCAAGTTCCCTTCCATTCTTTATCTCTTTATGATGACCATTCCTAAAGCCAATGAATCCCATGTGGGTATTATAGATTACAGTCAGGCACACTGAAAATGAAAGAGCTGGAGATTGGAAGCAGAGGAAGCTTCTCTTGGGGAGGATAGAGTTCACTCTTACCCTTTCTATTTTTTCAGTTATCCATTTGAGATCTGGGCAGAGAAAACAGAATACTAGAGATGTCTTCTAAAATGAGAAATGAGCTTAAGGCTTTTTTCCTGCAAAATCTTCTCCAATTATTCTCCCAGAATATTGAATTTAGTGGTCCAGATTGCAAATTTTCAGTCTGTTAGATACTTCTCATATCTGGTCCAGAATAAATATCTCAAGCCAGTTGTCTTGTTCTAACATTCAGCTCTTATTCTGAGGAATTAAGCATGCTGTGCATTCATTTTTTTTCTTAATACTTTAAGCAAAACAAAGTTTGTCTCCTGAAATTTAAATAGAAATATTCTTTCTTCTTCAAAGAGGGTAATAACACTTCACATTTATATAACACTTCAAAATTTACAAACTATTTTTGCATGCACTAAGTCATTTAAGTATTAAAAGAGAATTGCCTACCCAAGTCAGAATTATGTAGAGGGTAAAATGATATAATTGCAAGAGCCCTATACTTCTGTATGCAAAGCCCATTATGTTCTTAAATATTATCTCATTTTACAGATGAGGAAAGAGAGGAGGCACATAGAGGTTAGATGACTTGTCCAAAGTCATGGCTGTTAAGTGTCTGAGGCAGAATTTGCTCAGTTCTGAAAGTTAGTAGCTATGTGCTTATGGCCAAGTCACTGCACCTGTCTGTACCTACGCTTCCTTATTTGTCAAAAAAAGGTAATATTATGTTTATTATAATCAACAAATATTTTTATCTTAATATTATTTTATTTTTCAAATACCTGCAAAGATAGTTTTCAACATTAACCTTTGCAAAATCTTGTGTTCCAAATTTTTCTCCCTCTTCCCTCCTCTCCCCTCCCCAAGACAGCAAGCAATCCAATATAGTGCAGTTCTTCTAAACGTATTTCCATAGTCATCATATTGCACAAAAAGTAAATCAGGTCAAAAGAAAAAAAAAACACAAGGATGGAAAATAAAAAGCAAGCAAGCAAACAATCCACAACAACAAAGTGAAAATATTATGTTTCGATCCACATTGAGTCTCCATAGTTTTCTCTCTGGATGAGGATAGCAGCCTCCATTATAAGTCAGTTGGAATTGTCTTGAATCACCTCATTGGTCAACAAGAATTTATTAAGCACTTTCTGTGTGCCATGCTATGTGCTAGGAATACAAAGAAAACACCAATTTTGCATAGCTGTTGTGAAGGAAGTACTTTGTAAATTACGAAGTTTATGCTATGTCTATGAACTTATTGAAGTAAACTATTATTACTGAATAAGTGAATAAGTACTCTTAAAAGACTTATTTCAGCAATAGGCAAAACTCCTCTCATAGGAATTCCCTCCATCAATGCAGATTGTAAGATATCTGTGACTTTGAAGATGTTCATAAGTAGTTTACAGACATTAAATAGCTTATCTAGGGCAAATTGTGTGACAATTAGTTTTAACACAACTAATAAATGTCAAAAATTAGATTTGAACCCAGGTCTTCTTTCCAGTATAACTTTCTATCTACTATATCACTATAGATTTGAACTATCATTGAATTTGTCCCCAAGAATATTTTGATATACATACATATATGTATATTTATATATGAACATATATGTGTGTTTATATATGGATGTGAATATATATGTATTATATATTTTGTTATTTGGTTGTTTTATATTTATTAATAATCCTCTGTCCTAGATATAGTTTATAAGCTCCTTGAGGGCCCAAACTGATTATTTTAGTCTTTGGTATCATCCCCTTCAACCTAACATATTTGGTAACAGATTTATTAAAATCACCAGTTTCATTTCTTTCAACTACAAAGAATCATAAGGATTCAAATACATCCTCCAACCTCCTCTCTCAGTGGAAGAATCAAATTTTGGTGCAACTTTGTTGTAGTCCACATCCTTAAACAGAGAAAATGATGGAAAACCAACCTTGATGATTCAGTGATTTAAAAATCAAAAATGGGGACATACTCTTTGTTCTTTAAATATTGCTCTGAGATCACTATATTAATATTAATAAGGCTCTCTAAAGGAGATTGTATTAAAGTTGTTAGGATTATCACTGGGTTTCAAAATACCACCAGTGAAATTAAATTGCCTTAGAATTTCCAGAACTCTTCAGATTAATTGTATGAGAACATGAGTTCTTTCATTTATCTGCAAGCCCTTTGCTGCAGAAACAAAGGAGGCTGGTTATTAGGAGAGCAGAAATCAAGAGTGGGCAATTGCTTAGGAAGGCACCCCTGAAGAGATAATGTCACTGAGAATAGAATACTGCCACAGCAAAATGGTTTCTTTCATTTAAATGAATGCCACAATATATAACTTATTGGGGGTCAAGGTTGAGGAGAAGCCGCAGTGTTTGCTTTACAGACTTGTTTCTTGACATTATATACCTCTGATTTTTACACTAACAAAAATCAGTGGCTGCTGTGGAAATAATCAAGTTCTCTGTTAGTATTTGGTCAAGCCAAAGACCTAGTGTTCTAATATTTTGGAGAGAATGATCTATCTGATTGGCAAAGACCAGAAAGGTTGTTTTAAAAGGGGATGGTGCTTTTAAGGTAAATCGAATCATAATGTAAACATGGACCTTTGTCTAGCAGATGTTTTCATTATTTCTTCTTGAGTAGTCAACTAGTAACAGTGTGAGCCCACTATATTTTTGTCAACATGAAGATTTAGTAAAATAGCACAGGTAAATGTTGGATGGAGTTTTAGCATATCTTATTTTTTTTAAGTGAAGTCTTTAAAAATTACGCACTGTCACTGTTCACAAGAATAAATGAGTTTTCAGGTTAGAATATGGAATAATATATGGGAATGCAATTTGTACAGTGTTTTTTTAAAACAACTTTTGATTTTTAAACATCCCAGAAGAGATATTCCAATAAAATCAATGCAGCTAGTGAGAGTAAAGATATGATCAGCAAAAACTATTAACTTCAAGGTTCATTAAGATGAGAAAGAAGGAAAAAAATGTTTCTTTCCCCCACTGAAAGTGAAAACTGGGCAGGGAAAAGGCATCATTTTTTAAAATTAATTTCTATGAGTGACAATAATAATAAAGTATCAGAAATTTAAGTTGTTTTTGGATCTGCATTTAAGAAAGAATTCAGGTTGCTAAAAGTTCTGATGGAGTCATATGAAACTACTAAATTCATTTTTATACATTCTCACATATATGTTTATAATAACAATATCAAAGATTTATATAGTACTTTAAAGCTTACAAAATGCTTTACAAATATTTTTTCAATTAATCTTCACAACAACTCTGGGAGGGAGTTTATATTACTATTGCTATTTTACTGATGAGAAAAGTGAAGCAGAAGAGGATAAGTATTTGAGGCAGGATTTGAAATGAGATCTTCCCATTTCCAAGTCCACTATTCTATTCACTGTGCCACCCAGCTATATATGCATATGTAAACATATCCACAGGTATAAATACCCGCATATGTGGGGGTAGGACATTAGATATCCAGTAAAAAAGACTTATAAGACTGAAATTGTCAAAAGGTAGACAACCAGGGAAAAAAACAGAAGTCAAGATATATCCAAAAATTGGAAAATCAGTTTCTCAACAATAGTGTAATATCCTGTCTCTGATGCTTATTACTTAGCCAAAACACTTAACTTCCTTGGGCCTCAATTTCCCCATCTTCAAAAAGAGAAGGTTGGAATTGATGGCCTAGGAGATCCCCTCTAGATCTATGCTCTAGTTGTTAATGATATTGTTATGAATAATCTTTAATCGGCATAGATTAACTATGCTACTTTTCTACATGTGCTACTTATGCTACATATTCATCCCTAGAGGAATGGAAAAGAGAGGCAGCTTGGCGGTACAGTAGATAGAGATTTGAACCTGGAGTCAAGAAGATTGGTGTTCAAATCCTGCCTCAAACGCTCTCTGTGTAACCCTAGGCAAGTTACCTAACCTATATCTGCTTCAGTTTCCTCACCTGGAAAATGTGAATGATAATAGCTCTACAGGGCTGTTGTATTAGTAATTATAAAGCATAATGCCTCGCATGTAGTAAATGCTATATAAATGTTATCTATTATTATTCTAATGGAAAAGACACTGTACATGACTTTAAATTCTCATTTATAAAGTGAGGAAGTTGAACTAGATTCTCTGTAAGGTATCTTCCATCTCTAAACACTATACTTGAACACTTAGTGGAACTGTGATCTCATGGTTGAGGGTACTCCCTAAAGTGGAGCAGACTGAAGTCCACTTTTGCTCTCATGTCCTCCAGAAATGCTGTAGGTTTTCTCTAAGTCTTTGATTCTATGTGGGTACTGTTGCAGCCGAACTGAACACCTGTATTCCATATTGCCATTTTCCTCCAAACCTTGATTGAGAAACTTTGATGATAATATCTTATTGCTGCTGATCAGTTGTTTTCAGTTCTGTCTGATTCTTTATGATCTCTTTTGGGTTTTTCTTGGCAAGGATACTGGAGATATTTTTCTAGCTAATTTTACACATGAGGAAACTAAGGCCATCAGGGTTAAGTGATTGGTCCAGGCTAAATTTGAAGTCAGGAGATTGAATAACTCATCCATAGATGTGTATAGTATGTATTACCATTGTGATTTTAATTAACTTCTTATTCATGATAGGTCTGATGTTCATGTCTATTTAAAATTCCCTTTACTAGAAATTTTATTCTTAAATTACCTATATTTATTAAGGATTATTTATAACAATATCATCAACAGTTAGAGTATAGATCTATAAGGGACTTCCTAGGCCATCAATTCCAACTTTCTCAATTTGAAGAAAAGGAAAGTGAGGTCCAAGGAAGTTGTGTCTTGGCTAAATAGTAAGTGTTAGAAAAAGGATATTACACTGTTGTTCAGAAACTGATTTTCCAATTTTTAGATTATCTTGACTTTTGTTTCTTTTTTTTTTTTTCTGGTTGTCTTATCTTTTGAGAGTCTCAGTATTCCAAGTCTCCTTTGCTGGATGATCAATTTTCCACCCCTTTATATGCGGGTATTCTTCATAGTTCCATCTTGAGTTCTCTTCTCTGTTCCTCTGCCCACTTATCTTGTATGCAGACTTCCAGATCTACATATATATCCTTCCCTATTCTGTCTGCTAGATGGCACTGGGCCTAATGTGACCCTGAGGAAATCACTTAACCCTGTTTGCCTCAGTTCTCTCATCTGTAAAATGAGCTAGAGAAGGAAATAGCAAACTACTCCAATATCTTTGTGAAGAACACCCCAAATAGAGTCATAAAAAACTGGACACAACTGAATAACAACAAATTCCTGCCTATTGAATATCACATAGATATCTTAAATTCAACATGTCCAAAGCAGAACTTCAGTTCTTTTCCCAGAATCTACCCATTCTCCAAATTCCCTCTTTCTATAGAGGGAATCCTTCTAATCAGTCTAATTCACAATCTCTTTACATTTCTTCATATTCCATAGGAAATCAATTCTTAAGTATTATCAATTCTTAAAGCAGCTTTTATAAACATTCCACTCACACAGCCACCATCCCAGTTGATGTTCCCATCAGTACTCATCTGGAGTACTACAATGACCTCCAAATTGTTCTCCTTGTCTTTTCTTTCCCAATCCATTTTCCATTGAGATCCCAAAATACAGGGCTTATCATATCATTCTCCAGCTCAAAGAGCTATCATGGCTCATTATTACCTCTAGGACAAAATACAAAATTCTCTGCTTGATATGAAAAATCCTTCCTTCATCATCTGGCTGTAATATACATTTTCAACTTCATTATATATCACCTATTTTGTGTGCTCTTCAGCCCAACCACACTGGTATGTTTATTGTTCTTCTTTCATGATACTCCATCTCCCATTACTGTTCCCTTGCACAAGTGACCTCCCCATTTCTGGAGAGCATTCCCTACTTACCTCTTAATTTTTTGATTTCCTTGAGATACAGACCCTTTTTTAAAGCTCATCTCAAGTGTTTCCTCCTACAGGAGATCTTTCCTGATCTTACTCCCAACATCTAGATGCCATTTCCTATCTCTACTCCTTCTGAAACAACCTTATTTTGTATTATAGTTATAATGCATTGTAATTTTAATACGTTTTGCATTTGCTCATATGTATATGTGTTGTTTCCCCTAATTAAACAACAATATCTGAGAGTATACACTGATTTTTCTTTGTATCTTTTGCATTCATCTCAGTGCCATATTGATTGTTTGAGTAATGTCTTCTGCTAGTGGTGTCAAACTCAAATAGAAATGGCAGCCATTAAATCTTTTTTTTTTTTTAAGTGAACTTTTTTTTTTTTTTTAATAGTAACTTTTTATTGACAGAATCCATGCCAGGGTGATTTTTTTTAACATTATCCCTTGCACTCACTTCTGTTCGATTTTTCCCTCCACCCCTACCCCTCCCTAGATGGCAAGCAGTCCTATATATGTTGAATATGTCCTAGTATATCCTAGATACAATGTATGTGTGCAGATCCAAACAGTTTTCTTGTTGCACAGGGAGAATTGGATTCAGAGGGTAGAAATAACTCGGGAAGAAAAACAAAAATACAAATAGTTTACATTCATTTCCCAGTGTTTTTTTTCTTTGGGTTAGTGCTTCTGTCCATCATTGATCAATTGAAACTGAATTAGGTCTCTTTGTCAAAGAAATCCACTTCCATCAGATTACATCTTCAACAGTATCGTTGTGATGTATATAATGATCTCTTGGTTCTGCTCTTTCACTTAGTATCAGTTCATTAATTCTCTCCAAGCTTCTCTGTATTCATCTTGCTGGTCATTCTTACAAAACAATAATATTCCATAATATTCTATACACATTTACCCCACCATTCTCAATTGATGGGTATCCACTCAGTTTCAACTTCTAGCCACACAAACAGGGCTCACAAACATTTTGGCACATAGGTCCCTTTCCCTTCTTTAGTATCTCCTTGGGGTATAAGCCCAGTAGAAACACTGCTGGATCAAAGGGTATGCAAGTTTGGATAACTTTTGGGCATAATTCAGATTGCTCTCAGAATGGTTGGATAGTCCACCAACAATGTATCAGTGTCCCAGTTTTCCCAATCCCCTCCAACACTCATCATTATTTTTCCTGTCATCTTAGCCAATCTGCGGTGTGTAGTGGTATCTCAGAGTTGTCTTAATTTGCATTTCTCTGATTAATAATGATTTGGAACACTCTTTCATATGAGTGGTAATGATTTCAATTTCATCATCTGAAATTGGCTCTTCATATCCTTTGACCATTTATCAATTGGAGAATGGCTTGGTTTCTTATAAATTAGAGTCAGCTCTCTATATATTTTGAAATGAGGCCTTTATCAGAACCTTTAACTGTGAAGATGTTTTTCCAGTTTGTTGCTTCCCTTCTAATCTTGTTTACATTAGTTTTGTTTGTACAGAAGCTTTTTAATTTGATGTAATCAAAATTTTCTATTTGTGGATCAATAATGGTCTCTAGTTCATCTTTAGTCACAAATTTGTTCCTCTTCCACAATCTGGAGATGTAAACTATCCTATGTTCCTTCAATTTGTTTATAATCTCGTTCTTTATGTCTAAATCTGGACCATTTTGATCTTATCTTGGTATCTGATTTAAGTGTGGGTCCATGCCTAATTTCTCATGCTAATTTAATTATCCAGGTTTTGTCAAATAATGAATTCTTATCCCAAAAGTGAGGATCTTTGGGTTTGTCAAACACTAAATTTATAGTTGATTATTCTTCTTGCCTAACCTGTTCCACTGATCAACTAATCTATTTCTTAGAATACCAAATGGTTTTGGTGACTGCTGCTTTATAATATAGTTTTAGGTCAGGTACAGCTAGGCCACCTTCATTTTGATTTTTTTCATTAATTCTTTTGAGATTCTTGACCTTTTATTATTCCATATGAATTTTGTTGTTATTTTTCTAGATCATTAAAATATTTTTTCTTGGAAGTCTGATTGGTATAGCATAAATAAATAGATTAGTTTAGGGAGTATTGTCATCTTTTTATATTACCTCGACCTATCCAGGAGCACTTGATATTTTTCAATTGTTTAAGTCGCTTTATTTGTGTGGAAAGTTTTTGTAATTTAGCTCATATAATTCCTGACTTTCCTTTGGTAGATAGATTCCCAAATATTTTATGCTGTCGACAGTTATTCTGAAGGAATTTCTCTTTGTATCTCTTGCTGTTGGATTTTGTTGGTGATGTATAAAAATGCTGAGGATTTATGGGGTTTATTTTATAACCTGCAACTTTGCTAAAGTTATGGATTATTTCTAATAGCTTTTAGAATCTCTAGGTTCTCTAAGTATACCATCATATCATTCGGCAAAAAGAGTGATAGTTTGGTTTCCTCGCTGTCTATTCTGATTCCTTTTAATCTCTTTCTGACCTCTTGTGCGAGGCTAGTGTTTCCTAATACAATATGAATAGTAATGGTGACAGTGGGCAACCTTGCTTCCTCCAGATCTTACTGGAAAGATTCCAGTTTTTCCCCATTGCATATATGCTTACTGATGGTTTTAAATATATGCTCCTGACTATTTTAAGAAAAAATCCATTTATTCCTATACTCTCAAGTGTTTTATTAGGAATGGATGTTGGATTTTATCAAATGCTTTCTGCATCTATTGAGATGATCATATGGTTTTGTTAGTTTGCTTATTGATATAGTCAATTATGCTAATAGTTTTCTAATATTGAACCAGCCCTGCATTCCTGGTATAAATCCTACTTGATCATAGTGTATTATCCTGGGGATGGTTTTCTGTAATCTTTTGCCAATATTTTATTTAAGATTTTAGCATCAATATTCATTAGGAGATTGGTCTATAATTTTTTCTTTCTCTGTTTCAGCCTACCTGGTTTAGGGTATCAGTACCATGACTGTGTCATAAAAGGGTTTGGTAGGACTCCTTCAGTCCTATTTTTCAAATAGTTTATTTAGCATTAGATTAATTGTTCTTTAAATGTTTGGTAATTCACATGTAAATCCATCTGGTCCTGGGGATTTTTCTTAGGGAGTTGGTTAATTAGCTTGTTCTATTTCTTTTCTAAGATGGGACTTTTAGGATATTTACTTCTTCCTCTGTTAATCTGGGCAAGCTATATTTTTGAAGGTATTCTTCCATTTCATTTAAGTTGTCAAATTTATTGCCATAAAGTTGGGCAAAATAATTCCTAATTATTGCTCTAATTTCCTCTTCATTAGTGGCGAGTTCTCCCTTTTCATTTTTAAGACTAACAATTTGATTTTCCTCTTTCCTTCTTTTAATCAGATTTACTAAGGGTTTGTCTATTTTGTTGGTTTTTTCATAGAACCAACTCTTAGTTTTATTAATTAATTTAATAGTTTTTTTACTTTCAATCTTATTGATCTCTCCTTTTATTTTTAGAATTTCAAGTTTAGTGTTTGACTGGGGGTTTTTAATTTGTTCCTTTTCTAGCATTTTTAGTTGCAAACCCAATTCATTGACCTTATCTTTCTCTACTTTATGCAAGTAAGCCTCTAGAGATATGAAATTTCCCCTTATTACCGCTTTGGCTGCATCCCACACATTCTGACATGATGTCTCATTATTGTCATTTTCTTGGGTGAAGTTATTAATTATGTCTATGATTTGCTGTTTCACCCAATCATTATTTAGTATGAGACTATTTAGTTTCCAATTATTTTTTGGTCTACTTTCCCCTGGCTTTTTGTTGAGTGTAATTTTTATTGCATTGTGGTCTGAAAAGGATGTATTCACTATTTCTGCCTTACTGCATTTGTTTGAGGTTTTTATGTCCTAATATATGGTCTATTTTTGTATAGGTTCCATGAACTGCTGAAAAGAAAGTGTACTCCTTTCTGTCTCCATTTCGTTTTCTCCAGAGGTCTATCATATCTAACTTTTCTAGTATTCTATTTACCTCTTTGACTTCTTCTTATTTATTTTGTGATTTGATTTATCTAATTCTGAGGAGTGCAAAGGTTGAGATCTCCCACTCTTATAGTTTTGCTATCTATTTCTTCTTGCAGCTCTCTTAATTTCTCTTTTAAGAATTTAGCTGCTACACCACTTGGTGCATAAATGTTTAATATTGATATTACTTCATTATTTATGCTACCCTTTAGCAAGATATAGTGCCCTTCCTTATCTCTTTTAATTAGATCAATTTTTGTTTTGCTTGATCTGAGATCGGGATGGCTACCCTGCTTTTGACTTCACCTGAAGCATAGTAGATTTTGCTCCATCCTTTTCCTTTATTCTGAATGTATCTCCCTGCTTCAGGTGTGTTTCCTGTAAACAACATATTGTGGATTCTGGCTTTAATCCATTCTGCTAATTGCTTCCTCTTTGGGAAGTTTACCCGTTCACATTATGGTTAAAATTACCAATTCTGTATTACTTGCCATCTTGTTAACCCCTATTTATGCTTTTCTCCCTTCTTTCCCCTTACCTCCCTTCCAGTATTAAACTTGGCACCACTTGCTTCTCACAGCCCTCCCTTTTTAGTATCCCTCCTCCCCACCTTAGAGTTCCTCCCCTATCTTACCTCCTTTCCCTCTCAGTTTCTGTATTCCCTTCTGCTTGCTATTCCTTCCCTTTTCACTTTTCCCTTCTCACTTTTCAATGAGATGGGAGAAGTTTCCATATATTGAATATGTCTAACATTTTTTCTCTTAAAGTCAATTCTTATGGCAGTAAAATACCCATTATATTCATCCCCCTTCATTTTTTCTCTCAGATATAATAGGTTTCCTTTGCCTCTTTGTGAGATATAGTACCCCCACTTTACCCTTTTTTCTGATACAATGTCCTTTCCACCTCTAATTTCTAGAACAAGGTATACATGTATTTTTTATACATCTTTACAGCATAAATATAGTTCCCAAGATTTCTTTTTACCTTTTTAGGTTTTTCTTGAGTTCTGTATTTGCAGATCAAACTTCTTGTTAAGTTCTGGTTTTTTTCACCAAAAATAGGTGAAATTCACTTATTTCGTTGAATGACCATCTTCTTCCCTGGAAAAAGATGCTCATTCTGGGGCAGCCATTAAATCTTACATAAAAACTTTGAGCTATATACTGACTTTAGAAAACATCATATTAACATTATTTATGTCCTACTGCATTTATAATTACTTTGTTAAATATTTTAAATTATAATCTTGTTGGGAGGCAGATGTGTTACTGTGTAATTGACACCTCTGATCTAAGCCCTGGGATGAAGTACGCCCATCAATGTTGCTGCTCTTTAGCATTTCTAAGGAAGATTTGGTAATAGCTTTAATTAGGAATTTTTTGTGCTTTGGGCAAAAATCACAAACCACATATAAATCACATCTTCATTTGAGGAAAATGGGATTTATAGAACATAGACACAGACCCTTGGACATTAGTGTGAGGAGGCAGCTATGAGGGAGCATCAGGTGAAGAGCTCACTGTTGCAGTTTGGACATAGGGTTTTCGGTCTTGTTCTCTCACCCTGTCTTCTCACTCTATCTCTGTGCCAACACTGAGTTTTCAGATTCCCTACTTTACTCTCTGGAAGTTCCTTGCCAAAAAGAACCCTGTTTTCCCATGTTCTGCCTCATAGCCTGGGTATAAAAGGCATTTGTGCCCACTGTGGCACAGCACCTTGTGATTTCTTCTAAAGGAGCATTTTTGTGTAGTCCTAATATAATTCTTCTACAAACCTCATTGGCATTTTCTCTAGTAAGTTATTTTATCATTATTCCTGTTGCTGCATTTTCACCAATAGTTCATATGACAGCTGTCTACAGATGTCCCACGAATTCAGCAAAGGTTTTATTTGGACCTTGCTCTATTTTTGTGAAGACTTCCCCTCTATCTTGTTTTCCTGGGAGGGTGCCCCATGCTTTGATAGCAGCAGCATCAATTTGCTCATATGTTATCAAAGGGTAATTAATCTGCAGTAAAATGTCAGCATAATGACCTATACCTGCTAGTTGATCAAAGGTATATTAACTCCAGTTTGCCTGTTTTCTTGGTCTTGTATTCTACAGAGTTCACTATATTCTGAAAGCCACAACAAGTATTGTCCAGGTTCTAAATATGTCCTTGCTATAGATTTCCAATCACTAGGGGTTAAAATTTTAAAAACCAAATTCTCTAATACCATCTTAACATAAGATGATGTAGCCCCATAAAAGAGTGCAACCCTTTTTCAGATCTTTGTTAATTTCTAGATCAAAAGAAGTATATCTTCTCCTGGCTTGACCTGAAGAATCAAATTCTTCAATCATTCAATATGCTTTTATTTTTAAATCAGATATCCTGTCCTCTTTTAGTTTTAATTAGTGCCTTTTCTAATCTTGTCATAGGAGGTGCTGCATGAGTGGTACTGATTGTCTCACTGCCCTTCCGAGAAGATGACATGAATATAAATAAGTATAAATAAATGTGGGTTGAGGGGAATTAAGAAAAATTTCCTTTGGAAAGTGACCCTTGAGCAGAGTTTGGATAGAAACAAGAGATTTTAAGGTACAAGTGAGTTAACACTACTTTGTAGTTCTGGAAACACAGCCAGAGATATTGTTTCTGCATTGCTGAAGGACTGCAAGTACTGTTGGTATTCAATGAATTTTAGACAACGGACACAAAGTCTCAGTTTCCCCAATGCTCCCACACTAGTTACAGCTGAAATTTGATGAGAGAAGAGTTGAATTTGTGGGATAATGTAAGGTTTGGGTAATATCTAAAGTTTTAGTCATCCTTGCTCTCAGGTCATTAAAGTCAACCAATCAAAATTTATTAAGCATCTACTATTGCTTAATACAATTTGCTCTTGAAAGTTGATCTTAGCAACTGTAATGGATTTAGCTCTTTCAACAATAAAATGATTCAAGGCAATTCCAATAGATTTGTAATGGAAAGTACCATCTGCATCTAGAGAGAGAACTTTGGAGACTGAATGTGGATCAAAGCATAGTGTTTCACCTTTGTTGTTGTTGTTTGTTTCCTTACTTTTCTTCTTTCTTGTGAATTTTTTCCCTTTTGCAGCATGATGAATATGGAAGTAGGTTTAGAAGAATTGCATTTTCTGATTATACATGTATGTTAACTTTTCAAATACACATTTCTTTAGAATCATGTTGGGAGAGAAAATCAGAACAAAAGGGAAAACCACAATAGAGAAAAAACAGAAAAAAGAAGTGAACATAGAATGTGTTGATTAAATTCAATTTCCATAATTCTCTTTCTGAATACAGATGGCATTTTCTGTATAAAGTTTATTGAGATTGCCTTGGATCACTGAACCACTGATGAGAACCAAATCTTTCATACTTTATACAATGTATTCCTGATTCTGCTTGTTCATTCACAATCAGTTCATGTAAATTTTTCCAGGCCTTTCTAAAATCAGCTTGTTTATCATATACCACCTTCTTATATTATCATATACCACACTTATTAGTGTCCCTAATTAGTTTTCCCATATCTCCTCCAGCATTCATCATTTTTTTTTCCTATAACCTTAGCTAATCTGAGAGGTGTGAGGTGATACTTCAGAGTTGTTTTAATATCCATTTCTCTAATCAATAATGATTATTTTTTCAGATGACTATAGATGGCTTTAAGTTTTTCCTCTGAAAATTGCCTGTTCACATCCTTTGACCATTTATCAATTGGGGAATAACTTGTATTCTTGTAAATTTGACACAGTTCTTTATATATGTTAGAGATGAGAACTTTATCAGAAACATTGGCTGTAAAATTTTTTTCCTCAGTTTTATACTTCCATTTAATCTTGTTTGTGTTGGTTTTGTTTGTGCAAAAAATTTTTTTAATTTAATGTAAACAAAATTGTCCATTTTGTATTTCATAATGTTCTAATTATTCATTGATCATAAATTCCTCCCTTCTCCAAAGATCTGATAGATAAATTACCTCTTGCTTTCCTAATTTGCTTATGGTATCATCCTTTGCACCCAAATCATATACCCATTTTGACCTTACTTTGGTATGGGGTAAGAAATTCTACTGAGTTTCTGACATATTACTTTCTCAGTTTTCTCAGTAATTTTTGTAAAAAAGTGAGTTCTTTTTCCAGAAATGGAAGTTTGGGTGTTTATCAAATATTTAGATTACTATACTCATTGACTATTTTGTCATGTGTATGTAATTTATTCCACTGATCCACCACTCTATATCTTTTTTTTTCTTTTTTTTAATTATAGCTTTTTATTGACAGAACATATGCATGGGCAATTTTTGCAACATTGTTCCTTGCACTCACTTCTGTTCCAACTTTTCCCATCCCTTCCTCCACCCCCTCAGATGGCAGGCAGTCTTATACATGTTAAACATATTAAAGTATATCCTAGATACAATATATGTGTGCAGAATTGTACAGTTCTCTTGTTGCACAAGAAAAGGTAAAAATAACCTGGGAAGAAAAACAAAAATGCAAGCAGTCCACATTCATTTCCCCTTGTTTCTTCTCTGGGTATAGCTGATTCTGTCCATCATTGATCAATTGAAACTGAATTGGATCTTCTCTTTGTCGAAGATAGCCACTTTCATCAGAATATATCCTCATACAGTATTGTTGTTGAAATGTATAATGATCTCCTGGTTCTGCTCATTTCACTTAGCATCAGTTCATGTAAGTCTCTCCAAGCCTCTATGTATTCATCCTGCTGGTCATTTCTTACAGAACAATAATATTCCATAACATTCATAAACCACAATTTTTTCAGCCATTCTCGAACTGGTGGGAATCCCTTCAATTTCCAGTTTCTAGCAACTATGAAAAGGGCTGCCACAAACATTTTTGCACACACAGGTCCCTTTCTCTGCTTTAATATCTCTTTGGGATATAAGCCCAGTAGTAACACTACTGGATCAAAGGGTTTGATAACTTTTTGAGCATAGTTCCACATTGTTCTCCAGAATGGTTGGATTTGATCACAACTCCACCAACAATGCATCAATGTCCCAGTTTTCCTGCACCCCCTTCAATATTCATAATTATTTTTTCCCATCATCTTAGCCAATCTGACAGGTGTGTAGTGGTATCTCAGAGTTGTCTTAATTTGCATTTCTACTGATCAGTAGTGATTTGGAACACTTTCATATGAGTGGAAATAGTTTCAATTTCATCATCTGAAAATTGTCTGTTCATATCCTTTGACCATTTATCAACTGAAGAATGGCTTGATTTCTTATAAATTAGTCAATTCACTATATAATTTGGAAATGAGGCCTTTATCAGAACCTTTAACTGTAAAAATGTTTTCCCAGTTTATTGCTTCCCTTATAATCTTGTTTGCATTAGTTTTGTCTGTACAAAAGCTTTTTCATTTGATATAATCAAAATTTTCTATTTTGTGATCAGTAATGATCTTTAGTTCTTCTTTGGTTATAAATTCCTTCCTCCTCCACAAGTCTGAGAGGTAAACTATTCTATGTTCCTCTAATTAGTTTATAATCTCGTTCTTTATGCCTAAATCATGAACCCATTTTGATGGTATGGTGTTAAGTGTGGGTCCATGCCTAGTTTCTGCCATATTAATATCCAGTTTTCCCAGCAGTTTTTGTCAAATAGTGAATTCTACCACTCTATTTCTTAGCCAGTACCAAATGGTTTAGATGACTGCTGCTTTAATCTATATTGTATTGCTTGCTGTCTGTGAGTAGAGGAAAGGAAGAAAAATTTGAAACACAAGTTTTTGCAAAGATGAATGTTGAAAACTATCTCTACATTGTAATGTTCTTCTCTAAAGTATAATGTTTTCTGGGAACAGGTTTCTTGGAGGGCTTCTGGAGGCAGCCTTAGTTTCAGTTTCAGTGTAATCACCCCAAATGCAGCCAGGAGTTAAAGTCCAAATCCGTTAGTTTCTCTTTCAAGTATTGTCTCCTTCCTTGGGCCTGGTTAGCTTTCTTAGAGGCCTGTCCCTCTCCTTGGTTCCAAGAGCTCTTGCAGCTAGTCCTTTATCTCTTCCAGCTTCTGCCCCTAGCTCCCTCCGAATGTCTCCAGGCAGCACAGAGGTGGAAAATGGAACGAATCTGTCTCTTCCTCCAAAAGTGGGCTTGTCCTTTTGTGGGGTCATCTTTATATATGCTCTTTTAAAGGTGTGAATCTTGTGGAACTCTAATAAGTACTAAGTACATTGGTGAACTAGAGAACTGTTAAGTACCATGCTAAATTAAATAATTATTTTCTCTATCAATTCCAGTGACTTAGCACCGTGTAGGAATCCTAACACTACATGAATTTGGAAAAATAAAATACTATTTAAAAAAAAAGAAAGTTGATCTAAGATATATCTAGATAGTGATCTAACATTGATAAAGTGAAAGAATTTGATATTTCATTGAGGCTATAGTATAGCATTTTCTGAGGGTGGTAAAAAAAAATAGATTGGTCAGATGATTTTGGGGGGATGATCTAAATATGAAAGGCCATTCAGCCCTAATATTCTGTGGGAAAAAAGTGAGTAGGATTTGACTCCTAGTATTGATTTAGATGCAGGAACTTCTTTAGAGGTCACCTAGTCCAACTGCCTCATTTTACAAATGAGGAAACTGAGGCCCAAAGAAATTAAATTACTCATTTTAAGATTACATATTTGACTACATATAGTAGGAGAGAAAGGTTCTTTTTGTTCTAAATCTGCATCACCTTGATTCTTGAGCAATGTCAGAAAGATGTCATCCTTTCTCTAATACTATCCCTATTCCTTCTTCCTTTTCAAATGTACCTTGGTCTTGGTAGTATCCATATGTTTTTTTTTTTTTTCCCCATGAACTAATGAAGTCCTTTATACTTTGTTCATTCACTCTTGTCTCTCATTTTATTGACCATCTGGGTATCTTAATTCTGTGCCCTCTGCTAACCTGGAAGTTTTACATTCAGTAGCAGTTTTAGGCCACTTGTATAATGAATGAAAAAAAAAATGATCCCTAAACTGATCTGTATAGATACCCCCACATTTTAGGCTTGGAATGTTTCAATTTATCACTATGAATTTCTGTCCTTGAGAACAATTTGGTTGAATGTATGGTAATTTTGGGGGCAGAGCCAAGATGGCGGAGAAGGCACACGCGACTTTCTAAGCTCTTCTCTTACCCTCTTTATCAATATTATATCGAGCCTCAAAAATAGACTTGACTGCTACAATTCATAAAGATAAGAAGTAGAACAACTCACCAGCCGAAGAAAATCTGCAATCTCGCCAAAAAAAGGTTGGTTCTGGGGCCAGGGGGGAGATCAAAGCAGACTGGGAGAGAAATTAGGTTCCGAAGAGAGCCTCAAACCAAAAGTGAAAGCACAGATCTCAGCACAAGCTCGCAACCCGCAGTATGGGGCTTTTCCTTGGGGCAGTTGTGATCCTGCACGGCAGGAGGACACAGCCCGGGTTAGCCTCCAGTCTGCGCAGTGGGGGGCTCAGCTTGGGGCCATAAAGCTTTTGCAGGGCCGATTTGCATCAGGCAGAGACATTGGGGCAGAGTTCGGGGCAGAGTCTGGTAAAATCGGGCGGTCTGCTGTCAGCTGCTAATACTCAAAGTCCCACAAGAGGCTCCGGCCTGGGGCAGTGACACTTTCACCCTTTAGTCTCTAGCCTAGGGCAATCGCTAACCCACACAGCCCTACTGGGCACTTCAATAGCTCGGCCAGTGCTGAATCCACTTCCTGCTGGGGGAAGGGAAAACTCTCACTCAGAGCACTCCCATACCTCGGAGCCGGAAATCGGTTTATATCTCTCCCTGCTCTGCAGAGGAAGCTGGTAACCCCCTTGCCTAGGAGACATACCCTAAAGGCTTTAAAACATGAATAAAAAGATGAAAAGAATGATCGACAGCTTCTATGCAGAAAAAGAGCAGGTCAGCAAACCTGAAGAGACCGCAAACAGCAAACATGGACCAGATTGTCCTCCTTTACATGATGCTCTCATAGAAGAGACCATTAAAAGTCTCAAAAGAGAGTTAGAAAATAAATGGGGAAAGGAAAGAGAAGCCCATAAGAGAGCAACAAACTTCCTGAAATAGGAATTGAAAAAGATAAAAAATTCCTAGGAAGTGAGGAAACAAAATTTTAGGAATTGGAAAAAATAAAAAACCTTTAGTAAGAATTGTGAATTGAAAAAATAAAGAATTACTAGAACGTAGGATTTGTGAATTGGAAAAGACAAAGAACTTTACAAGAAAATAGGATCTGTGAATTAAAAAGAAAAATAATTCACTAAAAAAAAAATTAGTGAAATGGAAAAAATTACACAGAAAAAAAATACATTTAAAAACCCAATTGACATATCAGAAAGAAGTAAAAAAAAGCAAATGGAAAAATAATTTTAAAAATTGAACTGAAAAAATAGAAACTAATGATTCATTGAGAACAAGAATCAGTCAAAAAACAAAAAATGACAAACTGGAAAAACATGAATTTTTCTTGCAAAAACGATGACTTGGGAAAAATAGATCTAGGAGAGATAATCTGAGGATTATTTACTTTCCGAAAACTATGATGAAAAAGAGCCTAGATAATATTTTTACAAGAAATCAAAAGAGAACTGCCCAGATGTAATAGGAATCAAAAGGTAAAATAGGCAATGAAAGAATTCATCTAACACCTTCTGAAAAGAAAACCCTAAAATAAAACCCCAAGGAATATTGTAAATTTCAGAACTATCAGATTAAGGAAAAAATTTTACAAGCAGCCAAAACCAATTTAAATAAGAGGTGCCAAATAAGGATCACCCGATCTTACTGGCTCTTACATTAAAAAGGACCAAGGGCCTGGAATCTGATATTCAAAGGAAAAGAACTTGGGATGCACCAAGAATAAACTACCCAGTTAAGTTGAGCATTTTCTTCCAGGGAAGAAGATGGAATTTAATGAAACAAATGAATTCCATTTGTTTCAAGGAAAAAACTGTAAAAAAAAATGGATTCCCAACCATAGAACCCAAGAATGCAGAAAAGGTAAAAATAATAATTTGAGAATTGTATTTCTGGTGGATATACAAAAAGAATACATGTATAATTTGATTTTAATAATATCATAAAAGGGAAAATGATATGGAAAAAGGGAAAATGGCAGAATAAGGGGGAGGGATAAAAGGGAAACCACATCCCACAAAGAGGCAAAAAAGAAACTTATCATATCTGAGGGAAATTTGAGAGGGGGGAACATTGTGTGAATCTTACTCCTCATCAGAGTTGGCTCAAAGAAAAAAAAGTGACATTTGTTTTAGAGGAAAATTCTCTCTCCCTTCATTAAAAACGGGGAGAGGAAAAGGGAAAAAGAAAAAGTAAAAGGAAGGAAGGGGAAAAAGACTCAAAGGGGGGGGAGGGATTCCAAAGAGGGTCCATCGGATACAAGAGGGGGTACATAAGTTTAAAAGGGGAAAGACGGTTGGGGGGAAGAAAAAGTAAAGAAATCTGGGTTAGGATGGCAGGAAATACTAAATACCAAAGTAATTTAACTGTAAATGTGAATGGGATGAACTCCCCATGGAGGAGGCAGATAGGATTGGATCAAAGTCAGAACCCTCCAATATGTTGTTTAAAGAAACACATTTAAAGAGGAGGATACATAAGAGTAAAGGGAAAAGGCTGGAGCAAAACTATTATGCTTCAGGTGAATAAAAAGTTAGGTAGCCATCCTTATTCAAGATCAAGCAAAAGCAAAAATTGATTTAATTTAAAAGAGATAAGGAAGGGAAACCATCCTGCTAAAGGGTAGAAAACAATGAAGCAAATCAATTATTAAAACATATTGCACTAAGGGAATATCCAATTCCTAAAGGAGAAGTTAAGAGAGTTTAAAAGAAAAAGGACAACAAAACTGTAATAGTGGAGATCTCAACCTTGAATTTCAGAATTAGACAAATCAAACCACAAAACAAATAAGAAGGAAATTAAAGAAGCAAATAGAATATTAGAAAAAATTAGGTTTTAGATCTTTGGAGAAAATTAATTTGGAGATAGAAAGGAATATACTTTCTTCTCAGCAGTTCATGGAACCTATTAAAAATTGACCATTATTAGGAATAAAGACCCAAAATTAAAATGCAAGAAAGCAGAAATAAAAATGCTTTTCAGATCATGATGCAATAAAAACTACATTCAACAAAAGGTTAGGGGTGACCAAAAAGTAATTGGAAAACTAAAAAATCTCATCTTAAAGAATGATTGGGAACAGCAAAAATTTAAGAACAATTAATAACCCACCAAGATAATAACAATGATGAGAACGCATACCAAAATTTTGGGATGCAGCCAAAGTGGGTAAAAGAGGGAATTTTATATCCTTAGGGAGGCTTACTTGAATAAAGCAGGAAAAGAAAAGATTAAATGAATTGGGCTTTAACCAAAAAAACTAAAAAAAGACCAAATTAAAACCCCCCAATCAAATACTAAATTTGAAATTTAAAATTAAAAGGAGAAAATTAAAAATATTGAAAGTAAAAAGACTATTGAACAAATTAATAAAACTAAGAGTTGGTTTATGAAAAACCAATAAAATTGATGGGTTTTTGCAAATCTGAAAAAAGGGAGGGAGGAAAAATGAAATTAGTAGTCTTAAATGAAAAAGGGAGAACTTTCCATCAATGAAGAGGAAATTAGAAAATAATAAGAGTTATTTTGCTCAACTATGCCAATAAATTTGATAATAAAGGAAATGGAATACCTAAAAATATAGACTTCAGACTAACAGAGGAGGGTAAATTGTTTGAATAGTCCCATTTCAAGAAAAAGAAAAGAACAGGCAATTAAACAACCCCTAAGAAAAACCCCGGACCAGATGGATTTACGTGAATTTTTACCAAACATTTTAAAAGAACAATTTTCCAATGCTATATAAATTATTTGATAAAATAGGGAATGAAGGAGTCCTACCAAATTCCTTCTATGACACAGACATGGTACTGATACCTAAACCAGGTAGGTTGAAAAACAGAAAAGAAAAATTATAAACCAATTTCTAATATTGATGCTAAAATCTTAAATAAGATATTAGCAAAAAAGACTTACAGAAAATCATCTCCAGGATAATAACATGATCAAATAGGATTTATACCAGGAATGCAGGGCTGGTTCAATATTAAGAAAACTATCAATATAATTGGCCATGTTAATAAACCAAATTAACAAAACCATATGATATCTCAAAGATGCAGAAAAGATTTGATAAAATCCCATCCATTCCTTTATTAAAAAACACCTTGAGAGAAGGAATAAATGAACTTTTCCCAAAAAATAATCAGCAGCACCATTTAAAAACCATCAAAAAGCATCATATGTAATGGAGGCAAACCGCAAACCATTCCCTAAAGATCTGGAGGAAAACAAGGTTTTCCCACTGTCACCCTACTTATTTAATATTGTATTAGAAACGCTTGATTTGAAAAAGAGCTGAGAAAGAGGATTAAAGGAATAAGAATAAAATGAGGAAAACCAAAATTATCACTCTTGCCGATGACATGATGGTATACTCTGAGAACCCCAGAGATTCTTAAAAAATTAGAAATAATCCACAACTTTGGAAAGTTGCTGGTTATAAATAAACCCACATAAGTCATCAGTTCTATATCACTAACAAATCCAACAGTCAGATTACAAAGAGAAATTCCATTTAAAGTAACTATTGATAATATAAAAAATTTAGGAAATATCTCCAAGGGAAAATCAGAAACTTTTATGAGCAAAAATTTTCAACCCCACTTTTTCACACAAATTGTTCGATCTAATAATTGGAAAAAATTGTTCAATCTTAACCAATTGGAAAAATATTAAATGCTCTTGGATAGGGCGAGGAAATAATAAAAGATGACAATATTACCCAAACTAATCTATTTATTTAGGCTTATACCAACGACCCAAAAACCATTTTAATGACCTAGAAAAAATAAAAAAAAATTAATATGGAAAAAAAAAGGTCAAGAATTTCAAAGGGAATTAATGAAAAACCAAATGAAGGTGGCTTAGCTGTACCAGATCTAAAAATTTAAAATTAAGCAGTTACCAAACCATTTGGTTTTAAGGAAAATTAGTTGATCAGTGGAATAGGTTAGGTTCCAAGGGATAAAAAGTCCAAATATAGCAACCTAGTCTTTGACAAAACCCAAAAGGCCCCGTTTTTTGGGGATAAGAACTTACTGTTTGATAAAAATTGCTGGAAAAATTGGAAACTAATATTGGCAGAAACTAGGATTGATCCACACTTAAATAATCGGTAAACCCAAGATAAGGCCAAAATGGGTTCATGGACCAGGCATAAAGAATGAAATTATTAATAAATTAGAGGAAAACAGGATAGTTTACCCTAGACCTGTGGAAGGGAAATCTTTATGACCAAAGAAGAACTAGAGATTATTACTGATCAAAATAGAAAAATTTCATTATACCAACTGAAAAAGGTTTTGTACAAACAAAACCAATTAGACAAGATTAAAGGGAAGAATAAACTGGGAAAAAATATTTTACAGTCAAAGGTTCTGATAAAGGCCTCATTTAAAAATATATAAAGAATTAACCTAATTTATAAAAACTGCCATTCTCCAATTGAAAAAATGGTCAAAGGATATGGAAAAGACAATTTCAGGGATGAAGAAATTAAACTATTTTAGTCATATGAAAAGATGCTCCAAGTCATTATTAATCAGAGAAATGCAAATTAAGACAACCTAAGATACCTGATTCACACCTGTCGATTGGCTAAGATGACAGGAAAAAATAAATGATGATTGTTGGAGGGGATGGGGAAAACTGGGGACATTGATGGCATTGTTGGTGGAGTTGTGAAGAATCCAACCATTCTGGAGAGGTTTGGAACTATGCTCAAAAAGTTATCAAATTGTGAACCTTTGATCCAGTTGACGCTTGGGATTATATCCCAAAGAGATTATAAAGAAGGGAAAGGGACCCTGTTACCTAATGTTTGTTAAGCCCTTTTGTGGCTAGGAAAACTGGAAACTGAATGGATGTCCACTGGCTGGAATGGCTGAATAAAATTGTGTAAATAATTATGGAATATTACTGTTCCAAGAAATGACCTTAACAAGATGGATTTCCCAGAAAGGCCTGGGAGACTTAATTGAACTGATGCTGGAGGAAATGAGAGGACCAGGAGATCATTATATACTTCAACAAACATATGATGACCAGCCCTAGGACCCACCACCTCAGAAATTAGGATCAACCAAATCATTTCCAATGGAGCAGTAATGAACTGAATCAGCCATGCCCAGAGAAAGAACTTGGAGATGACTAAAAACCATTACATTGAATTCCCAATCCCTATATTTATGCCACATGCATTTTTGATTTCCTTCACAAGTTAATTGACAATATTTCAGAGTCTGATTCTTTTTGTCAGCAAAATAACATTTTGGTCATGTTTTCTTAGTGTATCTAATTTATATTTTAATGTATTTTAAATCTACTTTGTCCTTAATCTGGGGAGGGGTGGGGGAAAGGAAAAATTGGAACAAGAGGTTTGGCAATTGTTAATGCTGTAAAGTTACCCATGCATATATCCTGTAAATAAAAGGCTATTAAATTAAAAAAAAGAAAGAATGTATGGTAATTTTCCTTCTCCTCTATAACTGGATAAATCAGACATTAGTCTCTGTTTTAGCTGTTTCTTCATATTCCCTAAGTAATGCTTTGGGCCCCAACTTTTCACTCCAGATGCCTTGTTCAGCAAAGCTGATTAGAATCAATAGGGCTTTTGATTTATACCTTGTTGAGACTTGAAGGAGTAGAAGTGTCAATGATGTTCTTTTTTATGTCATAGGCTAAGTTGAATCTGTTCATGTTGGTGGGTCTTATTATCCCTGCTTCTGAATGAACTGAACACTGTGGTGCAGGAGAGAGTTCAGGACTGGGAATCAGGAGAGATGTGGATTTGAACCTGCTTCTCATGCTTAAAATCTGTCTGATCCAAGGTAAGTCATAAATTATTTCTGTATGAATGTCAGCTCTGCTAATTTCCTGCTCTGCTGCCTCCCTGTAATATTGAGATGACCTTGGGTTCTCAAAGAGCTAGCTTAGCCAAGCTCAAACAATTCTATCTCCAGAATTTGGCCACAACCTTTCTAGAAACCACAATAACAATTCCAGCAGGCAGAGGACACCATAGGAAGAGCAGTGGCTTAGAACTCAGGAAGACCTGAGTTCATACTTGGCACCAGACATACTATTACTTATTGCCATTTCCTTCTCTAGCTCATTTTACACTTGATGAGGCAAATCACTTAACTGTAGTTTCCTCATCTGTGAAATAGGTATGAAAATAGTACCTAATTCTCTGGTGTAAAGATCAAATGAACTAATAATATATGTGAAGTGTTTTGTAAATCATAAAGTTCTATATAAATGTGAGCTATTATTCTTGTTGTTGTTGTTATACTAATTTTTTAATAACATTTTATTGACAGAACATATGCCTGGGTAATTTTTTACAACATTATCCCTTGCACTCATTCCTGTTTCAACTTTTCCCTTCCCTCCCTCCACCCCCTCCCCTAGATGGCCAGCAGTCTTATACATGTTAAATATTATAATATAATAGTATAATATTTAACTATACTAATATTTTAATAATAGAATAATAAGGGACAGAAAGGTGTGTGGCAGTTGAGATAGCACTCTAAGGAGGGAAACCACTGGTCTTTGAAGTAAAATATCCTTTAGGATAGGAACTGTTTGATTTTTTTTTTTCATTTATGTCCCCAACACTTAACATAGCACTTATATTTTCTGACATGAACTGATGAAAGAGCAATAAAATGATGCAGTAGATAGAGTGCCAAGTTTGGAGAGAAGAAGGTTCATCTTCCTAAGTTCAAATCTGGCCTCAGATATTAGCCATATGATCCCAAGCAAGATACTTAAGTCTATTTGCCTCAGTTTCCTCACCTTTACAATGAGCTGGAGAAGGAAATGGCAAATTATTTCAGCATCTTCCAAGAGAACACTAAATGGGGTCAGAAAGAGTTGTACACAACTGAAGTGATTAAACAACAAAGTTGTTTTGGTTTTTTCTTTAGAAAGAAAATATTCTAAGGCTCTTTTCTGCAATTAATAATCATAGCCCTGGATTTGGGGTTAGAATCTGATTGCCTTTCTCCCTGTGGGACCTTAGAATCAAAAATCTTAGATATAAAGCTGGAAAGAGATTTTAGGGATCATCTGGTTCAACTCTCTTCCTTTTATATAGGAGGAAAGTGAAACCTAGAGAAATTAAGTTATTTGTTCAAAATCACACAAGTAATGAGTGATAGAATGTAGATAAATCACTCTAGCTCTTTGTGCCTGCTAAGCACTGAGATACAAAGAAAGGTAAAAAAAAAATATCGTTTCTACTCTCACAGAGCTCACTATCTTATCATGGAGGCAATTTGTAAACAGCTAAGGAAAAGGAAAGAATGAGATAGATAGATAGTGTTATGGAAGCAATAAACATGAACTTGGACACACTTTGAGAGATAGTAAAAGATAGCGGGGCCTGACATGCTATAGACTACAGGTTCACAAAAAATACACAAAATTCAGGATAAATTGAAGGGGGGATTAGTCTCAGAAAGAAACCCCAGATTAATGAGGAATGGAGAGCTTTCTTGGAGAAGGTTTAGCTGAAGGGAGACAGAGATGAAGAGGAATGGGGGGAGGACCAATGAAAATCCTCATCGATGGGAGACGAAGTATTGTGTTCAAGGAACAGCAAGGAAGCTGGTCACTGAATCACAAAATATTTGGAGGTATTAAGGTATAAGAAAACTGGAAAGGTAGGAAGAGGCTAGATTATGAAGGGCTTTAAAAGGCAAAAAAAAAAAAAAAGGGATTTTATATTTGATTCTGAAGGTGACAGGAAATCACTGGAATTTATGAAATAAGGAGAGATATAATTGGATCTGCATTTTAGGAAGATCAGTTTGTCAGCTGAATGAAGGTTGAATTGGAATGGAAAGAGACTAAAGGCAGGGGAAACCAAGCAGCATGCTACTGCAGTGGTCTAGACCTGAAGACATAAGAACCTACATCAGAATGGTAGCATTATCACAATATATGAAAGATGTTATGAAGGCAGAAATGACAGGACCTGAAAAAGGACTGAATATGGGTATGAGAATGAGGATTCCCAGAAAGGTGATAAGCCAACATGATTAGAATTATAGTGGTACCATCATCTCCAATAGAGAAGTTAGGAAAAGGGGAAGATTTATCCAAATCCATTAAGAATTCAGTTTTGGACATGCTGAATTTAAGATGTCCACTGACATCTAGTTCAAAGTTTCTAATAAGAAGGACAGGACTACTATATCTTAAAATCATCTATATAGATAATTACTTTCTCCAAATATTTCTCTCAATTTCTTTCTTTTTTGTTTACTGTAGAGATACTGATTTTCCATTTTTTTTAATTTTAAAAATAAAATCCATTTTATCCCCATTAATTTATTCCATTTGATGGATAAAAAATTTCTTCCTTTCCACAATTAAAACAAATGAATAATTTATTTTTGTTATAATAGTTCTCTCTTCTCTTCTTTCTTCTTTTCTTCCTTTACTTCCTCTTCATCCTCCTCCTCCTTTTTACAAATTTAAGATTTAATTATTTGAACTTAATGTACTATATTTTATGGAGTGTGTACCTAAACCCTTTTTCTATTATATAGCTATCCAATTTTTCCTAACAGTTTTTATTGAATTTTATTCCATTGTCATATCTTTCAACTTTCTATTTAAAGTCACAGGATAGTTAAGTAGTTTGTTCAAGGTTACACACCTAATAAATGGCAGAGCAAGCATTTGCCTCTAAGTTCAAATGTTTATGAAACTACAAAAATAGTATTTTAAATAGTAATCTATTATATGTATATTAAGTTCTGGCTGTCATGTTTTAGAAAGCATAGAGAGGAAGGCAGCTTCGAGATAATATTATAGATTGTTGGGTAAAAGATATGCAGGTGTTTAGCCTAAAGGAGTAAAATCTTGGGAGAAAATATAGCATAAAGTATTTTAAGTACTATCATATGAGACATGTTGCTTGGCTCCAGAAGACAGAATGAGAATCAAGAAACGAAAGTTACAAAGAAATAAATTATGATTTGATTGTAAGAAAAAAAAAATCCAACAATCTGACCTTTTCAAAAGTGAAATGGGCTGACTTGAGAGGCAATGAGTTCCCTTTCACTAAAGTTTTTCAAGTTGAGGATGGTGAGATGATCACTTGTTAGGTATGGCTGAGATTCCCTAAAATTCTGAGATTGTGTGAAAATATCTTTTGATAACATAGCTGTTTCTGCATTTTTTTTGTTCTATTTATATTTTGATTTCTTTCTTTCTAAATGTTTCTGAGTGTGGATTCAATTCACTAAGCTCCTCTTTCCTAATAATGTAGCTATTTTGTGCCCTAATTTTGATTCTTAATACTAGTTTAACAGCATATGATAGGTTTGTTTATCTGAATTACTTTTATTGTTGGTATAATCTCTCTTGTTTTTCATCATTTCATCCAAGAATTATTTAATAAATCCTTTTTTAGTTCAATGTATGCATTCAATGTTTACCTTTATTTAGCTTTATTAGGAAATAATCCATAAATATATTATACAAAACTCCAGCTTTTCTAATTGCTTAGTATGTGATCGGTATTTTGTATGTTTTTAATATACTTTTTGAAAATTATACTCTTTACTTCTTCCATTGAGTTTTCTTCAAATATCTAATAAATCTAATTAATTTCATACCCTATTTAGCCATACAATTTCATGTTTGTTTAACTTTTAAAGATAAAAGTTATATCTTAGAATGTTTATATTGTCTCAGACCCTTTGTAATGTAATTCTTTCAAGATTGTAAACTTTAGTTGTATACATTTATTTGCAAAATGATTTCGCACATATGTCTATATGCAATGAAAATTCACATACACTTATTTTGACTTAAATCTTTTAATATAATATGGTATTAATTACCTACCTTTGAATACTTTCTAACTTGAACTTAATTGTGTCAATACAATGCTACTTTTGTCTTTCACAAGTTAGCTGTAGCATGATACATTTTCATCTAGGCTTAAATTAAATTTAATCTAGCCTCCATTAAAATCTTTCTAGACTAAATGGATTTATGTATATACTAAATGTATATCTATAAACAACATTGGTTGATTTTTGCTTTTAAATTTATTCTGTAGGCCTTATTTTCATTATATTTGGCATTATAATTGTTAAATTTATTTTTTCTTATGCTTTTTTTGTTTAAATGTTATTTGATTCTTTGGAGGGAAATGAAATCTTTCTTATTTTTACTATTATTATTAACTAAAACTAATAAGCTAGGAGAGTTGAAGTAAATTTTGAAAGAATGTATAGAGAGCTGCAGGTGCTCTTATAATTTTGTTTTAGTTTTTTTTTTGTTGTTGTTGTTTTTAATAGCTTTTTATATACAAAACATATGCATGAGTAATTTTTCAACATTGACCCTTGCAAAAACTTCTGTCTCAACTTTTCCCTTCCTTCCCTCCACCTCCTCCCAAAGATAGCAGGCAGTCCCATACATGCCAAATATGTTAAAGTATATGTCAAATACAATATATGTATACATATTTATACAGTTATCTTCTTGCACAAGGAAGATCGGGTTTGAAAAACAAAAATACAAGCAAACAGTAACAGAAAGAATAGAAATGTTGTGGTCCACACTCATTTCCCAGTGTTCTTTTTCTGGGTATAGCTGGTTTGGTTCATTAGAGATCAATTAGATCTGATTTGGATCCTCTCATTGTTGAAGAGAGCCACATCCATCAGAATTGATTATCATGTAGTATTGTTGTTGATGATAATGATCTCCTGATTTTGCTCATTTCACTTAGCATCAGTTCATGTATGTCTCTCCAAACCTCTCTATATTCATCCTGCTGGTCATTTCTTATATAACAATAATATTCCATAATATTCATATACCAAAATTTATTCAGCTATTCTCCAATTGGTGGACATCCCTTCAATTTCCAGTTTCTAGCTACTATGAAAAGGGCTGCCATAAACATTTTTGCACATACAGGTCCCTTTCTCTGTTTTAATATCTCTTTGGGATATAAGCCCAGTAGTAATACTGCTGGATCAAAGGGTATGCACAGTTTGATAACATTTTGAGTATAGTTCCAAATTGCTCTCCAGAATGGTTGGATATGTTCACAACTCTACCAACAATGCATCAGTGTCCCAGTTATCCTACATCCCCTCCAACATTCGTCATTATCTTTTCCTGTCATCTTAGTCAATCTGACAGGTGGTATCTCAAAGTTGTCTTAATTTGCATTTCTCTTATCAACAATGATTTGGAACACTTTTTCATATGACTAGAAATAGTTTCAATTTCATCATCTGAAAATTGTCTCTTCATATCCTTTGATCATTTATCAATTGGAGAATGGCTTGATTTCTTATAAATTAATCAGTTCTCTATATATTTTGGAGATGAGGCCATTATCAGAACCTTTAGCTGTAAAAATGATTTCACAGTTTATTGCTTCCCTTCTAATCCTGTGTGCATTAGTTTTATTTGTACAAAAGCTTTTTAACTTGCTATAATAGAAATTTTCTATTTTGTGATCAATAATGACCTCTAGTTCTTATTTGGTCACAAATTCCTTCCTCCTCCCCAGGTCTGAGAGGTAAATGATCCTATGTTCTTCTAATTTATTTATAATCTCATTTTATGCCTAGATCATGAACCCATTTTGATTTTCTCTTGGTGTATGGTGTTAAATATGGGTCAATGTCTAATTTCTGCCATATTAATTTCCAATTTTCCCAGCAGTTTTTGTCAAATAATGAATTCTCATCCAAAGAACAGTCTTTGGGTTTGTCAAACAATAGATTGCTATAGTTATTGACTATTTTGTCCTGTGAACCTAAGCTATTCCACTGATCAACTAGTCTATTTCTTAGCCAATACCAAATGGTTTTGGTGATCGCTGTTTTATAATATAGTTTTAGATCTGGTACAGCTAGGCCACTTTCATTTGATTTCTTTTTCATTAGTTCCCTTGAAATCCTTGACCTTTTGTTTTTCTAGACTACTATGAATTTTGTTGTTTTTTTTTTCTAGGTCATTAAAATAGTTTCTTGGGAATCTGATTGGTATAGCACTAAATAAACAGATTTAGGTAGTATTGTCATCTTTATTATATTTGCTCGACCTATCCAGGAGCATTTAATATTTTTCCATTTGGTTATATCTGACTATATTTGTGTGGAAAGTGTTTTGTAGTTTTGCTCATATAGTTCCTTCCTGACTTTCCCTTGGCATATAGATTCCCAAATATTTTATGCTATCAACAGTTATTTTAAATGGAATTTCTCTTTGTATCTCTTGCTGTTGGATTTTGTTAGTGATGTATAAAAATGCTGATAATTTATGTGGATTTATTTTGTATCCTGCAACTTTGCTAACGGTGTGGGTTATTTCTAATAGCTTTTTAGCAGAACCTCTGGGGTTCTCTAAGTATATCATCATATCATCTGCAAAGAGTGATAATTTGGTTTCCTCATTACTTACTCTAATTCCTTTCCTTTCTTTTTCATCTCTTATTTCTGAAGCTATAGTTTCTAATACAATATTGAATAGTAATGGTGAAAGTGGGCAACCTTGTTTCACTCCTGATTTTATTGGGAATGGTTCTAGTTTTTCACCATTACATATGATGCTTACTGGTGGTTTTAAATAGATGTTACTGACTATTTTAAGGAAAAGTCTACTTAGTTCTATACTCTCTAGTGTTTTTTAATAGGAATGGGTGTTGGATTTTATCAAATGCTTTTTCTGTGTTTATTGAAAGGATCATATGGTTTTTGTTAATTTGGTTATTGATATATTGTTATATATTGTTATATCTAATAGTTTTCCTAATATTGAACCAGCTCTGCATTGCTGGTATAAATCCTACTTGGTCATGGTGTATTATCCTGGAGATGATTTTCTGTAATCTTTTTGCTAAGATTTTATTTAAGATATTTGCATCAATGTTCATTAGAGAGATTGGTCTATAATTTTCTTTCTCTGTTTTTGTCCTATCTGATTTAAGTATCAGTATCAATCTGTATCATAAAAGGAATTTGGTAAGACTCCGTCATTCCCTATTTTCCCAAATACTTTATATAGCATTGGGATTAATTGTTCTTTAAATGTTTGGTAGAATTCACATGTAAATCCATCTGGTCCTGGGGATTTTTTCTTAGGGAGTTGATTAATAGCTTGTTCTATTTCTTTTTCTAAAATGGGATTATTTAACCAATTTACTTCTTTCTTTGTTAATCTGGGCAACCTATATTTTTGAAGGTATTCATTTCATTTAAGATTGGCATAAAGTTGGGCAAAGTAACTCCTAATTATTGCTCTAATTTCCTCTTCATTAGTGGAAATTTCTCCCTTTTCATTCTTAAGACTAACAATTTGACTTTCCTCTTTCCTTTTTCTAATCAAATTTACCAAGGGTTTATCTATTTTGTTGGATTTTTCATAAAACCAACTCTTCGTTTTATTTATTAATTCAATAGTTTTTTAATGTTCAATTTTATTGATTTCTCCTTTTATTTTTAGAATTTCAAATTTAGTGTGTGATTGGGGATTTTTAATTTGCTCTTTTTCTACCTTTTTTAGATGCAAACCCAATTCATTGATCTTCCCTTTCTCTATTTTATGCAAGTAAGCCTATAGAGATATAAAATTTCCCCTTATTACCACCTTGGTTGCATCCCACACATTTTTGGTATGATGTCTCATTATTGTCATTCTCTTGGGTGAAATTATTAATTGTGTCTATGATTTGCTGTTTTACCCAATCATTTTTTAGGATGAGATTATTTAGTTTCCAATTACTTTTTGGTCTAATTTCCCCTGGCTTTTTATTGAATGTAGTTTTTATTGCATCATGATCTGAGAAGGATGCATTTACTATTTCTGCCTTTCTGCATTTGAATTTGAGGTCTTTATGTCCTAAGATATGGTCAGTTTTTTTATAGGTTCCATGAACCGCTGAGAAGAAAGTATACTTCTTTCTGTCTCCATTAGTTTTCTCCAAAGATCTATCATACCTAACTTTTCTAGTGTTCTATTTACCTCTTTAACTTCTTTCTTATTTATTTTGTGGTTTGATTTATCTAGTTCTGAGAGTGCAAGGTTGAGATCTCCCACTGTTATAGGTTTTGCTGTCTATTTCTTCTTGCAGCTCTCTTAACTTCTCCTTTAGGAATTTAGATGCTATATCATTTGGTGTATATATGTTTACTATTGATATTGCTTCATTATCTAAGCTAACCTTAAGCAAAATATAGTGCCCTTCCTTATCTCTTTTAATTAGATCAATTTTTGATTTTGCTTGATCTGAGATCAGGATGGCTGCCCCTGCTTTTTTGACTTCATCTGAAGCATAGTAGTTTCTGATCCAGCCTTTTACCTTTATTCTGTATGTATCACCCGGCTTCAAGTGTGTTTCTTGTAAACAACATATTGTAGCATTCTGGCTTTTAATTCAGTCTGCTATCTGCTTCTGCTTTATGGGGGAGTTTACCCCATTCACATTTATGGTTTAAACTACTAATTCTGTATTTTCTGCCATCTTATTATCCCCAAATTATGCTTTTTCTTTCCTTTTCCCCTTACTTTCTCCCCCAGTATTAGACTTATGAGCACCATTTGCCTCACACAGCCTTCCCTCTTTAGAATCCCTCCCTCCCTCTTGAGGTCCCTCCCCTTTTCCTAAACCTTTTTCTTACTATTTCTGTATTTCCTTTATTTACCCTAGCCCTTCCCTTTTTGCTTTTTCCCCTCCCACTTTTCAATGAGGTGAGAGAAGTTTCTATGTAAATCAAATGTCTAATATTTTCTCTTTGAGCCAAATCTGATGAGAGTAAGATTCACATTATGTTCATCCCCCTCCCTTCATTTCCTCAGATATAATAGGTTTCTTTTGCCTTTTCATGAGATGTACTTTCCCTCTCTTTACTTCCACTTTTCCCTTTTTCTGGTACAATTTCCTTTCTACTTCTAGTTCCTTTTTTTATATTATAACCATAAAACTAAATTATACATGTACTCTTTGCGTATACCCTTAATAGAAATACAGTTCTCAAGAGTTCTTTTTACCTTTTTATGCTTCTCTTGAGTCCTATATTTGGAGAACAAACTTTTTGTTTAGCTTGGATTTTTTCATCAGGAATAAATGGAATTCACCTATTTCATTGAATGTCCATCTTCTTCCCTGGAAGAAAATGCTCAGTTTAGCTGGGTAAGTTATTCTTGGCTGCATATCAAATTCTTTTGCCTTTTGAAATATCAGATTTTAGGCCCTTCAATCCTTTAATGTGGATGTTGCTAGACCCTGAGTGATCCTTATTGTGGCTCCTCAATATTTGAATTGTTTTTTTCTTGCTTCTTGTAGTATTTTTTCCTTGGTCTGATAGTTATGGAATTTAGCCACAATATTTCTTGGAGTTGTGATTTTGGGATCTTTTTCAGTAGGTGATCGATGAATTCTTTCAATGTCTATTTTGCCTTCTGTTTCTATAAGACCTGGGCAGTTCTCTTTGATAATTTCCTGAAAAATAGTGTCTAGACTCTTTTTTTCATCATGATTTTTGGGGAGTCCAGTAATCTTTAAATTATCTCTCCTAGATCTATTTTCCAGGTCTGTTGTTTTCCCAAGTATATATTTAACATTTTTTCTATTTTTTTAAAATTTTTTTTGGTTTTGCTTAACTGATTCTTGGTGTCTCCTCAAGTCATTCATTTCCATTTGTTCAAGTCTGATTTTTAAAGAATTGTTTTCTTCATTTACTTTTTAAATTTCTTTTTGTATTTGTCCAATTGAGTTTTTAAATGAGTTGTTTTGTTCTATGGAATTTTTTTTCCATTTCGCCAATTTTATTCTAAAAGAATTATTTTCTTTTTCCAATTTGCAAATTCTGTTTTCCTTGGAATTGTTTACCTTTTCCAATTTGGAACTTCTGTTTTTCAGGGAGTTGATTTCTTTATCCACTCTATCTTTTAATGAGTAACTTGACTTATCCTGACCCTCTTGCAAAGCTTTCCTTTCCTTTCCTTATTTTTCTTCTAGCTCTCTTTTGAGATCCTTTTTAATTTCTTCTATGAGAGCCTTGTGTGATGGGGATCAGATCATATCCATCTTTGGATCCAGAGACAGACTGTTTTTAGTCTCCTCAGGGTTTGAAGTCTGCTCTCTTTCTGTATAGAAACTATCAATATTTAGAGCCCACTTAGCTTTTTTTATTCATTTTTTTGGAAAAAAAAAACCTAGTCTGTTTATTGGGGGCAGTGAGGTATTTCCAAGCTGCCTCTAGAGAGAACAGGAAATGGCAGTGAAGGGGCAGTGGGACAGCACTCACTGGCTGTGCTGGTACCTGAAATCAGGTCCTGAAATCAGCATCAGAGGAAAGGCAGCTACTAGGGCTACGCTGGGACCAACTACTGAGCCTGTGCCTAGAACACACTGAGTCACTTAAGATGCTGGGTAGGTGTGGCCAGGTCCTGAGAGAGTCTAGCATGTTGGAGTTATAGTCTTTACCCCCTGTCTTTATAGCTTCTCTGCTGATCTACTGGCTTGCTTCCAAGGCAAAGTAACTCACACTGTGGTAAAGTTCCCCCCCTTGCAAATTTTCCTCCAGCTAAAACCACACCCTGTCCCCCTCAGGTCTGCTCAGCATGAGCTGTTTCCTGTGCTTTCACTGCCAACTTGCCTGATGACTGTGCCTATTTTAACCCTGTAACGTCCTCAAGCATGAGCAAAACAGACCTTTTTTGGTGAATTTCGAGATTGTCTTTGGTTCATAATGTGTTGTACTCCCAATATTCATGGGTTCTGACAATCAAGCACTAATTCCGAGGCTGAATATCATTAAAATAGATTGAGGGAAAAGGAGAGTTTAGGAAGAGATGAGTGTGTCCTCTCCACCATCTTGGTTCTGCTCCCCCCACCCCTTAATTTTATTTTAAAGAATGTATTACAGTATTTACATGGTAAGATCTATTTTTATTTCAATCCAGCAACATGGATATCTGCTTGAAGACAAAAACTCTTAAGATTAAAATTTCTTAGATCTCATCTGTTTACAAATTTCTTCTTATAAATGATAACTTACAATGTTACAAGTAGAAGATTATTGTTGTGGTTTAAAAAAACCAGTAAGAACTAAGGAAGTATAAAGCTTCTGATGTCACATGAATGTCAAATGCACAGCATAGCTGAAGAAAATAATCAGAAAATTTAAGGTATCTATAGATAGAAATATTACTAAAATGGAAAATAATTCTTTTTCAGGATATTCCAAGTTTCCCAGTGTGTAGTCAATAGTATTGATAACATTTGTTTGAATGTTTTCCAAAGAGAATCAAAGAGTGGAAAGAATAAGATATACATCTAAATTGTATTGTTCTAATCACATTTTTAAACTTAAACTATTTGCAAATTTGGGAAAGGCACTTGGTTTTACCCATTATACAAAATAATAAAGCCATATTCATAAGCATTAGTTACATAGGAAACAAAGCAAAGATGAATGTTTCTGAGTGTAAGCAGAGGTTTGCTTTTTTCTTTTTCAGTCTCTTATTGGTTGCTTTTATTGATATAGAAGAATATAAAGCAAATATGCCATAGGGAAAAGAACAATAAAATTCAGGGAGAGAATTGGCTGAGTCTACTATTTAATACTATTACTTTATGCTAGTTACTTTACTCACTCACTAGGTATCTCACAATACCTGGCACATAGTAAGTGCTTAATAAATACTTGTTACTGACTAATGACTTTTCCTTCCAAGACAGTCCCAGTTGAAAGACAATAAAAAAGTTTCACCATCAAAATAATTTTATTTTCAAGATTGCTAAATCACTGGTGGAAACTATTTGAAAACTGTATATTAGAGATATCTTTGTGGTATTATATTTAAGCATCTGACAAGTGGCTGACAGAAGTAGACTAAGGTCTTATGGCTATATCTTCAGTATTAGAAGTATTAATATGTTTTATATCATCACATATACAAGTAATCATCACATATACATAGTAATTTTTATATTAAACTACCACAATTGCCATTTGCCTAATCCTTTTCAACAATAAGGACACTACACTAGCAATCTCATGCTTATTTTGATAATTATATACACTACCCAGTACTTGAGAATGGTCCTTTGAAAGCTGGCTACTTCTCTTCTTTATCTCCACCTATCTTGTGATTAGCAGTTCCTGGCACTTTAATCTAAAGATGTGTCCACGATTATTTATCTAGTTTGTCTCTTGGCTTAACCCCCACCCACTGAGAAAACACTTCCTCTTTCCTTTATACTACTTTCCATTCAAATATACTAGCATTATATAATGAAATTGATACCACACACTGGATCTAACAAAATAATCCCATAGGTCTTTATGTATTCCAAAAGGTATAAAATGTGTTAGCACACAGGCTTGGAATCTGCAGCTCTTCCCAAATGCAGTAGCCCTTGACTAGTTAATTGCTGTGCCTTAAAACCAGAAGTTCCAGTATCACAATTTCAGTTAATCAGTCAGCAAGCATTTATTGCATACTTAACTATGTCCTGAGAACTTTAATAAGTGCTGACAATATAAACAAAGACAATAAAAAATCGGTTCTGCCAAGGGAGAACCACATGCAAACAACAATGCACACATGCAACATATACAGAGTACTTAAAAGGTCATCTCAGAGAATGAAGGATGAGGACAATGTGGGTAAGTAGAGAGGTTAAGGAAGGCCTCTTACAGAAGGTAGGATTTGAGCTGAGTCTTCAAGGAAACTGGAAAAGTGGGTGGAGATGAGAAGGGAGAACATGCCAACTAGAGAAAAAACCATGAGTGGTGAAATGGAGTATAAAATGGGTAAGGAAGAGTAATAGAGCAAATGGTGCCAGATTGTAAGATAATTAGGTATAGGGAGGTAAAGTGTAAGAAAACTGGAAAGGTAAGAAGGGCCCAGATTTCAAAGTCATAAATGTTAACAGAACACTTTATATTTGATCCTGAAGGTAACAGGAAATGATTGGAATTTACTGGGCAGGGAGTGGCATGGTCAGACCTGCACATAGTATCCCCACAATAAATACTTGATTCCATAAATTTTTTTATAATAAATAATTTAATAAAATCATTTTATATATGATGAAACTGAGGCAAACAAGTTTAAGTGATTTGCCCATGTTCACACAGCTAGTAAATGTCTTTGTGACCCTAGTGTTTGGCATAATAAGCACTAGATTTGAACTCAGTTGCTCCTGACTCCAGGAACAATATTCTGTCCCCTGTGCCACATTTAATAAAGGCCTGTAGAATTAATTTGAGTTGAACAAACGTATAGCTCATGTGAAATTCTTAAGAACCCACTCTTTCAAAGAAACTTGGGGGTGGTTTTGTTTATGAAGGGTGGAAAGTAGAATGGAATACTCTTGGAAGGCCTTTCTGTTAAGTTAAATTTTTGAATTAAATCCTATTCCTTATTTAATTTTTTAAATTACCAGTGTTGTAAAAAATATTTTCTATTAGTTTTTGTTGCAAAAACATCATCCACTTACTTCAAAGATGCATAATTTCATCAGTATTGGTGCTCCTTCTTGTAGAGAGTTGGAACTCTGAAAAGGTATACTTGAAGCAAGAACAGCATGGTGCTTATGGTGACGTAATGGTTGCCCATGCTCAGTGTGTTGTAGTGGTGTAATTGTATTGAGGTATTTAAGGGAGTCTCAGACACAGAAGGCTCTCTCAGTCACAGCTTTCAGCCACAGATACAGAGAAGATTTCTGGCTCCAGATTCCAGATTCCAGACTCCATCTTTGACCAGCCACATGGTAACTCTCCTGCCTCCTTTACTTCTCCACCTAAAAACTAAGGACTCAGGCTGATCTCAAGGTCCTCCAGAAAGCTAGCCAGAAAGTATGGAGGAGAGAGAGATAACAATGGGTCCCATTGCTGTGTCTTTAAAGTCTTCTCTTTTACACCCTTTTCACTTTGATTCTTACTCAACATTATCAGGCCCTGGAGAGCCATAGTCCGGCACATACAACTTCCTTTGGATTAACAGATTCTTTACTATTAATACAAATTTAGTTTTTGGCATGCCCAATCTTCAAGGGAGCCATACTTAGGCCAAATGGTACCTCGACCAATATCTTATTTCCCCAGAAAAAACAACAATACCTTATCATCTTTTTCTTATTTTTTTCTTTATATTTTGGCAGTTTGTTCCAATTACTTAAACTTATTTCCCAAGGGACTATCTACTGGTATTTTCTGATCATTTTTTTTCTCATTTTTCTCTGTGAGGGATGGCTGGGACTGGGTCACACCCATTGAATTTGGATGGAATCTAAATTCCAAAATGCCCAAACACACCAGTTGTTGCCAATTGACCTCATTCACCCAAGAAGGCCTATCCTATTCTGTCCAGAACACCCCTCCAGAGTCTGTAACTCAACTCAAGAGGCTCACATGGGGCTTACCTCTGGGTTGCTGTACAGCAAATTGTTTGACTAATTTGTCTTCACACCAAGCAGAGTTTCTCATTTTTGTTTTGCCCTGAGTTTCTCCACTTCAGCCCACTCCTTGAGGAACAAAGAGAAGCCCCTGGATGCTGGTGGGCTGCCTAAATCAGGGCAGGTCACCGTCCCACTAACACCCAAGAGTTTGCCTATTCACCAAGTCACATGATCTGAACTATCCTCAAAACTGTGTAGCTCAGAATGGTGAGTGATCACCATTTAATAAAATAGCTGGAGAGATCTCTAAGAGCAAAGCAAAAGTTTATTGTACATTCTCATGAGAAGCAGGCATCCCTCCAGTCGAGCAAGCAATCAAAAGGAGGAGGCACTTTTGGGGACAGGTTTTACACTTTAGTCCCTAAGGCAAATATCCCTCCCACCACTGACCATCATCCTCATTGGCTGAGGGTCTTACATTCTAAATGTGGGAACTACCCAAGAAATTGAACATGGCCAATAAGTACATAGTTGCCCATATTTGACTGAAGTAGAGAGAAAATGATGTCATGAAAGGATAGCAGGAAGGGAATTTAGGTATGCCCTTGGGTCAGTGCTCAAGGATCTACCAATTTGCAATTCCACCAACAATGTACGGAAATAATTGAGAAGTTTTTTTGTCAGTTTTAGTTATTTTTTTCCATTTGATATTCTTAGAAAGCAGATCTGATCTTGTCACTCTGCTCACCCCCAAGTCAATAAACTCCAGTGGTTTCCTATTTCCTCCAAGATCAAATATAAACTTCTCTGTTTAGCACTTAAAGATCTTCATTATCTGGCCCCTTCTTACCTTTTTCCATCTTCTTATATTTTATGAGGTTCCAAACATGGGCCGCTTGCACTTAATAAATGTTTATTATTGTTGTTATTGATTGATTGATTACTATTGCTCACTTAGGACAGTCTGTGTCTTTGCACTTATTATCGCCATTCTTAGAATGCTCTTCCTCCTTATCACTACTTCTTAGTTTTCCTTGCTTCCTTCAAATTTCAAATAAAATCCCCTTTTTGCAGGAGAATTTTTCTCATCTTTCCAACTCCTACTTCCTTCCTAACTGAAATTACTTTTCCTCTAATATATATATATTATTCTTTATATATCTTGTATATGCCTGGTTATTAATATGCCATCTGTCCCCTTAAAAATGTGAGTTCCTTGAGAGAAGGAACTGATTTTCCTTTTCTTTGTATCCCTTGCTCAACACCTTCCATATAATACTTAGTAGGCACTTAATAAATGCTTTTTTTTTTTAATAGTAACCAGAAACTATTTTGATTTGCATTTCCATAAATCTTTCGAGTGATTTTTTAAAATCTTGTCTTATTTATATTGCTTGAACATTTATCTAGTCAGGACAGGGATTTGCCCTTGACTATTTAAGTGGTTTCTTATACATTTCATCTTTTTTTAAAATTTTGATAATGATTCTTTGTTTTACAAAATCTTTTTATTTTTATTTAATCAATACATCTTATTTTGCATCTCATCCATTCGATTTCCTGACACTTTTATAGTTCTTTCCAGCTAAACCAAGTGGATCATTTTACATGCCTCATTTGCATCACCATTTGTATTGTACTTTTATTTATTTTTAAAACATTTCCTAATTACGTTTTAATCTTGTTTCTTGTTTCACCCCACTCAGGAATAATCTAGACTAATAGTTTCTGGACTTTCTTGATAAAATATTTCTATCAGTAAAAAAATCTTTTGAGAAAATAAATAAATAAATCACTGCTGAGAATGTCCAGAAAGAACTATTGGTTGTAAAACTTCAAGAAAGGTAAATAAATTACATTGTCATTTTATTTTTGTTTATTGATGTTAAGCCATAAGATACCTTTCAGAGCTAAAAATGAAATAGGGGTTCATAGTATCTCAAGCCCCAATTCATATTGTAGCTATAACCCAATAATAATCTAAGCCACTGGAATTAAATAAGAAGGATTCAGTATGTGATTAAAAACAACAACACTGTTTAAATCCTTTTGCCAAATGTTTTCTCCAACCCAAAAAAAAAGCATTTATGAAAAATACAATTTTACCTAAAAAATATGTTGGAAGAATAAAAGAATAATAATATTTGATTTTTTCATAACTAAATATTTGCTATTTTTTTTCAAATAAACTGTAATATTCTCACAGTCATCTCCTTTAATCATTTTATAACTTCTCCTTACATGAATCATTGGTTGTTACTATATTGACCAGTCTACATCCTCTGGTTATATGTGCCTTCTGTGGCACTCTTTATATACAAGTCATGATGGTGCAACCTGCTCATGATTAGAATCAGGCAAAAAAGCAATTATATAAAATTCAGAGTTATAAGGGACCTTAGCAATTATATAAACTAATCTAATTCAAAGAAAGATGCTGTCTACATCCACAGAAAGGACTGATAAAAAAGAAGTATGTTTAGAATAATTCATGTCTAATGGTAGCTTCCCTAGGGCAGGGAGAAGGGAAGGGAGGGGGAAAAATGTAATACCAGAGAAACTGAGGTGAGAAGAGATTGTTTTTAATCTTTAATGTGGAGAATTGAAGCTAGCTGACTGAAATAGGAATATACTTTAAAAGCATTTGGTCCAGAGCAACTGAGGCACACTATTTATATAAGGTTTTTTTTTTTTTCTTTTAGCAAGCAAAATACAGAAGTGAGAGTGCAATTAGTCTTGAAGCTGTTGGTATCTTTACTTCAAAGAGAGGTCAGGGAAAGAGGAGTTAATTTGGTATTTACAGCCCTGTCAGACAGGGGAGTAGGACCATTCTTAGATAGACAGGGGCTATAATGAGGACATAACTGCAGGACACGAGATTGTCCTTGACAATAATTCTATTTCCATGGTAATTTTTGGACAGGGATGAAATCAGAGAGGCAAGCACCTGGATATTATTTTTCTCTTCTATTCTTCATTGAATTGCTATTGTGAAGGGGAGTCATACCCTCAAGGTTTAAAGTTTTCTTTTTAAACTTCAATTTTTCCAAGTCTAATTGCACAAATGAAAAAGGGAAAGGGGGTGGTGGTGGCGGTATATGACTTGCTATCCAGGGCCTAACAAAAGACATTTACAAGATAACTATTATATATTTAAAAGGAATAACAAATTGTAAATAATAGATGTGCAATTTCATATGCAATTATCTTGTTTTTATTATACTATGTTATGGGGTGGGGGGAGAAATAAAAAGCCTGAGACTCAGAGAGGTAAGCTAACTTGCCCAATGTCACACAGGTTGAAAGCAATGGAACTTAGATCAGGCCCTATCTTACTATTCCAAACCCAGTACTCTTCAGCTATGCCATACCAACATCCATTGATATCTTCTGGAGAGCATGATCATGTTATGTGGCAGAATCTAAAAAGCAGTTGTATATTGCTAATTTCCTAAGTTAATGTAATCAATGATTTTTGCTTCATTGTGTTCCCAGAAAGTCTGCAAAATGACATGTTATTTAGAGTGGTTTAGAAAGTCTGATTTTCAAATCCTTGTTCCCTTGTTGCAATAAGTTCTTACTTCTTATCTCCACCAGATGGCTTCAGAGCAGATTGATTTAATTGAAGCAAACACTAGTAACCTGGGGGAAATATTAGCTGAATCCAGTTTTCCTATTGACAAAGTTAAAGAGACACTCTTGACTTCTCCCCCCACCAAAAAAAAGAAAGAACCATACAGATTGAATATAGTTTAAAAAGATATTTTTGCCTGAATTAGCTTAACTTGCAATTTGTCAATTTCTTTGCTAGAAATTTCCCTATGAGCATTTGGCCTCTGTTCACTTACTTTCTAAAATATGTACTTTATTTGCTACTATTGAGGGCAGTCTATGGCTTCAGACATGGAAAGCATGAGTTATTTTTACTTAAAATGTGAACTAAAATCAAAACTTCATTTTTTCCTTATGGAGGAAATTCAGTAAGATGAATACTAGAATGGTTTTGCATTTCCTTTTTCAACTTATTTATAGATGAGGAACTAGGCATACAGTTGTAAGTGAGTTGCCCAGCATCATACAGGTAATAAGCATGTGAGGTCAGATTTAAACTTAGGTCTTTCTAACTCCAGGTCCAGTGCTCTAATACCCTAGTAGTCACTTAATAAATAACTGTTAAATAAAATTGGATTTCAGGAAGCCAAAATGAAAGACAAGAATATTCTAATTTACCCTTGTGAAATTGCAGGCAGAAGCCGTCAAGCCTATTTTTTTCCCTCTGAAAATATAGAAACAGTTTGTGAGAACACAAATAAGGTAATGCCAGAGAAACTGATGCAAGATAGAGATTAGAGAGTTTTTTTTAACAATTTATTTGAAAGGGTGAGATTTACTGGGACCAAGTGGATACATGGTTTGGTCTCAGGGCTGAATGAGATTATCGTCTCCAAGAATCCAGCAAACAATGTGAGTTCTCAGTGACATTATATATATATATAGCTCAGATAGACAGAGGCAGGGGTGGAGTCAGAGCACTAAGAGCAGGAACACGGGACTAACAATCTGGTTCTGACAGGGTGGGGGGAGGCATGGGGGACATCTGATAAATTGGGATTACAAAATGGGGAGATGCACCCAACATTCTGATGATGTCTAAGATGGAAGGTCTTTCTCTTTATCTGGATCATCATGATTAGGAGGGAGGGGTGGTGTTGCAGAACAATTAGGAACTGAGGCAGAACAATTCAGGGAAAACAAGGCAGGACAATTAGAGAAACTGAGTCAGGACAATAAAAGAGAACAATATTCCTCTCTCTCTCTCTCTCTCTCTCTCTCTCTCTCTCTCTTTCTTCTGAATATTCAAATCATTGAATTACCTTCTTCTAGGTACCTGGAGGTCTTAGCACCATAATTTTGACCAACCCTATACAAAGCAAATAAACCAAAATAAAACTAGAAAAATGCAAGGATTTATGGCAAGGACAAGTCTCTCCCTGATAACGCCAGACTTAATCAGAATACAAAGGTTCCCTGTTGCAAGCATTTCAGGTCCTCTGCAGTTCTGGAACATCTCAGCCAGAGAATCCAGTTTGAGATGGATTGTGAGTTAGGTCTGTTGATCATTTGTGCATTTAACTCAGCCTCTGCTTATATAGGGAATATCAGTGCTCAAGACAGTCCTGCTGCCCATCCTAAGAAGGGCACCCTAAGTCTGTCAGGGACTCCAAAAGGGGGAAAAAGTTGGGCCAGGAGCAGCTCCACCTGTCCCCTCTCAATAGAACAGGAGTTGCTACTATGATCGGGATTTCTGAGAGGTATATGCATAGTTAGACCAAGACAGGTAATCCTAAACTATTAGAGGTCTGATACCAAACTGCAAGGTTCTTTGAGAATGCTGAAATACTAATTAAGGAACTGGTGTTACAGGAGTGGAGAAACAGATCAGAGACTGCCAATCCCAAGACAGGTGTCTGATTTCTGGTTGTTTCTAAAAAGTAATCCCCAAAACTGAGTCTGCCAGGACAATTCCAACAGAATAAGGGATTTCAAAGTTAAAGAAATGATATCCAGCAAATCACAGTTCAATAAATTTAAGGACTTCCAATTCAATCTGAACTAGAGGATGAGGGTGCCTAAGGCAAAAGTGAATAGGATTTCCATTCTTTCCGGTATTTTGAGAAAAATACACCAATTTACTCAATTTCCTATCTCTCCCTTTTTGTTCTCACAGAAAGGAATTATCAAATAACCATATCACATATATAAATCCAAAGAGTGAATCAAAATTCTTATACATAACAGGCTAGTACAGTTTAAACAAATTTCATCCCAAATCTTAAATATACAGTAATAGATGTCCCAATCAGTGTTCCCAAATTCCCCATATCAGTCCAAAGTACACTAGGAGCAGGGTCGATAGTCTCATTAAAAAATTGCTTCAGGCTGAGAAATGGGCAGAGGCTCTCAGTCCATGCAGGGGGTGGATGTGGCCATGCTGACAGCTACCAAAGCTTCAGATGGACCAATCCCAGAAACGGTTCAATAATCTATAATTTGTCCAAAATCTAGAATAAAAACAAAACCCACAAATCTAACAAATATAGGTTAGAACAGTCTGAGATAGAAAGACTTGATTCACCAGACTGCTGCAAAATGTAAAGAGCCAGCAGCTTCCTAAGTGAAGAGATGAGTTTGCTTCACAGGACAGGCAAATGGCTGTCAGCTATAGTCCCAAATACATAGCAGTTACATCTCACCGTGCTAATTGTCCTTGTCCTCTTATTATTTAGAAACTTTTAAAAGCCTGAATATCCACAGACACAAATATTAAGTAACAGATAGATGACCAGGGTAAATACTCATTTGCCTAAATATTTAGGATATAATGATTACATACAATCAGACTGAAAATAGCAAGGTATGACATAATTGAATTGCATTAACAATTCTTATTTTCTAATAACAATTCTATTATGCCTCTGATCAGTCACAGGAGGAAAAAATGTAGGGACATAACTATAACATAACATAAGCAGTTAAAACTCAACCTTCAGCACATACAGGATAAAATTGCTTTAATTCATTTTTACTCCAGTTAATTGTCCCACTAACTGTCAGAAGGTGGAGCTTTAAACTCCCAAATAACATTAACTATAAGCCCAAGAAATTTTACTTCCAATAACAAATCCCATTAACAGATAAATCCTAAACAGATATTTACCATAACCTTATTTTGATAACAGTAAGAAATTTGTCTCAGTAAGTTCATATTTAAGTAGACAGTTTCATAAGTGAACATTATACATATAAACCAGTTTGCTTTTAAAATACCCAATACATAGACAAATATCCAAAAATTGCATATTGTCCATAACAGAAACATTTTCCAAAGGACAACGGGGAAAAAAAAAAACAACTATTATTTTCAGGGGCCTTTTAAATGACCTCAGGATGACCCAATACACAAAACTTATATAGAATATCCTATACAGAATATCTTAATACCACATAAAAGAATCCAAGAGGTTCTTAAAAACATTAAACTTTTAGAAATAACCCTATCAAAGTATGGATCACATTTATGATCATATTCCTTAACCAAGGAAACCATTATGCATCAAAAGAAACAAATATTCAGTCAATTAACTTAAATCACAGTTTACTCCTCCAGGTGGCTATAACTTGATAAAAAAAGAATGGCTGGAACACACTTGGGGGGAGGAGGGGGAAGAGGAGAGGACTCTACGTGGCTCCCCTTCCCCCCAACTCCATCTCCAATGAGGCAGAGGGGAGGGAAGGTCAGCTAAACTGCACCCCTGGACAAAAGATTCCTTCGTGTTCCCCACTCATTTTTCCCACACAGAAATCGTTCCATTAAACGATTCCAAGCTAACTCTTCTCTCAGCTACATTAACCAAGCTTAACCAAGCTTCATTGCTAAAGTAACAAAAAGCACTGGAAGGGAAGAAGGTGAATTTAATCTTCACCTTTGAAGACAAAAGATCCCAATTCTTCCTACCCCAACCTTTCTCCACATGCAAATTTTTCTTCTATTCTCTCCTAAATCGCCTTCATTCTCTTTTCCTTCAAAACTTAAGAGTCACAATACAGTGAATAGCTAAATGACTCCATAAAACCCACATGTCCAGCAAGCAGAGCTGGATTTAAAGCATAACTTTTTTTATTAAAGCTTTTTATTTACAAGATGTATGCATGGATAATTTTTCAGTATTGACAATTGCAAAACCTTTTGTTCCAATTTTTCCCCTCCTTCCCCACACCCTTTCCCCGAGATGGCAGGTAGACCAATACATGTTAAATATGTTAAAGTATATATTAAATACAATATATGTATACATGTCCATATAGTTATTTTATAAAGCATAATTTATAATGTTAACAAATTACCCAATATTTCAGAAGGTAACATACTTTACCTAATTAGAGGCATGTGACCCCTTTCAGGCAAGTTAACAGAACTTCTCTTTAACAAGCCATTGTTCTTATTATCTTATACTCAAAGATCACCAAATTTAGCCTGCATAGGCAACAGTAAAATTCTTTCCCACAATTTTAAAACTGCCCAAAAGAATACTCAGAACAAATTTAGCATGCAAAGGCAATAATAAAATTATTTTCCACAATTTCAGAATCATCCTAACATTCCTAATCAAATGTTTTCTCCTGCCTGAGTTTCAGTCAGATAAGGTTTTATTGCCTTTTACTCTAGCAGGCTTTGAAAACCTGCTTTAAGGGAAAAACTTTCCTGCCAGTTTAAAAATAGCCAAAATTTTTCTGTTCTTACTTACAGATCAGTGCAACAGTTTAAAGAGTTAGAAATCACAAGCAATTTTTTTTTTACTAAGTACAGTAGCCACATTAAAATAACCAGTTTCCAAATTTCTTAATCATTGTTCTTAAAACTTAACAGAGCTCTTAAATAAACAAAACAGACAAATCACATAGAACACAGAACATAAATCACACAGTCATAGACTGCGCAATTACAACATTAAACAAAACAATACAACAATAAATTACAACATTAACACATATAACCAGAGAGTGCCCAAAAAGGCGCTCAAAATCAGATCGACCAGATATGTCTTAGAAGATACCCAAACCAGAGGGGATCATTCAGCATCCTGGAATATTACCTTTCTCAGAATTTAATGCCCGTCAGCATTCTATTATTTTGAGAATACAGATGCTAGCACAGACAGACAGAGAGAACAGGTAAACAGATCAGATTATGTCCTGAGACATCCAGACTTACTCTCACATGGCCGAATATGAAAGTGTCCACCATCGAGTGTGGCTGCAACTGAAAACTGCTCTCTTGCCTGGAGACTCTACAAACAAATCCAGAGGGCTGCCTCTCCAGGTCAAGAACCCAGATCTCCAGGCACCCTAAGGCCCAAGGTGGAGACCTGAAGATCTCTAATCCCTAATCCTGCTCTCATTTTCTAACATCTCAGTGGGAAGCCTCCAAAATGTAATGCCAGAGAAACTGAGACAAGATAGAGATTAGAGAGTTTTTTTAAGAATTTATTTGAAAGTGAGAGATTTACTGGGACCAAATGGATCCATGATTTGGTCCCAGGGCTGAATGAGACTATCATCTCCAAGAATCTAGCAAACAATGTGAGTTCTCAATGACATATATATACAAGTGGCTCAGATACAAGGGTAGACAAGAGGCAGGGGCAGAGGTAGAGCACTGAGAGTGGGGAACATAGGACTAACAATCTGGTTCTGACAAGGTGGGAAGAGGCATGGGGGACATCTGATAAACTGGGATTACAGAATGGGAAGAGGCACCCAACATTCTGATGATGTTTAAGATAGGTCTTTCTCATTTCTTCTTATCTGGATCATCATGATTAGGAGGGAAGGGTGGTGTTGCAGAACAATTAGGAACTGAGGCAGAACAATTCAGGGAAACCAAGGCAGCACAATTAGGGAAACTGAGTCAGGACAATTACGGAAACTGAATCAGGACAATAAAAGAGAACTGTGGCACAACAATAACAGGTACATCACACTCTAACAGAACCTAAATCTCATGCTGCCCACAGAAATTTTGACTGAAACATTTGTTGTTCAGTCATTTCTGACTTTTCAGGATTTCTTGTCAAAGATATTGGAGTAGTTTTCCATTTCTTCTTTGGTTCATTTTACAGATAAGGAAACTGAGGCAAATCAGATGAAGTGACTTGCACAGGGTCACATGGGTGAGTGTCTGAGGCTGGATTTGAACCTAAGTCCTTCTGATTCCAGGCTTGGTACTTGACTTCTCCACTACAAAGCCATCACTTACATATTCATGACTTATGGTCTTATGTCTCTAAGGGATCTCTAATTATACCCCTTTAATGTTGAAAAGGGGTAAATAAAGAATAAATAGATTGAAAGGGAAAGTTAATGAAAGGGAAGAGTGTGCTTTTAGTTTGAAATAATAGTTTTGCACCCAGATCATGATAGATCTGACTAAGAAGTTTAGGTTTTATCCTAGTGGCAAAAGGGAGCCATTGAAAGTTGATGTGGTCAAACTTGTCCATTAGAGAGATTATTTCATCAGGAAAAGGAGAAACTGAGCAATAGACATTGTCTAGCTCCTACTGTAGCTTTCAATCAAAGATAAGAAAGGTCCCTCTCTCCTCTTCTAACTTCACTGCTTTGTGTTTTTCACCATCTATTGTGGTCAGCAGACAAAATTATTGCTACAAAGGCCATGTTCCAGTATTGTTTTGTCATATACTGGCATTGGAGTGATCAGTTTAGTGCAGGCAATCATAAATGAAAAGAAGTTCATTGGGTTCAAAGACCCAACAGACATAGGTCAAGAGAGAAAGGGTTTTCAGATTTGAGGGATGCTCTTGATTTCCAAAATCTTTACACAATTATCACCCTGAGACGTGCTGGGAATATAGAAATGTGAGTTTGGTCTGGATTATGCTTTTACATAGATGTTACAGTGGATAGAGTACCAGACCTGAAGTCAGTAAGACCTGTCAGCTCTTTGAGTTCAAATCTGGCCTCAGCCACTTACTAGCTGTGTGACTGTGGGCAAGTCACTTAACCTTGTTTGCCTTAGTTTCCTCATCTGTAAAATGTTCCAAAGAAGGAAATGGCAAACCACTGTACGATCTCTGCCAAGAAAACCCCAAATAGAGTCACAAAGAGTCAGGCACAACTGAAAATGACTCTACAAAAATGCCTTCATATTCTCAACCAAAATATTTTGGCTTAGTTTTGTTTTCTTTTTCTTAAAGAAAATTAAGATAGTATTTAGTAAATTATCATCATGTGTCACATCTATAATTTGTCTTAAGGTTTATCAAGAGTTTTCCCTACAATAATCTTGTGAGGTTGGATAGCTAGCATAAAGAATGTCCTCCATTTACAGATGAGGCAACTGGGGCTAGAAAGGTTAAGTTATCTATGCACAGTGATGTAACTAATAAGTGTCTATGAGAGGATTCTGAGCATGGATTATTCTAGATAGACAAGTGGTAAAATGGGTAGAGTGTTGAATTTGGAATCAGGAAGGCCCAAGTTTCAATTGTAATGTGGGAAAAACTGAGGCAAGATAGAGATTCGAGAGTATTTAATATTTTATTTAAAAGGGAGAGATTTACTGAGACCAAATGGATCCATGATTTGGTCCCAGGGCTGAATGAGACTATTGTCTCCAAGAATCTAGTAAACAATGTGAGTTCTTAATGACATATATACACGTGGCTCAGACAGGGAGTAGATTGAGGCAGGGGCAGAGTCAGAGTGCTGAGAGTAGGAATACAGGACTAACAATCCGGTTCTGACAGGGTGAGAGGAAGCATGGGGACATCTGATAATTGGATTACAGAATGGGGAGAGGAACCCAACATTCTGATGATGCCTAAGGTAGAAGGTCTTTCTTATCTGGATCATCATGATTAGGAGGTTGAGCAGAACAATTATAAACTGAGGCAGAACAATTTAGGGAAACTGAGTCAGGGCAATAAAATAGAACTGTAATATAACACAATGACCCCAGGCAAGACACTTCACTTCTCTTAAGCCTCATTTGCTTCATCTGTAAAATGGAGATAATAGTAACACCTACTTCTCAGAATTGTTATAAGGATAAAATAAGGTAATCTTTGCAAAGCACTTTGCAATCCTTAAAAAGCTATATAAATGTGAGCATTTTCTATTATATAGATTTTACAGATTAGAAAATAAGCATAGAGATTAATAGCTGCTGATTACTATTTTTTGTTTAATAATGACCATCCATGTTTTTTACACTTTTGAAATCTTTCCCTGTCTTTGAGGTATATTGAAAATTCTATCCAGAGTGCTTTTATTTTTTAATTCATTTTTTTCAATTATCAAGCATTTATTTTCTGTCCCTCCTCCACCTCCAATGGAAAAACAAAAAGATAAACAAAACCCTAGAAACAAATTTTCCTAGTGTCACAAAACAAATTCCCACATTGGCCACATCCAAAAGATTATGTATCCCAAATGGCATGGCTCTTTGCTGACATACCTCTTCTTGGCAGGAAGATAAAATATCTACTGACTTCTGGAGAGGTTTTTTGGTTTGTTTTGTTTTAATCAACATATTGTGAGAAATGCTTTGTATTGGTTAAATTTCTCTCAGACATTTCGGTCCATTTCCTGTTTTTCACAATCAATAGCTTGTTTACATTAGTTAACAGTTGGTTAGAACCACATTCAATGAATAAAGTTTCTTTTTATATGTAACCTTTTTTCTAATGTAGAATTCATTTTGACCTTTCTTCTAACTTAAAGGTTCTTAACCTGAAACCTATGAGATTGTTTTTTAAAAATATTTTTCTACCTGTATTTTTAGGAAAATTGTTTTTCTTTCTAATCTTATGTATTTCATGTTATGAATTTAAAAACATTATTCTGAAAAGAGGTTCATAGGCTTCACCACACTGCCAGAGGATTCCACGACACATTTAAAAGGTTAAGAATCTCTAACAATGATCTATGATCTGACTGCATAGAACTTATTGTGAAATTACTCCAATTTTGGTAACCTTTCACTTCCCATTTTTGTAAGAGATAAGTTCATCTTTTATGGTGTTGTCTGAGGATTGCTATATAACAACTATGTGTAAATAGTGCTTACTATGTGTTGGTGTTCTTTTTCCAAAACACAACCAGGTGATAAAAGTTCAGATCTTTTATTGTTTTCTTCAATATAGCCCGGTTAGCTCAGGCCTATCTCTCTGCTTGGTTCCAAGAGATCTTGCAGCGTTGTCCTTGGCTTCTGCCTCTGCTTTCTTCAGCCTCCAGCTAGCACCAAGTTGGAAGATGCAATGAATCTCTTTTGCCTCGAAGATAGGGCTTGTGGATTTCTTCCCAGAGTGTTCCTCTCTGACCCCAGTCAATGTTCCCAAGAAACGCTCTTAAGCTCTAAGAGCTTCCTGTATATATATGATCTCCCAAAGAGAAACTCCTCCGTCTGGAGAGAGAGGGATTCTGGGTTATCTCCCAGAGTGCTCTCTGGCCCTAAGGGAGGTGTGAATTCGGATATCTCGTACTAATCCCTGAAATCTCCCAAACATGTGAACTCCAATGAGTACTTAAATATTTCTTGCTTCTATGCACTCTTTAAAGATGTGAACACAAGCATTGTTTTCATCAATTGTACTTAGTACGTTGTTTCAAGTTCTGGCCCAAAATATCTCCTTCTAAGATCAGATCAATCATATTGAACCATGCTAAATTAGATAATTATTGTCTCTATCAACTCCAATGGCTTAACAGTTTGTAAAGATTCCAACAACTATGTACCGAGCACTATGCTAACTATTTTGACAATTTATATCTCACTTGATCTTCACAATAAATCTGGAAGGTAGGTGCTATTATTATCCATTTACAAGGATGAGAAACCTGAGGCAAATAGAGATTAACTGACTTTTTAAAGGTCACACAGGTAGTGCCTGAGGCCTGATTTCAATTCAGGTCTTCCAATTCCAAGCCTCACCTTCTATCCACTGCATCACCTACATAAACCTGACATATGGTCTGGTGTCTCTGAGGGATTTTCAATTCATTAATCTCTTTCATTTTGCCATTCTGAAGCATATTTTTAACCATTTCCACCTAAGACCACCTTCTCATTGAAGAAAGAGTCCCCATTCTTTGACCCTTTTTGTAAGATGTAGAGTGGGAAGAAACCTTAGAGATCCTCTAATGCACCTCCTCCCTATTTTAACGATAAAAAAATTGAGATCCAAAGTAAAACAATTTGTTTAAGGTCACATAGGTAGCAGCAGGATCAAGGTTTGAATTTGGGCTACTAAATATAAGATTATTACATAATATTATAACCTTTATTTGGAGGATTCCATCAAAGTCTTTATAATTTTTTTCCTCTTTCTTCTTCCTGTAATCAAATGTTGGCATAGCAACTGAATATATCTCATTATTGAACTTTTTGCTTATCATTATAATGACATAACTCATGTCCTCATAAAATCATGTCACATGGAATTTTTTCTTTGTTTGTTTTTTGGTTTGCCTCTGGATTGCTGTGTTTGGAACTCCCAAGGTTCCTTAAGGTTAATAGAACAGAGTCTTTATAGGTTTAGTATTAGAGATATATCCCTGAATTATTTCATTAATGCTTATTAATACTACAGTCTACTTTGATTTTAGAAGATTGATCCCTAACCCACGGAAAAATTATCAAGCAGAATACAGCACACAACGTACCCAGAAGAGGAGAAACTGACACAGAGGCTCAACCTTTGGCTAGAAGTCACAAAGTAGCATACTCACATCAAGAAAGTCTCCTGGCCATTCTGGCAGTATAAGTTTTATGAATTCCGTAGACTTATTTGAGTCTGTCACTTGAGTCTGAGCTTCTAAAGATACTAGTGTAGTAAGCTTCTTCATGCTAGCTTAAGAAGGGAAATAGGCTCTTCTTATTCCTTAGGAATTCTCCTATAGAGAAGAAATATAATGCTGTAGAAACTGAGGCAATATAGAGATTAGAGAGTTTTTAATATTTTATTTGAAAGGGAGAGATATACTGGGACCAAATGGATCCATGGTTTGGTGCCAGGACTGAATGAGATTATCATCTCCAAGAATCCAGTATCCAGCAGCCAATTCGAGTTCTCAATGACATATTTATACACAGTAGTTAAATAAAGACAGGGGGGTTGAGTCCAAACTCTGGTGAGTGGGAATCTCCAGGCAGGAACCATCAACTTGGCTCTGATAGGTTGGGGGGTAGGACCATAAATTCTAACAAACTGGGAGTTAAGAAAGTGTCTGGCAAGAGACAGAATGTCTGGAGTCCCCCTTTCTGAGTTTATACATTCTGAGTTATAAACATCAGTCTTAATGAACTGGGGGGGGGGGGGAAGGTTGCAATTAAGGGGATTGAGGCAGAACAATTAGGGAAACTGAAGCAGAACAATTAGGGAAATTGAGTCAGGACAATTAGAAGGGAACTGTGGCACAACAGAAATATACCCATGTACCCACAATGATGGTGAAATGCAGCCCAGAAGTCTCAACTCTCCATTACAAGTACAAACTAAACTAACGGTTCTCAATAGTCTCATGAAAAGGCAGCTAAATGTTGCAGGGAATACAATTCAGGGTTTGGAATTGGGAAAACTCATCTTTCCTGAGTTAAAAAAGTTAAAACTCATCTTTCCTGACACTATGTGTCTGTGGGCAAGTCACTTAATCCTGTTTGCCTCAATTTCCTCATCTGTAAAATGAGCTGGAAAGGAAATGGCAAACCACTACAGTATCTTTACCAAGATACTTCAAAATGAAGTCAGGAAGAATTGGAAATGACTGAATATCAATGACTTCAATTTCTCTGTCCAGATCAGTGATAGAAGCACCCCTTTAAACTAACTCTACCAACTATTTTATTCACTAATGGAGGATTTTTTTCCCTTGTAGTATAGTTTTTTTTGAGGTTTTCTGTATAATGAAATATAAATAGGGATATGGTTCAGTTCAATTCAGTAATGTATTCATTTGCTCATTGAGCAAAGATCTTAATTTAAATAGGTTAAATTTTTAGATGATCTAAAAATCAGGTGATTCTGGTGAAGAAACTGTAATCTATATCAGTGCAGATACTTTCACAATGAGTATTTTTAAAAGTACATAGCACAGCTATGCACTGTGCTAGGCACAGAAGTACCAAGAATGAAACAATTCTTACTTCAAGGGGTTTGCATTCTATTGAGGGAAGACTACAAATACATATGAAAATATACACAGCATAATTATATATTGAATAAATCCAAATATATTTAAAGAAGTTAATACAGATTACAGTGGGAGAGAAGACTAATATTGGGGGGCAACAGGAAAAGCTTTGTGTAAAAGATGATGTTTCTTAAAGGAAGAGAAGCGCCCTTTGTTTCAGACGTATGGAGGGAATGTATTCTAGACATATGGAACTACCAATGCAAAGGCATGAAGATTGGAAATGGAGTATCCTATATGTGGAACTAAGAAAAGCCTAATTTGACTGGCTTTCAGAGTGTGAGAGGAAAAGTAATATCCAATGATGCTGGAAAGATAGGTTGAGATTGAGTGTCTTGGGCTTTAAAAACTAAACACAGGAGTTTTGATGAAAACTTAGAAGTCATAGAAAGTTATGGTACTTGGTTGATATGAGGAGACTACAGATTTTTAATGTATTAAAATAAAGATACACAAAACACAATAAGAATTGAAAGAAACAAAAGATCATTTCCACCTGGAGGGATTAGTGAAGACTTTCTGGGAAAAGTGTCATTTAACACAGGCCAAAACATAAAGTTGAGAGAAGGATATTTCATTCATGGCTGATAATATCAACACATGCATCGCAATGTCTACTATGTGTATGTAGGAAAGCACTGATACATTGTTGGTGGAACTGTGAATGGATCCAACCATTCTGGAAAGCAATCTGGAATTATGCTCAAAAAGGTATCAAACTGTGCATATCCTTTGACCCAGCAGTGTTTCTGTTGAGCCTATCCCAAAGAGACCTTTTTTTTTTTTAAATAGTAACTTTTTATTGACAGAATCCATGCCAGGGTAATTTTTTTTTTACAACATTATCCCTTGCACTCACTTCTGTTCCGATTTTTTCCCTCCCACCCTCCACCCCCTCCCCTAGATGGCAAGCAGTCCTATATATGTTTAATATGTCCTAGTATATCCTAGATACAATGTATGTGTGCAGATCCAAACAGTTTTCTTGTTGCACAGGGAGAAATGGATTCAGAAGGTAAAAATAACCCGGGAAGAAAAACAAAAATGCAAACAGTTTACATTCATTTCCCAGTGTTTTTTTCTTTGGGTGTAGCTGCTTCTGTCCATCATTGATCAATTGAAACTGAATTAGGTCTCTTTGTCAAAGAAATCCACTTCCATCAGATTACATCTTCATACAGTATCGTTGTTGACGTATATAATGATCTCTTGGTTCTGCTCATTTCACTTAGCATCAGTTCATGTAATTCTCTCCAAGCTTCTCTGTATTCATCTTGCTGGTCATTTCTTACAGAACAATAATATTCCATAACATTCATATACCACAATTTACCCAACCATTCTCCAATTGATGGGCATCCACTCAGTTTCCAGCTTCTAGCCACTACAAACAGGGCTGCCACAAACATTTTGGCACATACTGGTCCCCCAAAGAGATCTTAAAGGAGGGAAAGGAATCCATATGTGCAAAAATGTTGGTGGCAGCCCTTTTTGTAATGACAAGAAACTAGAAATTGAATGGATGCCTATCAATTGGAGAATGGCTGAATAAATTGTGGTATATGAATATTATGGAATATTATTGTTCTGTAAGAAATGGCTAACGGGATGATTTCAGAAAGGCTCTTCTCTTACCTCTCTGTTCACTTCTTCTCTGTCTCCTTTCCTGGATCATCATTTACAATACATGCCCTAACTGTAAGTGTCTCCTAAGACTCCTTTCTAGGTTCTTTTTTCCCTTTTGGTAACCACATAAATTTAATTATATTTCTACTTCAGATGACTCTTAGATTTATAAGGACCACAACACAGCATTCTCATTCTTTCTGTTGTTTGCTTGCATTTTTTTTTCAGTTTTTTTTTCTTCTTGATCTGATTTTTCTTGTGCAGCAAGATAGCTATATAAATGTGTGTGTGTGTATGTTGGATTTAACATATATTTTAACATATTTAACATGTATTGGACTACTTGCCATCTAGGAGAGGGGGTGGGGGGATGGAGAGGATAATTTGGAAGAGAAGGCTTTGCAAGGGTTAATGCTGAAGAACTACCCATGCATATGTTCAGTAAATTAAAAGCTTTAATTTAAAAAAAAAACTTAAAAAAAAAATAGAAAGCATAGCCTTTTTCTTCAGGGCATTTATCTCCTCCTAAAGGAGGAGATTAGACAGATAAAATGAATAGGATTTTAATTGGCAGAGATGAGCAGAGAGTTGGTAGTGTGGAAGAAATCTCTTAATTTCCTTCCTATTGAATCAATGATCTTAGCTGAATTTGATTCTTCGACAAGGATTTATTAAGAGTCTACTATGTATGTACCAGTCATATTTGGTTGGTTAGTTGTTTATTGTCTTTTCTTTTCAAAGAGGACCAAAATGAAATCATGAAGTCAAGTTACAATGTGTCCTACCATAGTAGTACCTGCCACAGGTCAAACACAAAGAGTCTCTATGAACATTTGGGGTGTCTTCTCTAACTGTGTCCATCTTTCATTTCTTCTGAGCTAATTCAGTTTTGCTTTGCTCAGAAAGCACACCTTCTCTTCTGAGGGCATGCCATGCTGAGCATCTCCTATGCCATGCAATCAGTATAAAGTTCTTGAGAGAAATCTTGAGACTGTCCTTATAACATTTTTTATGATCAAATGTTGGAAGCAATATGGGGGAGAGGGGAACTAAGGGAACTAGCAATGAACTAAAGAGTGGTCTATGGGTGCTTCCCATTCTCTAGGCTCGATTAGTATTCTCCTGATCACAACAGATAACAGCAGAAAATAAGAGTTGTCTGGGTCAGGTAGATCTGAGTGAGATTCAGCTTCCATTGTTGAAGAGAATGATAAGATGGTAAATCCATTTGAATGGTTGAATCAAGGACCATCGTCTTTACACAGAACCCCAGAATCATGGGGCAAATTACTTTGTATGTTTGACCAAGATAATGTTTAAAGTTTTTTATTGGTGCCTTCTGTTTTCATGTGATATTTATTTTTAAATATAAATCATTCTCCCTCCCTAGAGGACATGTCCTTCATTACAAATAATACAACAAAGAAAGGAGAAAATACCCAACACTTCAACCAAGTTTGACAGTGTATGAAATGTTACTTATCCATAATGCCCCTAATCTGGAAAAAAAAAAGGGGGGGGGAAATCATGTGAATCATTTTGCTGCTTATTTTTTAGAGACAAGCTTAATCAAACTAATTTTGTTCTAAAAATTTATCTTTCACCCACCCTACAAATTTCCATTTTCCTTCCCTTGTAGATTCTAGACTTTCTTCTTTTGAACATATGTATGAGTTTGATTACTGCAGTGTGTGAATATGAAACCCCAAATCACCATGCATGCTGGAGAGAACTGAGTTTGGTAGAGAATCAGATCATAACAGGAATAAGAGGGAAGAGGCACCATCAAAACTGGGATCTCTGAAGTGCAGTCAATCAGCCTTTTTTCAATTAGCAGCAGCCATTTAGCACCCAAGACTCCTCCACGGAAATGACACAGTTTTGTTTCAGGTCAGTTGGGTACTGTCCTTAGAAATTGAGGGACCCTAACTAATTAGACAGTAAAGGAAGAATCTGGTCTAGATGATTGTGCTTAATAGTGTTTTCAAGAGATCTTGATGTGTCTTCCAGCTCTGAAGCTAATACTATGTGAAACAAAGACATTTTTAACCTAATTTCCTCTTGAAAAGTAAAAATTTCCTTACCATCTCACCCCATGTAATTAATCGTTATTAAAAATTCTTTTTTCACTGTTTCAAATATATGCCAAAATGAAGAACTATATTAAATTCTGATGTTCTATCATTCAGGAATGACTCTTCTGTCCCTTCTTTTTGGAGTAGAAGGCCTTCATTAACCTGGAATAGTGGTCTCTACATTGATATGTACATATCTCAAGAGGTTCATGAAATTACCCCCAAGGGTGTACTTTGTGGAACAAATCAATCCAAAGATGGGTGATATCCCATTCTCACAACTCAAATACAACCTTACTATTCCTTTCAGTGAGGTTGCCACCATGGTCACAAGATGAATTAGAGGGTGAAACTGGGAAGGAAATGTTCCCAATGGTGTCAATGTGTGCCCAGGTCTCAATTATTAGTACCCAATGGCTAGGAGAGGGGCACTTCTTTCAAGCAGCAATGCTTGAAGACCCAAGTTCAAGGATGGAATGATTTTGTTTCTCATTGTCTCTACAGCTGACATGGAGAAAGCCACCTACAACCCAATTTTAATAATAGTAGCTATTGGTATTATTTGCTATTTAAGCAATCATTTATAAAGTACTGTGATTTCATTTTTATCCTCACAACAGTGAGAGATAAGTACTCTTATTATCCTCATTTACAGATGAAGAAAATGAGGGGGATAGAAGTTAGGTGATTCTCCAAAGGTCCTACAGCTATTAAGTGTATAGAGCCAGATTTGAGCTTCTTTCTCTAACCCCAGATTCAGCACTCCATCTACTGGGCCATCTTGATGTTATATAATCTCAGTCATTTATTCCAACTCTCCATGATCCCAGAGACACTAAAATGGTTTGCATTTTCCTTCTTCAGCTCATTTTACTGTTGAGAAATTGAGACAAATAGACTTAAGTGAGTTGCCCAAGATTATATGGCTAGTAAATGTCTGAGGTTGGATTAGAACTCAGGTCCTCCAGGGTAGGAACTCTACCTGCTGTACCTCACAGTACTGTGGACCATCTATTTCCAATTTTTTTTCTTGGGTTCTCATGCTTCCTGATTTCATTATATTCTAACTCATCAGTGCCCTTATCCTGTTCATCTGTTCACCTGTTCACCTCTGGGTCATTGATGCCAGCTTGGGGACCCCAGAATGCTAGTGGGGACAAGCAAAGAGGAGTATCTATAGAAGAAGAAGGCTGGGGAGTGAAGCAAGTAATAGCTGAGACTCAAATGGGAAAGAGAAAACAATAGGAATTCCATTAAATTCTTTTTTTTCTTTTTATATAATGGCTTTTTATTTTTCCAATACATGCAAAGTTAGTTTTCAACCTTTGCAAAAGCTTGTGTTCCAAATTTTTCTCTCCCCTTTCCCCTTCCCTGAGACAGCAAACAATCCACTACAGGTTAAACATGTGTAGTAGTTCTAAACATCTTTCCATATTCATCTTGCTGCACATGAAAAATCAGATCAAAAGGGGGGAAAAAAACATGATAAAGAAAAAAAACTATGCTTTGATCCACATTCTGTCTCCATAGTTCTGTCTGAATGGATATGGTTCTTTCCACAAATCTATTGAATTCCATTAAATTCAAAGCAAATACTTATCATAACTAATAATCAACACTTCATCTCTCTCAATTTCCTTGACAGTCATTAGTCAATGCCCCAGAATGAGGAAAATTAATAATAAAATAACAAGAATAAGGTGTATATGTGAAATAATAGTGTGTGTGTATATGTATGTATGTATGAAGACCTTAAGATAAAGATCAACAGAAATAGAAGGACCTGACCTCTTGGTGATCAATGTGTAACTTCTGCTCCAGAGGTCATATTGTCTATGTCTCAAGTTTCTCAGGAATAAATGAATACATTTATGTAATTCCTCTCCTAAAAGAATTGATTTTTTAAAAAAGAGAACAAATCATTCTTTATCTAGTTATCTTTATGTACATTGGACATCCATGAGAAGTAATAGAACAGTCAAGGATTCATTCACTTTTTAGGCAGGCTTTTCTACTGTATCTCAGTTCTCCGAGCAATGAATTCAGAACTTGACCTCTAAATAACCTCTGAACTGACTCTGAACTAAATGTTAAGTCAAGATTTCAAAAAATAATGAATTATTTGAAATCTGGCTCCATACACTTAATAGTTGTAGGACTTCTGGAGAATCACCTAACTTCTATCCCCCTCATTTTCTTTATCTGTAAATGGGGATAATAATAGTACTTACCTCTCATTGTTGTAAGGATAAAAATGAAATCACAGTACTTTATAAATGATTGCTTAAATAGCAAATAATACCAATATTTTGTAATTTTAAATCATAGTTATTAAAATTTTTGTGTTTGAATACAAAAAACTTTTTAATAGTAATAATAATAAGATTTTAAAATATTGTTCCTTTCATCTTTAATTCATCCTTTAATTTCAGTGTTTGGGTTATATACATTGTACATAATCTATTAGTATAAAAAAAGTATATAAATAAATATACATATATATATAATTTTAAGGTAAAGACATATCTATTGGGAGATCATCTGCACAAATGTTTTACTGATAGAAATGCAAGATCAAAAAACTTTGTAGGAATTCCCAATGAGGAAATTCCCTCTGCCCCTGGGGATCAACAACTGTTCTACAATAATGTATTCTTAAGAGTTCTTTTAACATGGGACTTGTTTCATTATTTGCATTTTTTTCCCAGCACTAGCAAAGTGCCTGATGTGGTAGATATTGAACAAATGCTTGATGACTGATTGCCTTGTTTAGGGTCACCTGATCAGTAAATATTAGAGATGAGATTTATGCCCAGTCTTCTTAATGCTAAAACCCCCTCTCTCTCTCCTTTATGCCATGTTTTTTTCCTATCACTCCATGTCTGTAATAATTCTACCATCATCATCACCACCACTTTCTCTACTTGTTGAAACACTTCTTTTTTAAAGCCCAAATAAGGTTCTACCTTCTCTATGTATCTATCCATATCTATTCCTCCCTCCAATCAAGTGATAAAAAAAATCTCCCTCTCCTCAGATTTCTTTATAGCACTTTGCCTAGACCTTTTCTTTTCACTTAACCTATTCTTGGTTCCAGTATAATTATTTAAGTACCTATCTTTTCCATTTATTGGAAACCAGCTGATAGCAAGATTTGCAATACTCGCATTTAGTAGGAACTTAAAAATTTGCTAATTTTGAATTTTTATCGAAGCCAAGAAAAAGTTAAAATATACATAATTATAAACTATGAAACATTCACTATAATCTACCAACCTCACAAGTTATTGTCCTATATCTTTCTTTCCATTCACAGCAAACTATTTGAAGTATGTATCTATAATTACCTTCAGTTCTCCTCTAATTCTCTCCTAAACCTTCTACAATCTGACTTCCAAACTCTTCTCTAAACTGAAATTGTACTTTCCAAAGTTGGTAGTTTTCTTTTAATTGCCTCCTTTTAATCCTCATCTTTTTTTAACCTCTCAGTGGTATTCTACACTTTTGACAACTGTCTTCTCCCAGATGCTCTCTCATCCCTAAGTTTTTAATAGTGCTTTCTTAATTCTTCTCTTACCTATCCATTTCTTCTCTGTCTCCTTTCCTGGATCATCATTTACAATACATGCCCTAACTGTAAGTGTCTCCTAAGTCTCCTTTATAGGTTCTTTTTTCCCTTTTGGTAACCACATAAATTTAATTATATTTCTACTTCAGATGACTCTTAGATTTATATGCACTTGGGGTTAAGTGACTTGTCTAGGGTTGCTCAGTTACAAAGTATTAAGTGTCTGAGGCTGGATTTGAATTCAGCTCCTCTGGATTTTAGGGCCAGTACTCTATCCATTGCACCATCTAACTGTCCCTCAAATGTATATTTCCAACTCTTGTCTCTACAGAACTCCAGTCCTGTATCACCAACTGCTTAATGGACATATTGAACTGGTTATAGAGAGAAATAGACATTTCAAACTCATTATGCCCCAAACTTATTTCATTATCATTCCTTTCAAATCTACCCCTCTTCCAAAATTCATTATTTCTGTCAAGAGCAGCATCATTCTTCCAGTCACCCGGTTGTGCATCCTCAGCTCCTCATTCCCAGTCGTCCCACATCAATCAATCAATTTTTATTAATCAATATTTATTAAGCACCTATGTAACATTGATCTTAAAAAAAGTTTTTTTTTAAAAAAGCATTTGTAGATATCTTGGGGTTTGCTGGCTAGATTTCTTTATTTAGGAACCTGCCTTAAACCAAAATTCTATGGTCCAACCAACCGTTTTACTCCCACATGTTGTGTCCTGCTTTCTAGAGCCAAGTTGGGGTGACAAAATGTACCATTGCTTTCTAGAGCCTCCACACCAGGGTAATTAAGATATCCTACTTCCTAGAGCCCCCAAGTTGGGGTGACAAAACATACTATTGCTTTCTAGAGCCCCCACACTGGGGTGATTAAAATATACCTTCCTAGTGGAGAAGTGATGAGGTGAGACTCCTGAGGATGGTGGGAAAATGGAGTTCATTTATTTCAATGACTTTCCCCTTTACATAATGTAACAAAAACAACACTGTGCATGTGGGACCACATAAACAACTTGTTATTGTACATAGTTTGCCACCTGGTATCACTCTTCTACCAGATAACACTTTGCTTCAATCTCAACATAAGTTGTCACTGCCCCTTGACTTCTCAGGAAGGTTGAGAGCCCTTAGGGGAGATGGGGAGCCAAACCAGACATTGTTATCAGGTTCTCTCTGGGCTGAAAGGTCTTATACCTCACCCAGAGTTTCCCCAGTGACTGTGACCCTCTACGTCCAAATATCTCCCTCCATCTACTATCCCCATATCTTTGTATTAAGCTGCCTTTCATCCTGGAATATCCTTATCTCCATTTGTCAAAATTCTTATTATCTATCAAGGCTCAGTTCAACTGTAACTTTCTACATGATCTTTTTTTGACTCCCTCCCAGCTATTATATCCCCTCAAAATCACTTTGAACACACACACACACACACACACACACACATACACACACACACAAACACAAACACACACGTGTGTGTGTTTATATTATATATCTAAATATTTAGATAAGAGATAAAAATAGAGACATACACATCTTGTCTTCCCCAATTAGAGTGTTAGATTTTTGAGGATAAGAACAGTTTTCACATTTGTCTTTGCATCCTCAGTACCCAGAATAGAAACAGCAAAAAGTACATATTTAAGAAATGCATGCTGATTGTTTGGTTTATTGATAAGAATTCCAGAACATGGGCAAAAGGTACAGTGGATTTTGGAGGCATGACGTGAGTTTGCTGTAATAGATTTAATACTTTGTTATCTAACCCAATTTCAAGCCTCCCCTACCAATTTTTTCCCAGATGATATACTGGAACAAGTACTAGATGGTAATAAAAAGACCTAATCCTAATCCTGCTACCAAATAACTTGGCTCTCAGTCAAATCAATTTGCTTCCCAACTACAGTCTTCCCTTCAATTTTCTTTCCTCTTCTATAAAATGGAAGGTTTGTATTAGATCATCTCTAAGGCCTTTTCCAACTCTAACCTCACATAATTCTATGGCATTACATATAATTTGATTCAATTTAAGTTTTTTTTTTAATTAATGTCTGTTCTGTTTAAGGTACTGTGTTAGGCCCTAAAGATAATAAGGTGGGAAAATGTCATAATCTCTGAAGAAAAAACCTTATCATTGTGATGCTCTTTACCTCAGATAAGATAAACACAAAGGTTTAATACAAATCAAAATATACTTAAGTGTAAAAGAGTTAAAACAGTAGCATGAGAAATTTAAGGAAGGAATCAATTATACTTAGGAAGATGGGATTAGTGAAGCCTTCATGAGCTAAACCTTGAAGAAAGGGAGGATAATAATGGTTACTTCTCTGTGTGAAGAGTGTTCTTCTCAGAAGCACAGAAAATGACCTGGATGAATGAATACACAGAGGTGGAACCGGATGACATAGGACTTAGAAACAGTGAATAGTCCAGTCTAGCTGGAGCACACAGACCTTGAAGGAGAAGAGTAGGAAATAAGAGTAGAAGAATGGTTGAAAATTGGACTATGGGATGCCTAAAAAGCTATATTAAGAAATTAAGGAATTTCTATATTATTTGGTAGCTTATAATTGATAATAGGCAACAATGACTTTCACACACAAAGGTGGCTTCATCAGACCTTTGCATACTGAATAGATTAGAAAGGTGTGAGACTGGAAACAAGGAAACCAGTTAAGCTATCATGGTAACTGGGATCTGAGGTAATGATTTCTTAAATTAGGGCAGAAAGACTGGGAATAAAAAATTAAGTAGGGGCAGCTGTGCTGCAGAAAAATAACATAAGACAAGAATGGATGGATGGATGGATGGATGGATGGAAGAGAATTTATTTTGTGCTAAAAAATATAAATACAGAAGCTACTCTCTAAGAGTTTATATTTCAGTTGGGGGTAGGGCTGAGGAGAGACAATACAGACAAAGGAATGAAGGATATTTTGTTTTTAAAAGTTGCTAGGCTGTTGAGTAGAATAGATTGACATACTAGTTCCAGGAGCAATGACAGAGTTTATTTCATAACGACTTCAGAACTGGAAAGGTCCAGGTGGCAGATAGGAGGTACAATAACATGCAGCAGGCGAAATGGCTAGAAGTGAATTCATGCCTAGTTTAGATTTAGTGGGCAACTGAATAACTATCAATCATCAGTCACTCTCCAAAGTTTAGTTTCTAAATTTGATGGCTGGTGACGTTGCTGAGTAACAAAGAACTAAAAGAGACATGGATTTGTCTATTGGTAAGCCATTAGTAGCATTGGAGAGAATAAATGTAGTAGATTGTTGGAGATGGAAATTAGGTTGTAGGAAGTTGAAGAGTGAGTAGAAAGTAAAGAACACAGAGTGCTCTTTCTGGAAATATAGCTTTGAAGGGGATAAAAAAGTTCTTAGTTGTATCAGGGCTAAACCACAGTGTTTGAGTTTTGTTGCATTTTTAGGATGGAGAGATTTGAGCATAATTTTAGGCAGGAGAAAAAGAAAGGAAGAGAATAAAGAGGTGAAGGTATAATTAATGCAGCATCTTAATGTGATCTTTTCTTAAGTAATACTAAATCTGAGTTGTTTAATGTAAATGATAAATGACATAAATCATTAAATAGAAGAAGAGCTAAGAAACTACCAAGAGATTTCATGATGGAAAGACTACTAGAATGGGAGTCAGAAGAGTTGACTTTTAGTCCAGACTGCATCACTAAATGACTTTACTTCTCTAGGGAACAATTTCTGAAAAAGAAGCAAATTGGAAAAATAATTTCTAAGATCACATTCAATTCTTTTAAAATTAAATATTATTTTTTCAATCAATGAAAATTCACCTTCTTTCCCTCCCAATGCTTTCTACTTCTGTCAAATGGTAAAAAATTAAAAACAAAACCCATTATAAACATGTAGAGTCAAGTAAAATAAAATATTGTGTTAATCATGCCTCAACAAAAATATACATTTCAACCTGCAGGTCTCATTCTTTTCTGAGATTCTATAATTCTCTGAGCTGGTGAAAATCATCATCAGTCATCAGTATCTTAGAGGGTAAAACAAGGAAGATCACTCTTCATTACTGGAAAATTCCCAAAAGATTTTCTAGACTGACTCAGTTTACAAAATGTCTCAAAAGCCAGGTTACAAAATAATGGGGGAAAGTTCACAAATGGTGTTCTTACCAATATAAAAGATGGCCAATGATATTTTAGCAATTAAAGTAGGGACCCAAATCCCTCCTTTTCTACAATATACAATCTTTTACAGAATACAATATTTTAAAGAATGATTCTTGTAGCTGTCAAATTGTGCATACCTCATTGTAATCTAGCAGTGTCAACTACTGGATGTGTATCCCAAAGAAATCATAAAAAGGGATAAAGGACCCACAATGTTTATAGCAGCCCTTTTTTTAGTGACAACAAATTGGAAACTGAGTGGATACCCATCAGTTGCAATGGCTGAATAAGTTATGGTATATAAATGTTAAGGAATATTATTGTTCTATAAGAAACAATCAGCAGGATGATTTCAAAAAAAGCCTGGAGAGGGTTGCATGATGTTGAGAGAAGTGAGTAGAACCAAGAGAACATTGTATATACACAGCAACAACAAGATTATGTGATGACCAGTTGTAATGGACTTGGTTCTTTTCAACAATGAGGTGACTCAGGCCAAATCCAATATACTTGTGATAGAGAGAACCATCTGCATGCAAAAAGAGGACTATAGGGACTGAATGTGGATCACAACATAGTATTTTCACCTTTTTTGTTGTTTGTTTGCTTTTTATTCTTTCTCATTTTTTTCCTTTTTGATCTGATTTTTCTTGTGTAGCATGATAAATGTGGAAATACGTTTGGAAGAATTGCACATGTTTTAACTTATATTGGATTACTTGCTATCTAAGGAAAGAAGTGAGAAGGGAGGGAAAAAATTTGGAACACAAGGGGTGCAGGGATGAGTGTTAAAAGCTATCTTTGCATGTATTTTCAAAATAAAAAGCTATTATTTAAAAAGTTTTAAAAATAAAAAAAGAAATTAAAAAAATGCTCCTTGTACTACTATTATTTTTTTAAATCATTTTAGTATCGTATGACTTTGTGACACCATATGGGGTTTTTCTTAGCACTGGAATGGTTTGCCATTTCCTTCTCCAGTAAATTTTACAGGTGAGGAAACGGAGGCAAACATGGTCAAATGACTTGTCTAGAATCACACAGCTAGTAAGTCTCTGAAGCCAGACTTCTCATGAAGATGAGTCTTCCTAACAACAGACCCAGTATTCTATCTACTTCATCCATTCTATCTACTACCCTATGAGGTAGGTGCTATTATGATTCCTGTTTTTAGATTGAGGAAACTGAGGCAGACAGAGATTTAGTGACTTTCCGAGGATCATACAGCTTTTAAGTGGATGAGACAAAATTTGAACCGGTCTTCTTGACTGTAGGTCACGTTAGAGAGAGAATGATTTTAACTAAATCATTTAAGCTTTCTTTGGCTCTGCTTTCTTCATCTGCAAAAATGAAAGGATTGAATTAAATCAGGAGCTTTTAACTTTTTCTGTTTCATGGACCTCTAGCAGTCTGATGAAATCAATTGGCCCATAAGGGCAATTAAGTAGAGCAGTGATGGATCTGAGCAGTGATGGATCTGAAGTCAGAAAGATCCGCGTCAAATCCAGCCTCAAACCTTAGACATAGGACTCTAGGCAAATCACTTACCTTCTATCTGCCTCATTTTCTTCAGCTGTAATATGGAGATAATAATAGCAATTATGATGATAAGGTCGTTGTGAGGATCAAATGAGATAATATTTGTTAAGTGCTTTGCACAGCACTTGTCAGCTTAGTAGGTGCTATGTAAAATAAATATTTGTTGCTTTCTCAGAGTAACATTTTTGAAGCATAAAATTAAAAAAATAGAATAAAAAATCCAATTATATAGAAATAAAGATGTCATATTTTTCACATCTAAGTCCATCAGCTCCCTGAAATCTCTTCACAGATTTGGGGCTGTAGATCCTGAATTAAGAATTTTAGGTTTAGATGATCCTTTTGAGCATTCCTAAATGAGCATTAAGGGTGGACAGCTCCAGATTTCACTGGTGTTTCCTGAAACAAGAAAACAGTTGTAGAAAGCTAGATCTTCAAGCTGCCTTCCCTTTCCTTTTATACTATAGATTTCTTTATTTTTCCTTTTTTTATGAAAAACCATTGTTCTAATAACCCGTAGAAGTTTTTTTTTTTTGGTCATATATTCAAATGAAGACATAATCCTCTTTGGAGGACAAACAGTCATTTGTTGCTATGATAATTATACAATCTTAGGATCATAGGGTCAACCTCCTTCCATTCTGTGTGAGTGATGAAATTTAATCACAATAGGATGGTGGGGTGGTTAAGGGAAGTGTAAGGTCCTAAGAAGTGTGATTCTAGGGTTACTGCCCTGCAGACAGGAGCTTAACTTGAGTGGGAAGAAATGACTTTGGAAGAGGAAACCCACATGACTTAACTCCTTGCATTTTATTTTGAGGCATAATCCTCTTTTTATTTTTTTAACATGCTTCCTTAACTATATGGATGCATTAGAAGAAGAATTTATTAGAAATCCTTATTAGCATCTGCTTGAGAAAAGATTAAGCAAAGTAATTGATACTGGATGTGATGTGAGAAGAGGTCAGGTTTCAAACATATTGGGGCAGCTAGGGAGTGCAGTGGATAGAGTATTGGGCTAGGAGTCAGGAAAACTCATCTTTCTGAGTTAAAGTTTGGCCTCAGACACTAGCTATGGAACCCTGGGCAAGTCACTTTACCTCTATTTTGCCTCAGTTTCCTCATCTGCAAAATGATCTGGAGAAAGAAATGGCAAACAATTTCAGTATCTTTGTCAAGAAAATCCCACATGGGGTCATGAAGAGTTGATCATGGCTGAAACAACTGAATTACAACTCAAGTATATAGTACAAGGACAATTTAAAATGGATCTTTTGGAAGAATAATGGAAACCTTCATGAATGTGTGAAGTCAAAAATACTGCTAGAATAGTCTGTTGTTCTAAGAAACTTGAATCCATTTTGACATGTCTATGTAGATGACTTCCTTATCTATATATGCAGCCTCTCTCCTGAACTCCAGTCCAGAGTTATGTCTCTTCCTCATATTCGTCATCTCAAAACTCAGCATGTCTAAAACAGCTTCTCTCTCCCATACTACCCCCCTCCCCAAAAAAATCCTATCCTTCCTAGCTTATTTATTTCTGTTAAAGCTACGATGAACCCAGGTTCACAATTTCAGTGTCACGTTTTCTTCTTCATTCTCAATTCCCCTGCTCCTTCCCCTGCCCCCCAGCCATGTGATGTCCCAAAAATCTTGATGTAGTTTTAAGCTTTAACATAAAATTTTGAATGTAAGCATTAGTACAAATGCTTTAAAATATAACCTTTCATAGCTTTGATTTTGTTGAATCAAAACTGCACCAGAACTGTTGAAATGCCCTGTATAATCAGTTGCTAAATCTTATTGATTTTATATCCACAAGATCTTTCACAAACATTCCAGACCTTTTCTTCATTCTTAACAGCCAGTATTCAGGCCTTCATGATGTTGTGAGCAGACTACTAAAACATGCTTCTAATTGGGCTGCCTGCCTCAAATAACTCTTCTCCACAATATCTTCCACACAACTGCCAAATTATATTTCTGAGTCACAGGTCTAAGTGTGTCACTCCCTTAAAGAAAAAAATACAAACTTTGGGGAATTTAAAGCTCTTTACAATTTTGCCCCAAACAATCTTCCTAGATTTATTTCTCAGCATGCTGTTGTGTCCTGCTTTCTAGAGCCCCCAAGTTGGAGTGACAAAACATACCATTGCTTTCTAGAGCCCACACACCAGAGTGATATACCTTTCTAGTGGGGAAATGATGAGATGGGACTCCTGAGGATGGTAGAAAAATGGAGTCTGTTTATTTCAAGGACTTTTCCCTTTATATAATGTAACAAAAACAACACTGCACATGGGACCACATAAACAACTTGCTATTGTACATAGTTTGCCACCTAATGTCACTCTTCCCCTTGGTACCACTCTGTTTCAATCTCAACGTAGGTTGTCACCACCCCCTGACTTTTCAGGAAGGCTAAGAGCCCTTAGGGAAGATGGGGAGCCAAACTAGACATTGTTAGCAGGGTCCCTCTGGGCTGAAGGGTCTTATATCTTACCCAGAGTTTCCCCATTGACTGTGACCCTCTACATCTCACCCTTTCTTTTGTTTTAATTGAAGAAGTGGTTAAATCTGTTACCATGGGAGGAATCACACAAGCAAATTGTAATATCATAAAAGCAAGTAGTAACATATAAACAATAGGAATAAACAAAATACTATGAAGATTTCCATGAGTCCCAGAAGGAAGGTCTAAAAAATAACTATCAATTTGCAACCACATATACACCTCCTTCAGCAGCCAAGAAATAGTCCAAAAGCAATCTATTGTCCTCATGTGTCTTCATGTGTCAGGGAATCTTCATATGTCAAGGAATCCAATGATTCCTGCAAGTTTTAAAGTCCTGAATCAGTCTTATTGAGAATTATTTTTGATGTTCATGAGTACACAAAGGGTTAACTTCCAGGCTCTTTCAGTGGTGGGCACAGTCAGCAATGGAATCATGCGATTCCTCCCAGGTCCTCTCCCTTTTTGTCTCTCTCTGACAAACAAGATAGATACCACTCGTTGGCACCCATTGGAGTCCTTCTCCATCTGTTGAGATACAAGCAAACCTTTTCCCCTAAGGCAGTTAACCTATCTGGCCCCTTCCATTCACCACTTTCTGATCTTTCCACATCATCTGGTGATCATCTAAAGATAGTGGAGCTGCTCACACTGAATACTGCCTTTCCTGCCAGTTATAAAACCTGTCTGCTGAAGCCAGTACATCTCCATCAAAAACCAAAAAAAAAAAATAATAATTTAATATATAAAGTTAAATTTAGAAGTTCTCTAGGGTTATCTGGCTCCCTGTCTCTTTTTGGAGAAGCATCTTGATCCTGGATTCTGTTGTTGAATATCAAAATCTGAGTATCACCAAATTGCATTTCAGGAGTGTATATCAGTAGGCCTGAATTTTTTTTATAGCTTTTTATTACAAATATATGCATAGGTAATTTTTCAGCATTGACAGTTGCAAATCCTTTTGTTCCAACTTTTTCCCTCCTTCCCCCTACTCCTTCCCCCAGATGGCAGGTTAACCAATACATGTTAAATATGTTAAAGTATAAGTTAAATAAAATATATGTATACATGTCCAAACAGTTATTTTGCTGTGTAAAAAGAGTTGGACTTTGAAATAGTGTACAATTAGCCTGTGAAGGAAATAAAAAATGCAGGCGGACAAAAATAGAGGGATTGGGAATTCTATGTAGTGGTTTATAGTCATCTCCCAGTGTTGGAATCCTTACAAAGTGTTAAGTCATTAGAATTGATAGACAATAATTATCTATTTTAGCATGATTCAGTATGATTGATCTGATCCTAAGAGGAGATGTTATGGGCCAGAACTTGAAACAAAGTACTAAGTAGAACTAATAGAAACAATGCTTGTGTTCCCACCTTTAGAGAGCTCATAAAAGCAAGAAGCTCTTAGGGCCAGAGAGCACTCTGGAAGGAAACCCATAATCCCACTCTCAGATCCCATAATCCCACTCTCTCAGAGGAGGATCAACCTTTGGGAGATCATATATAAGAAGCGGACAGAGGCTCAGTCAGAAAGAAGTTCAGCTGAAAAGATTGAAAAGGGAGCGTCAGTTCAGTTGAGGAGAAGCACTCTCTCAGAGGTGCAACCAGATTCAGCACTCTGGGAGATTGAGATCCAGAAGCCCTCTCTCGGAGGCAAGAGAGATTCATTCCATCTTCCATCTTTGTGCTGGCTGGAGGCTGAAGAAAGCAGAAGCAAAGGACAAAGCTGCAAGAGCTCTTGGAACCAAGCAGAAAGATAGGCCTCTAAGAAAACTAACCAGGCTATTTTGGAAGAAGCAATAAAAGATCAGAACTTTTAACACCTGGCTGCATTTGGGGTGATTATTTGCTTTCAACTGAAACTAAGGCTGCCTCCAGAAAACCTCCCCAAGAAACTTGCTCCCAGAGAGAACCATTATTATTTTAAAGAAGAAAAACACCACATCCCAGAGTTCTTTCCCTGGGCGCAGCGGGTTCAGTTCATTACTGCTCTATTGGAACTGATTTGGTTCATCTCATTGTTGAAGAGGGCCATGTCCATCAGAATTAATCATCATATAGTATTGTTGTTGAAATAATGATCTTCTGGTCCTGCTCATTTCACTCAGCAAGGCCTGAATTTTTTCATTGATTAAGGAATACTGTTCCACCCACACGGATGTATTAATTTTCCATTGAATGGGAACAGGTGAGAGTGCTGGCAAGCCTTCTACAGCAGCCCTGTCTAAAAAGCCAAAGTACTTGTTTCCTAACTGTTGTAATGTGTTTCTTGATTGTAATATGTCTCAGATTGATGGGATCCTTTTTTTTTTTTTTAACACTAAAAAAGGAGCAAAATCTCCTGCTCCATCTCCAAATCTCCACCCCAAAGGGGCAGCACCAAGTTCAGCTGCTATTGGTCCTCCTATGCCAGACATACAAGTGTCTGCCGTAATCTTTGGCCAGTGAAATCAGTTAAAAAAAAAAAAAAAAAAAAAAAAAAAAAAGCTTTCTTAACTCTGCCCCACATGCTGTACTCTCGGAGGTTACAGACATCAACTCTCTGCTTACTTTTCTCCTCGCACTTCCTTGTCTGGCTGCCCAAGTTAAAATCTTTCCTCTTTTTAAAACTTGTAGGATTCATTAATCCATTGTATTCAGTTAGTTGTTTTCCCACTAATTTCAACATTTCTGGCTCCAGAATCTCCTTCTTACAAAGCCATAGAGACATGTATTCATTCCAGAGCATCTGAGAACTCAGTGATTTGCTTCTGAGTTACCAACAAACCTTGCTTTTCTCTTAACCTAACTAAGCCTGCTTCATACTTCCCTTGGTAGGGAAGCTCATTTCTTAGTATTTGCCTAATTTCAGTTGAAAAGCAAAAGTGATTAAATTAGCCCTTACTGATTCTTTCCGCTTGCGCATTTCGATACTTATTCTTCCGGGTCACAGGGACTTCTCCACTGAACTCGGCCTGATGGAGTCAGTCAAATAAATTTGTATAGGACTTCACCTAAAGCTCCATGTTTGGACACTAAATGCTATGTACTGCTTTTTAGAGCCCCCAAGTTGGGGTTACAAAACATACTGTTGCTTTCTAAAGCTCCCACACCAGAGTGATTAAATATACCTTCCTAGTGGAAAAGTGATGAGGTGGGACTCCTGAGGATGGTGGGGAAAATGGAGTTCATTTATTTCAAGGACTTTCCCCTTTATATTATATAACAAAAACAACACTGTGCACGTGGGACCACATAAACAGCTTGCTATTATTATTGTACATAGTTTGCCACCTGGTATCACTCTGCTTCAATTCAACACAGGTTGTCACCACCTTCTGACTTCTCAGGAAGGCCAAGAGCCCTTAGGGGAGATGGGGAGCCAAACCAGACATTGTTAGCAGGTTCCCTCTGAGCTGAAGGGTCTTATACCTTACTCAGAGTTTCCCCACTGACTGTGACCCTCTAGCAGGAGCCCTCAAACTATGGCCCGAGGGCCAGATGTGGCAGCTGAGGATGTTTATCCCTCTCACCCAGGGCTATGAAGTTTCTTTATTTAAAGGCCCACAAAACAAAGTTTTTGTTTTTACTATAGTCCGGCCCTCCAACAGTCTGAGAGACAGTGAACTGGCCCCCTATTTTAAAAGTTTGAGGACCCCTGACAGCATGCACCTTTTATTTCTACCAAACTGATCAATTTGCTCTTCTCTGCAAACAAAATTTCACCTCTAGCTTTTGTACAGGTTGTCTGCAACATTCTTTCTCCCTTTCTCAGCTATGGAATACTAGTTCAAGTTTTGGTTCAAGTGACCCTTCCACACAAATCTTTTCCTGATCCTACCAATTGTTAGCATTCCCTAAAGTCTGGGATTTTGTTGTTGTTTATTTTGCAGGCATCTGAAAACTTGTAAATTGAGGAGTTAGGGCAGCTAGGTTAGTTAGCTAGGCATTTTAAAAGAGTACTAGGCCTGGAGTTAGGAGGACCTGAATTTAAATCCTTATTATCATTTTTTACCAATATAATTCTATTTTTCTTGTAGACATAATGGAAACCCATAGTATATTACTAAATTATTTGTTAGGTTTCTTTCTTGTTGACTCTTTTCTATTAATGTGCCAAGGACAGAGATTATCATTTCATAGCTGAGGTTTGCATTTTTGAAGGAAACTATTTGGGAAGGGGAAAGGAGGAAGCTGTAGATATTCACAAAAGACCCTGAGAAGGCACAGGCCTTAGTGGGAAAGGAGGAAGACAGTGAGGGTAAAGGGAATGTTGTTTATAATTCTACATTCAATTCAATGCACTCCTATTCAATTTAACAAAATTCCTTTGAACAATCATTTGGGTTTTTTTCTGTGAAAAGTACACAGGTACCTTTATTTCTGTTATTCTGAATTTTACAAAGACAAATACTTCTATATTGCAAGAACAAGAAAAAGACATTTATGAAATCACAATCTTTTCAATACATATTTTTAATTGAATAAAAATTCATTAAACACACTAGTACTAAAGGAAAAAAAAACCCAGCCTCATACAACTTACTGTGTGATCCTGAGCAAATCACTTAACCTTATTTGCCTCAATTTCTTCATCTATAAAATGAGCTAAAGAAGGAATTTTTTTTTTTATTTTTGCCAAGATTTCAAATGGAGTCACAGGTAGGACTGAACAATGATTGAAAATCAAATTGAGGGGTTAAGGCGAAATTATTTACTTTCAGTTGTTTTATCTTGATTTCTCTGTGGATGTCATTTTATCCTTGAAGGGCCAGAATTTTCTTCACTTTTTGTTTTGTATCCCCAGAATCTGGTAATATATCTGGCACAAAGTGGATCCATAATAAATGCTTTTTTAATTGAATTGGTTTGTTATATTGAAGTAATCCACTGGCCCTCATCACAAATTCCATTAACTCTCCCCAATATTTTATCATCAGTTATGATATCTCTGTCTAAAAACCAGTTCACTATTTCTCCACTTCTTGATACTCCCTGTGGAAATATCATTGTACTCAAATGCTCTCTTTATCAGCTGTCCCCAAAGTTGTGACAATTAATGCTCTTCTAGTTGTATACAGCATCTCTTGGCCTCCTCTCCATATTCCCAACCTTACCAAGTCCCCCACCTAATACTGAAGCAGGTTGTGGTCCCTTTAAGAAACTGTATTTCTTGGTTTGGTCATGTATACTTACTGTGTATCTAATTTATATTTCAATATATTTAACATCTACTGGTCATCCTGCCATCTGGGGGAGGGGGTGGGGAGAAGGAGGGGAAAAATTGGAACAAGAGGTTTGGCAATTGTCAATGCTGTAAAGTTACCCATACATATAACCTGTAAATAAAAGGAAGAAAGAAAGAAAGAAAGAAAGAAAGAAAGAAAGAAAGAAAGAAAGAAAGAAAGAAAGAAAGAAAGAAAGAAAGAAAGAAAGAAAGAAAGAAAGAAAGAAACTGTATTTCCTATTGATTTTGTGATTCCTTTCAGATTCCCAACCCCTCCTGGCTCACACATTATCAGTTCAGGAAGCCAGGGCCTTTGATTCACAAATCCTGGTCAACAGCAACCCTTTGAATTCCAATAGGAGATCTGGGCTTTAATCCCAGCCCCCCGATGCAACTGAGCCAACTTGGGCTCTCTCAGCCCCCATTCTGATGATCTGCTCGGGTTTCCCAACCCCCACCAAGACAAGCAATATAATGAGCTTCCATCAACTAAGATCTTTGCAGATGGACCTTGGCAGTTCCCTTTACTACCAGGTCTTTCTGCCCACTGAGAACTGCATTCTCAGTGCAAAATTCCATTTTCCATAGATCTGCCCGCTGGAATAATATTCTTTTCCAGTGCCATCCTCTCTTTATCCTCACCCATTTCCCTAACGAGACTTTATGCTTCCAATCCCCATAATAAATCTCTTTCATCAATCTAGGTTTTTGGGTCTGTAAATTCTTTTACAGAGAACTTCTGCGCCACCAGAAGGGAGTCCACAAAACTCCCTATCCTTGTGCCGAATCCCAAGGGGTTGCAAGGGAGCTCCATTTGATTCCCTGAACCCCGAACCTGCCATTAGACCTCATTTAACTCCCTGACCACCAGAAACCCTAATTTCATGTGGGTTCACCAAATCCAAACCTCATCAATACGATCCTGGATGTTATCACCAAAAGAACTCATATTCCACACAATACAAGATATCCCAAAAGTCTTAGTTCAGTTCATTTTTTAATCTATCGTTACCAGTTGTAAAGATCCAGGCAACCCTTAATCAAAATCCTAAGATTTTGCTTTTCTCCACTCAGCCATCCAATGTATGCAATGACACTAGATGAAGCAGCACATGACACCACCTTTTTCCAGGAGTATTTTAAACAATTCTGATATTTTCTAAAGAACACTATGTTTAAAAACCCATTTCTTTCTTTCTCCAATTATAGCAGGAGTTCTTGAATTTGCATTTAAAAATAAACATATAAATAATTGTTTTGCTGTAATAGCTTCCTTTGTAATCTAATATAATCTCTTTATGCATCTACTCTAAGGTAATCTCTTTATGCAACAGGTCTCTACCTTCTAATAATATACTGGATTGTTAAAGGGGTCTGTGACACATACACAAAAGTAGTTAAGAGCCCCTGAATTAGAATGATAAACTGTTCCACTTCTTTTTTTCCTTTGTGTCAAAGATTTACCAAACCCATTTCTTGACTTTATACTGATTCTCTTGGCTTTTTTTTTTTAAGTCAAAGTCTAATACCCTGATTTATGCTATTTGGTATTTTTGCAACTATAAGTGCTATTCTTCCTTTGTGAAATAAGTGAATTTGCTTTTGAAGGTTTGTGATATTGCTTACTAGGCAATATATACTAAAGAGTGCATATTTATTCATAGCTATATTGATCATTGAAACTCCATTGCCTCATAGCAGAATTATTGAGGATTAGTAGTTTTTCTGCTCTACATAAGTATTTTCAATCCTCCCTCCCCTTTTTTCCAGAATCTCAAAGGACAGATAAACTTTTGAAGTTTGAAAGGGCCATTGCACTCTAACTTAAGAAAACATTTCTAGTACATTCTCCTGGTAATGGTTAAGCAATTTATTTATCTTAGTAAGTTAACATTTATTATGTCTACTATGTATCAGACAGAAGAGATATAAAAACAGACATAAAACAGTCCTTGTTCTCAAGGAACTCAGTCTAATGGAGAAGATGAAAATCAAACAAGGCAAAAACAGAATAAATAGGAAATGAGCAAAACAGAGAAGGCAGGAGAATTAAGAGAAGTTGGGAAAGGCTTTTAGCTGAAACTTAAAAGAAAATCAGTAGACAGAGATGATAAAGAACATTCCAGACATCGAGGATAGATGGCTGACCATCTAAAGACAGTTCTGGCCCATAACATCTCATTATAGGATTAAAGCAATCATACTGAACCATGCTAAATCAGATAACTATTGTCTCTATCAATTCCATTGATTAGTACCTTGTAAGAATCCTTTGTTTCAAGTTCAGAATTCTGGCCCATAACATGTTCTGAAGTGAATCCCTCTTCTGTTGTCATTTATAAAACATAAGAAACCTCTCTAAATCCCCAGGACAGCTTGCAGTACCCTGCATATTTAATGGACAATGTTTGGCTGTCAAAATAAATAAATAAATAAAGCCCCTTTTTTCCATATAGTCCCCATGAGCCTACAAAACATGAAAGGCATATTATTCTTTTCCCCAATTCTGAAGTTCTGGTATAGGCAAAAAGCTCTGAACCTGGTGGAGAATTAGAATCTCCAATAATTAGCCTACAGTGAGCTTAGAGGCTTCCTTAATTAGAAAGACTATGGTAGCCACTATTCTCAAGCCGGAAGGTCACCCCAAAGACACCAAGTTTATTTGAGAAGTAGTAAAAGGTTTTAAGATAGGGCTAAGGCTGGGGGAGCTTTCAAGGTCTTAAAAAACCTTGGCCTTATCAGGGCCTTGAATAGAATCATAAAGGGGCTTGACAATAACAAAAGTTAGGTATCCAAATTCAACAAAATTCAGCTGTACCTAGGACACTATGCCGCTGTTTCTTAGAAAAAGGTTGCAGAGGTCCTAAAACTTTTTAACTAGGGGGCCAGTTCACTGTCCTTCAGACTGCTGGAGGGCCAGACTATAGTAAGAAACAAAAATTTTGTTTTGTGGGCCTTTAAATAAAGAAACTTCATAGACCTAGGTGAGGGGGATAAACGTCCTCAGTTGCCAAATCTGGCCCGCAGGATGTAGTTTGAGGACCCCTGGTTTAGAGAGTGATAAGATTATCTGCTTCCTCTCTCCCCAGTGAGCAAAGGGGAGATGGGAATTAATTCATGGCCCAAATATTTAACAGACTAATAGGCAAAGTGGACGTTCAGACAAAAAACTCTTATCCCAGAAATCCAGAAAGTTAAGGGTTTTTATGGCAGCAGCCTGAGAAGCATCTTGGGTTGGAATGCAGATCAATGCATTATCTATATACTTGTATTGTGCTCATGGCTTCTCATGACAACTTGCTCTGATTATAGAAATTTGCTATAAAAGGAAAAAGCAGGGACATGATTATAATGGTGTTAAAAATGATCCTTCAGGGCTTCAGCCCAAGAGCACGTATATGACAGGATAAAGCATCCTTAGCTGTTTGACAAGCAATCATGCAGCAACAATTACACCTCATAGCCAGACTCAAGAGTAATCAGGTGGGAAACAAAGAAACAGAACTGGGAAATTGGGTCAGAAGGATCCTACTTTAAGCAGAGACCAAGATCGTCCTCCCAACTCTTGTCCAGATAAGACATCCATCTGTAACCAGTTCAGGAAGGCATCCCTCTGAGGAACTTATGGCCTTTCTCCCAAATGGTGAGTTACTGCTCCATCAGGCAATTATACCCAAATTTGAAACTCAAAACAATATTAGTTACCATCCCAAAAAATTTCATCTCAAAGGCAAATTTCACCTCTCTATATAAAAAAAAAATATATATATATATACCCCCAACAATTTACAAACTATTGTGCATAACCTGTCACATGTTTTTGCAAGACACAGTCAAAACTAGTGCAGGGATGTCAGGTTAAAATTCTGCTTTAGGTACTTCAAAAAAGCTATAGATCATATTTGTTATCATATTCATTAAACAAAGAAACTATTATGTACTTAAATATTAAATAATTATGCTTAAGACAGATGGAGACCTTGGTAAAAATAATCATTTTCAGGGAACTTACAGTTCTAACAACCTCTTAAAAGTTTCTTACATTGCCAAGCAGTAGAATCTTTGCTACAGTATCAAAAATAACTTTGCCTTAAAGCACCATAAACTTACAAAAAACAACAACTAAATATTCAGTTATTAGCACTGTACAAACATAAACTATTCTGTTAAATAATAGAAGCAAATAATGTTAAAGGAATCTCATTTAACCTGGAAGGGGTCCAGGGCAGAGGCTGTTTTCTTGGATACTTGCCCTGTTCTGTAAAGGGTTAGGGAGAAAGAGCTCAAGTCAGGGCATCCCATAATTATTCCCTCATATTCCAACTAATCCAAAATAAAATCATGAAATCATGAGATTTTCAATTCCCAATTTCAGATAACTTACCAAAAAAAAAAAAATTAATCAAAAGTTTTTCAGAAGTGATAACCAAATTATCACATGTATTTTCTTTCTTGTATGGAAATTTCATATTCTATAAAAAGGTTATAATCTGATACACATTAGTTACATTACTTTTGTTTTAAAATTTTAACTTCACAAAACAAAATTTTAAAATTGCATAGAAGGAATAGAACACCTAATGCGAACATGTGACCTCATTAGGTTGAAAAAGTTATCAAAGAAAACCTTGTTTAAACACAGATTTAAATTTCCAGTAGTAATGTTTCAATATTTGCACACAAATTTCTAAGATCTTATTAAACAAATCTAAGATCTTAGTAAACAAATTCACAATTCTAGCACATACTAGGTAATAGTGATTGTTTCATATAATTGCAAATAAGTAAGAGATTCATCATATAAATAAAATACAGAAAAAAAATTTGCATATTCCTGTAAAATCTTCACCTTATATCTCTATTCCACATACAGGTAACAAAATCTAGCTCACAGAACAGACATGACACAGACATTCTGCACAAAGATGCAGACACAGACAAAAATTACATGGAGGACCATCCTTTCCCCACACAAAACAGCAATATCTCATCAAGTGCACTGCCTGGTGGTATTTTAGATTTTTGCTTCACAGATTTGATTTTGGATTGCTCCTTTTCCCTTCCCTTCTGGAGAGAGCAGCTCCAATCTAATGACATGTGATCCTGTAAATTACAAAACCAACTTCTCAAAGTGGATCCCCATGCCTGATGAGGTCGCCCCCAACCAGAAATCACCCAGAGCACCCCTGTTCTGTGCCATTTATCAGGAATTCCTTCTAGCTTACTAGGAGCCACCCCTTTCCTTAGATCACCAAGCCTTAATGACTTCAGGGTCCCATTCAGCCCAAGGGCACTGGCAGTGCTCACACAGTGTTTCTCCTGGATTATGCTTGCACAAGTTACTCTTGCCCTTAGGCTTCTTCAGAAACTTTACTTCTGCTTTCTGTTTTTATCAAGTGCCTCTGTCTTGGGCCCATATTGTGAACAGAGAGGGAGTCTGAAAGTCTGATCTTGAGGACGGTTGGAGAAAACTCAATCTGATGTCTGCCTCATATCAGAACCCCCAGCTATCTCTCTGGGAAGTCATAGATCCTGGACTATCCCCCATTGTCGGTGTGGGATGGGGTGCTAGACCCCACTTATCCAAATTGACTACTCCAAGGCATCTCCAGATACAAAGCATTTATTTAGTCCTTGCAAGAAGAGGGCCAAACACAGGAAACTGAACAGTACAGCTGTGATGTGTGGCTCATGGCGGAAACAAACAAAATGGATTATATAAGCAGAAAAGATTCAAGTACAACCCCCTCCCCCTTCCTGTTGATTTTTAAATTCATTGGATGGATTGAAAAAGAAGTAACCGTTGACCAATGATCAACAAATCCTGTCTACTTCTTAGAGGCCATGTGACTTCCTGAAACTTGGGTCTAAGGTCTGACCTATTCCACCCCAAAATCTTTTTGAAAAATCTTCACCTAGTCCCATTCACCAGCACTTTATATTATTCACCCAACGGTATACTGATAATTAATCTTTGCAATTAAGACTCACATCTAGATTCTCTGAACACAAGTTTCAAGACAAATCCAGTTGGTTGTTCATTGTACCTTGAACCCAGCCCAATACCTGATTTCTTTCAAAATATGAGTTTAAAGATAAAGACCATGGAGATGCTAGTCTTGTATAGCAGCTTTTATAAAAGAATTCACCTCTCTCATCTTTTCTTTCCTTGTCCTGGTTATTTTTCCACTCATGGGATGTGGCCATATTTTCATAAAAAATTATTAACTTCAGAAAAACCTCAGGAAGGAAGATTCAGTGACAGAGATTGCATATGATATTTTTCTCCCCAACACCTATTTCAGGTATTATCTTGTCAATAAGTGGTTCTGGGAAATCAACTAAAGCCAGATAAAGGCAGAAAATGTACAATAAAATGTACAATAAAATAAATGTTAAAACGTAAAAAAAAAAAAAAAAAAAAAAAAAAAGATAAATGAATGCTGTACTGGGAGCTGGTTAAAGAACAATTCAATTCATTTTCCAAAAACATTTATTGTGTTCTGGATACTGTACTAGACACTAGGGGAAATAACAAATACGTACTTCCCACACACACACCTTATAACCAAGGTACTAAAAGTTATTCTTGTTGTTGTTTTACGTTGTTCTGTTGTTGTTGTTTGTCGTTGTTGTTTACCCACTGGTACTTCGCTCTTAATTCCGACTTTATACACACTATTTTCTCTTCCCTCCTCCTTTCCAGACATAGCAATAAAGATGAGAGTGGAGTAAGCGGACAGACATCCCCTTCCGAGCTCTCCCTCCTCCCCACCATGAGCCACGTGGAAGGACCGCCAGATGTGGAGGTGACTGATGAGCCAGGAAGCGGAGAATCTGGAGAAGTGAATGAATCCGTGGAGGCTGATCTGGAGCATCCTGAAGCGGAGGAGGAGCAGCGGCTGCAGCCGCAGCACGCAACTCCGTACCCTGGCGACCCTGTGCAAGGAACACGCGGTCCCCAGCCGGTCCAGGGGCTGGAAGAGGAGGACCGAGGGAGCTCCCTGGCCCGCTCGGCCAGCACGGAGAGCGGCTTCCACAATCACACCGACACGGCTGAAGGGGACATTATCGCCGCTTCGGCTGAGGACGGCTATGACCCCGAGCGGGCCCAGGAGAACGAGGACGAGAGTGCCTATGCCGTGCAATACCGGCCCGAGGCCGAGGAGTACACAGAGAACGCTGAAGCGGAGCACGCCGAGGCCTCTCACCGCCGGAGCCTGCCCAACCACCTGCACTTCCACTCGCTAGAGCACGAAGAGGCCGTGAACGCCGCCTACTCGGGATACGTCTACACTCACCGGCTCTTCCAGCACAGCGAGGACGAGCCCTACGCCGAGCCTTACGCAGACTATGCGGGGCTGCAGGAGCACGTGTACGAGGAGATCGGAGACACGGCTGAGCTTGACAGCCGGGACGGTCTGCGACTGTACCAACGCGAGCGCGAGGAGGTGGACAGCTACCGCAAGGAGGCCCTTGGGGCGCGCCTCCACCACTACGACGAGCGCTCCGATGGAGAGTCTGACAGCCCCGAGAAGGAGGCGGAATTCGCCCCCTACCCACGAATGGATAGCTATGAGCAGGAGGAGGACATCGATCAGATTGTAGCCGAGGTGAAGCAGAGCATGAGCTCCCAGAGCCTCGACAAAGCTGCCGAGGACATGCCTGAGGCCGAGCAGAACTTGGACGGGGCGCCTAGCCCGGAAGATGGCTGTGGAAACGCGGATGAGCTGGGAAGCCCTGGGCAGCCCGCCCCTGTGGGGCCTGGGCCCGCTGTCCTCACGGGCGAGGTAGGGCAGCGTTACAGCAAGGAGAAGAGGGATGCTATCTCCCTGGCCATCAAAGACATTAAGGAAGCCATCGAGGAGGTGAAAACCAGGACCGTCCGTTCGCCTTATACGCCAGATGAGCCAAAAGAGCCCATTTGGGTCATGCGGCAGGACATCAGCCCGACCAGGGACTGTGATGACCAGAGGCCAGCAGATGGAGATGTGAGTATGTAGAGCCTTGGGCAAGGAAGGATTTGTCCAGGGGAAAGAGAGAGAGGGAGAGGACCAAACCAAGATGCCTTATCTTCTCCTGCCACTTCGTTCTGATTAGTGACCATTAACCTCTTCTTGAAGGTTAAGTAATCTTCCTGGGATCTCAAAAATGTTGTTGCATTTTATCCTCCCCTTCTCCCTCAATCCCAATTTTAAATTGGGTGTCTCAATTCAGTTTAAAGAAAACTAAGTAGTTGGGAAGTTGGAATTGGAGCAATCAAGTAACTACTGTCATTAATCTTGAAGGTCATTGGAGGGAGGGAGGAACCAAGACCAAGATGCTCCACCTCTCCAGTTGTCTCATTCTGATTCATGCTTAAATTCATGATCTTTAAAAGCCTTTAAAACCTGCTAAGTGGTGTAGTAGATAGAGCACCAGCCCTGAAATCAGGAGGACCTGAATTCATATGTGGCCTTAGACACTTAACACTTTCTGGCTGTGTGTCCCTGGGCAAGTCACTTAACCCCAAATGCCTCAGGGGAAAAAAAAAAAGCTTGAATTCAATTTCATTTATATCTACATCTTTTGATTGCAGCAAAGTTTATTTCCTAGTGACAGTCTTCTGCTGAGAAAGGCCATTATTGCAAACCAATTGCAGATTTGCAAGTTTTTATTTTTTAAGAGTTACTTAAACCAAAAAGGTATCACTTCCCCCTCCTTTGAGTAACAAATTGCTATTTCCACATCAGATTTCCTATGCTTGAGTGGCCAGATAAGAAATAGTATTTACTTGTACATACATTGTACCTGAGAAGGAGCTGCAACCTCAAAGTAGGGTACAGCACATTCAAAGATGGATGGTGCCATTTTTTTATGTTATGAGTGCCTCAGGTATTCACACAAGGCCCTGAATTATCATTGCAGAAGACAAGGCAGGTGAATCAGGAGCACTAATATAAGAATGTTACAGTATCTCCTTTTAGATTAGGGGAAGGGAGAGGGAGAGGGGAGGAGGGCAGGAATAAAGCATTTTTCAAAGGAAAGAATCAACTCTCCAAGGAGGAAACCCAGGTTATTCAAAAAAGTCAGTTATCATCCTTCTCTGAAACTTGGAAAAACCATCAGAAAGGAAGCACATAAGCTTTTCTATTTTAGAATTTCTAAAATATACCAGCCTAAACTATTAAACATACAGTGACTAGCACAACCATACACATTAAGCTTTTGTGGTTATCTTAATACAAAGTGCACTATAACAATGTGTTCTGGTTTGCTTTTATGAAGAATGGATTCAGGCAATCATAAAAGACTTAGGACATCTGATCCAGTGACCAACCACAAAAGTGGTCAGCAGTGGCCAGTCACCAAAGTGATCAACAGTGGCCAATCACAGTTCCAGATGACTCAATAACAAAATAAGTTTCCACCTCTAGATAGATAAATGTTAGACTCAGATGCTGATTAAGTTTTTTTCATATGTGACCAATTTGGGAATTTTATTTTGGTTGGCTACATGCTTATAATAGATTTTGTTTTTCTTGCTTTCTCAGTGGGGGGCTGATGGGAAGAAGGGAGGGAGAGATATGAACTTGAAAATAAAATTAAGTTGAATTTTTTAAAAACTTAAAAGAATAGATTCAGAAATTTTTAAAGTTGAGTGAGATCTTAGAGATCATCTAAGTTTAATCCTTACATTTTACAGATGAGGAGACTATATTCAGAGAGGTTAAAGTGAATTGTTAAGTTGATCACAAGTGGCAGCCTAACTCCCAGACCAGGATCCTTTTTTAAAAATAGATTTAAGAGTTTTTTTTTTTTCAGTCAACAAACAATCTCATTTCTCTCCCTCTCCCCTCTGTCCACCATTCTCCAGTTGAGAAAGAAAAATCAAGAACACTTTCTACTAACACAGTAACTTCTTTAATGCAAAGGCTCTTAACCTTTCCATGGACCATGGATGCCCTTTGGAAATGCAGTGAAGCTTAAGAACCCTTTCTCAGAATGATTCTTTAAGTGCATAAAATAAAATACAAAGGATTTCAAAGGATTATATTAAAATAGTTATTAAAGTGTTTATGGACAAGTGTGTATATGTATATGTGTAAATGTCAATGTATATATGCACACAAATGTGTTTGTGTCATCTATGTGCATAAACACACACACACACATACCCCAGGTTAAGAACCTCTCCTTTAATGGTTTGATATGAAGTTCCCTTCAGAAAGTATGGTAAATTTATAGGGCATGTGATGATGACTTAAGAAATAAAACTTGAGACCAAGAAATAAAGAAATGATTGAACCATCATTTATAGATGCTTATTATACACTGGTAATTGTCCAAAGCCCTGGAGACACAAATACAAAAATCAAACAAATTCTTTACTCTCAAGGACCTTATATTCTAATTGAGGAAGACTATACATATAGGTGAATGATGACCTGGGAAGGATATTTTGGTATGAAAAGTCACCAACATAATGAGTGGAGCCAAAAGGTAGTTCTTTGATATAAACCTTTCTCTGAATGGTGCCATTGATTTCGATTAATAAGTTCAAGGAGAGACAGGAGAAGGACCAGGAAGATGGGTTAAGGCATTCTTTTTGGCAGAAAGCTGTCCAAAGTAGTGAGAGTAAGGACAACTAGATCTTAGAAGCATAGCATCCAGAGCCAGAAATGGACTTCTGGCTATATTCTAAACATTCAAAAATTTTAAAAATTAATTTGAAACTTTCAATACTCATTTTTAAACCTTTGAATTTGAAACAGCATTTCATCTCATAGCTTCAAAAGAAAATGATGATAACAAGTATTTATATAGTGCTTACAATATGCCAGGTACTTGTTTTACAAACATTATCTCCTTTGATCTTCACAACAACCCATGGAGGTGGATACTATTATTATTATTATCTCTATTTTATAGTTGAGGAAACTGAGGCAAACAGATTAAGTAACTTGCCCAGGATGACCCAGCCAATGATTGTCTGAAACTGAATTTGAATTTGGGTCTCCCTGACTCCAAGCTTACTTAATTTGTTTACCCTTTTAAGACACTATCTGAACCAGAAATTGTCTTTGTTTTCTGTTGGTTTCTTCATTGACATCAAGATTTATTAAGCATTCACTCTCAGTGTGCCATTGTATTATATTTTACAGTTTGTTGTATGGAGAAGGCACAATTCCTGCCAGTAAGGAGTTTCTTTTCTAAAGGAGGAGACTCCTTACTATTTTTCAAGTGAGATCTTGAATTCTGTGGGATTACTATCATTGTAAACTTTTTTACACTTTAATTATGTAAGCATGGTAACACATAAAAGAATTGGTGCCAAAATTTTTAAATGTCCAATCAAGATTTACTCCAGAAAACAATAGAATGTGCAAAAACAATATGGCTAGCCCTTGGATTGGAATTGGACTCTTCCCCTTCTACCAATCAATTAACAAGTATATGTACCAGGCAACTGGGGACATGTACTAAGAATGAAACAGTCCCTACTTACAAGAAGCTTAAATTCCAGTGGGAGAGATGAATATATATATAAATATGTTGAGCATAAATGCAAAATGAATAAATTCAAATATATACAAAATAAGTTGGGAGGGAGGGTGCTAGCAGTTGGACAGCTCAGTGAAGGATTCATGCCTAAGGTGCATTAAAGTAGTTCATTTTGTTGACCTTTTATTAATTATAAATTCCTTTTTTAGTAAAAATCATCATTTTCTTTACTTGAAGCAAATTTCTCTACTTTCCAATGGATTGTGCAAATTAAGCAAATGGAACTAATAGCTTCACAGAATTTAATTGAAAGGAATCTTCAAGATCTAGTCCAAACCCCTCATTTTAAAGGTAATAATCACAGCTGACAATAGAAACATTTTAAGATTTGTAAAACATATCACATGTATTATATAATTTACTCCTCATAACAACCTTATGAGGTAGGAACTACAAATATCATTTTCCCCATTTTGCTGATAAGAAAGGGGCTACTAGATGGCTAAGTGAATTAAATCCAAGACCTAGAGTCAGGAAAACCTAAATTCAAATCCTGCCTCAGACTCATATTGGCTGTTTGACCTTCCGCAAGTCATTTAACCCTGTTTTCTTCAATTTTCCAACCTGAGAAATGAGCCAGAGAAGGAAATGGACAGAACTGAAGTTGCACATGCCTAAAAGCAACTTGGACAGAACTGAAACAACTGAACAAGATTCTAGCCCAAGTTCCCCATAGCCAGAGTTTTTCCAACTTCACTCTATGTTCATTCTTAATGAGATTTACTAAATTCCTGCTGTGGGGTTGAGTGTTATTATTAGCCTAGTTATTATGAATGAAAGTTAAAACTTAAAATATATATTCTCTAAAATTTTTGTTTTAAGCATATCTTGGATATGAGAGAAGGGGAAAATACCCTTTTCTTCAGGTTTGTCCTATTTAAAATCAATCTTTAATCTTCTTTTTCTCAAACGTGAAAGAAAGAGAACTTTAAAAAATATTCAGAGTTGCCTTGTTAACCAAATTAATGACCACATTTGAAACATTGCTAGGAACACATCCCTATTCACTCAGCAAAAAGATTGTGAGTCAATGTGGAACTATGGCATCATTGGAGAAATTGATAATAGCTCTCTCACAGTGCTAATTAGGTTACTTCAACCTTTTTGGGATGGTATTTTAAATTATTGTGCAGCTTGGAAGGGGAGTAGTTTGAAATTTTTTTTCTATGTAAATGATGATGATGATAACTTTGTTCACATTTTTTATAGTATTTTAAGGTTATAAAGCACTCTCTTTACACTAGACCTTCTTGAGATAAAATGTAAATGACTATTATTTCCATTTTGCCAATTTCAAAATTGAGTTACAGAGATCCTTGGTGACTTCAGCTGGATTGTACTTTTGAGGTAGAAATCAAATCCAGCCCTCCTAATTCTAGCTCTCTTTACATTGGTTTCTTTTTGGGAAATTTCTTTTCTAGACTAAAGATAGAAGATATCTATTTATATTATTATTTATTTCTATTTATGTTTTATATATATATGTATATATATTACTTAATTATATATTTACTTTATATATATATATATATATATATAAAACTTACCAAGTTACTTAAATTGTGAATAAATTAATAAATGAAGAAAGGATTTGTAAAGTGTATATAGACCAAGCATGCAAATACAAGACAACACACATTGGCAAAAGTGAGACGGGACAATATAAGATGGAGGAAGTTAGGAAATGGGTTGGTGTGTCTGAGACTGGGCAAAATAAAGTAACAATTTACCAACTAGAGCCTAGAATTCTATGGTGAGATAAGAGTTTTAAAGTGTTTTTTTATTCTCTGAATTGAAGAAGCTTGTTGAAAGTAGACCTCATGCTGAAGAATGAGCATATGGAGTGAGTTGGGGAGTATGGTATATTGGTTCCAGTGTAGCTTGAAGTTAGTGAGATTAGGTCTCATATTGATGTGGCTGATGTAGCAATTGATGATAGGCATCAGATGATGTGCTTTAGGAGAAGCTTCAAAGTTGGGGGTCGACCAATCATGTGAAGAATTCACAATGGCCATTCTCTTTGGCAAAAAGTAGATTTATTTAGGGGAAGAGATTACAGACAAAATAAAAAATACAATAGACATCAGGAATGGTACACTTGGGAGATCATAGACAGTGGCTTTAATAATTAATTCCCTAGTGGTGCCTACCATTTACCAGAAGAAAGGAAACACCATATGAACTTGGGGCATCTCTTTAGCTGGCAAGCTAAGTCCTGAAAGGGATTTAGCACCTTAAAAAAGTTAGTTAGCATATGCAAAAATGTTTGTGGCAGCCCTTTTTGTAGTGGCAAGAAACTAGAAATTAACCATCAGTTGGAGAATGGCTGAATAAGTTATGGTATATGAATGTTATAGAATGTTATTGTTCTATAAGAAACTATCAGCAGGATGATTTCAGAGAGGCCTGAAGGAGAGACTTACATGAACTGATGCTAAGTGAAAGGAGCAGAACCAGGATATAATTGTACACAGTAACAGCAATATTATGCGATGATCAATTCTGATGGATGTGGCTCTTTTCAATAATGAGATGATTCAGGCCAGTTCCAGTGATCTTGTGATGAAGAGAGCCATCTACATCCAGAGAGAGAACAGTGGGAACTGAATGTGAATTACAACATAGCATTTTCACTCTTTTGTTGTTGTTGTTGTTGTTATTTGCTTGCATTTTATTTTCTTTCTCATTTTTTTCCTTTTTGATCTGATTTTTCTTGTGCAGCAAGATATTTGTATAATTATGTATGCATTATATTGGATTTACCATGTTTAATATATATTGGATTACTTGCCATCTAGGGGAAGAGGTGGGAGGAAGAGGGAGAAAATTGGAACACAAAATTTTGCAAGGGTCAATATTGAAAAATTATCCATGCATATGTCTTAAAAATAAAAAAAAATACAAAAAGAAAGAAAAAAGTTAGTTATGAGAAGAAGTGGAGTTGAGAATCGTAGTGAAGGTAGGGGGGTCATCATGTGGCATGGGAAAGAAGGAAGAGGAAAGATATCACAAGGTAGAGTGCCATGCCATGGTGGACTAACCCAAAGGAGGATATTGCATGGCATTTTAAAGTTGGAGAAACTGAGGCAAGATAGAGATTTGAGAGTTTTTAATATTTTATTTGAATTTCTGAGAGGGAGAGATTGTCTGGGGACAAAACAGAATCCATTTCCCCCCCAGAGCTGAATTGGACTTTCGTCTCAAAGAATTCAGCATTGAAAATGAGATTCCAATGATTTTTATATGGCTCTAGTGATCAGGGGAGAGAAAGCAAGGGGGTGAAGTCCGAATACTGGTGAGTGGGAATTTCCAGGAACAGACCATAAATCTGGTTCTGACAGGTTGGGAGGTGAGGACCATAATTTCTGATACATTAGGAGTAAAGAGGTTAGTCAAACTAGAGACAGAAAGTCTGAACAAGAGATTTGCTTACTATCTCTAAGTAACTTATCTGTAATTTATGGTTCTATGGCATGCTAATGGTCAGGGCTCCCACCCCTAATTATCTCAATCCTAATGGTCAGGAAGGGAGGTTGCAACCAGGGGGATTGAGGCAGAACAATTCAAGGAACTGAGGCAGAACAATTTAGGGAAACTGAGGCAGAACAATAAAAGGAAACTGTGGCACAACATGAGCCCTAAACTAGATTTATAGGGAAAATTTAACCTCTGAGATATGACTGGGATTTATGACAGGCCATAACAAAGTGGGACCCAAGATATCCACAGTGGGTGGGCCTCAGGGGTTTGATATAATTTGGATTTCTGACTGGAAAATTTCTCCACAGGGTGGGATCATGGAGCTGAAATTATCACTCTCAAGTGCTTCTCTCTGCCTGACCCAAGGATCAATTTTATCAATTCTCCAGTTTTCTCTCTGCTAACTAAATTCACTATTCAGGACCTTATCAATATCACCTCTCAGACACTTAGTCATTTTTTTTTTTTAACTCTGAGCAAGTTGCTTAACCTCTCTATGCCCCAGTTTCCCTATTGGTAAAAATGAGGCTAATAATAGCACCTACATTATAGGAGAGGAATGATAGTATAGTAAGAAAATTAAGTAAAGCCTTTTGCCTATCTTAAAGCAATGAATCTCTATGTCAACTTTTAGTTTTAGTTTTAACAGCTTTGGCTAATAAGTGGGAGGTAAATCCTTCAAAAAACTTGAAAGATTTGGGAACTGTGAAGAATAAATAAAGAGTTTATTTGGGGGGCATTGAATTTATTCAACAATCACTCAAGAAGCACTTAGTAAGCTCCTAATGTGTATGCTATGCTAGATGTTGAGAATACAAAGACTCTTTGGAATAGTCCCAGCCCTTAAGGAAATTGCATTCCCTAGAGAACAACGTGCCTACCAATAAATATATTTAAGGTCATTTTCTGCTCAAGGCATTAGCAGCTGGAAAAGTCCTCATGTAAATGCAGAGCTTGAGAATATTTGAGGTCTGAAGGGAGTACATGGTGGGAAATGAGTTAAAAGTGGGAAGGACAGCCTATATAAAGGCATGAAGACCAAAATCAGAGTAAGGATCAGCAAGTATGACTGAGCCAAAGAATGCACAAATGATTGTAATGTATAATAAATATAGGAAATTAGATTGAAGTGCAGTTAATAGAGGTCTTTTAAGTACTAAATAGAGAAGGTTATTTTTGATCCAAGACATAAAAGGAAGCCTCTGGAGTTTATTGGGCATGGTCACACCTATACTTTAGGAAAGTTTCTTTGGATATTGTGTGGAAGACTAGATTAGAAAAGGGAGAGAAAAGGGAGGCTACTGCAGTAGTTCAGGTGAGAAGTGACAAGAGCCTGAAAGAGTTGGGCTTCTATGTAACTGGGAAGAAGGGCATGGGTTCCAAAGATATTGTAGAAGTAAGGCTTCTTTAGGGACAGGGAGATGATTCTTAGATCAACAAACATAGGTAGATATATTTAGTCTTAAATAGTAGACAGCATAGTGTGTTAGAGAGCTACCCTTGATGCCAGGAAGAGCTAGGTTGAAGACCTGCTTCTAACATACTACCCTAAGCAATCCTAAAATTTTAATGTGAGGAAAGCTATCATGCTCCTTAAGATTCACCTTATCTTTCCTAGTCCCAAATACACCAAACTAACTTTCTAGCCATTTCCAACCCACCTCCCACCCCTGTCTTATCACTTTCCAAGTTAATACACTAATATGTGTTGTTTTGTGTTAGCATCCTCAGCCCTTAGGGATGTAGAAGGAGTAATCTCACTTAGAAGCACTTTGTACCAATGAAATCTTAGGGTCACAAAGCCTTCCTTTAATTTGAAAAAAAGAGTTACAAAGCCCCTCCCCCACCTTTTTAAAGCAAAATACAATCTGATTGTGGCAGTTTGGAACAGTTAGCTACAATGCTACTAGTATCTTAAAGGTTAAGCAAATTGCTTAACCCATGAAAAAACAACTTGACAATTCTCATTAAATCATTTTATCTCACTTTTAAAATTTTAACCTATCAGTCAAGTTTGAGATATGCTCACCCAGCTCCCAAGTATCCCTTGCCTGACATCATCAAATCACAAGAGCCAACACATATCTGATGATCTGTTCGGCAAAGACCACCTTCTCCAGTTACATTTTACACCATGGATAGGGTAGGAAAAGTAATGAAAGGATCCATTTTTTTTTTGAACCCTCAAGCTTGAGATATTCCTGACACTACTCCCAAGAGAAAATTTTCACAATTTTTCCTGTATTGTCTTACCGAGTATATATGATCAAGTATATATCAGAAAATTATATGACAGGTAACAAGGAGAAGACAAAGGCAATTTGACTAGAGAGACTTTTATCAGTTTTAGTCAGAAATGAGAGCATATGAGGGTAACATTTCAGTGTCTGATATTTTCTATTATTGTGTTTAGGAACATAAAAAAATCCCAGAAATATTTAGAGAAGTTACATCTTCCCGGACATTTAGGTGGTATAGTGAATAGAGCACCAGTCCTGAAGTGAGGAGACCTGATTTCCAATCTGTCTTCAAACACTTAATACTTCCTTGCTGTGTGACCCTGAGCAAGTCACTTAACCCCAATTGCCTCAGGAAAAACAAAACAAAAGAAAAAAAGAAAGTAAAAAGAAGTTACACCTTCCATTGTTAATACTAATTCTTTATTATTTAGGGTAAATGGATTGAAAGATGAATTAGGAAAACGATAAGGACATATGTTTTAAATACTTTAATTATATAAGGTTTTCCTGAAAGTGGTATATTCTCTCTCCCATCTAGCCTAAAAAAAGAAAAAAAAAAAAAAAAAAAGGCAGTTTTACCAATTTTTTTCCCTGCCATGGCTTGTTAACTCTCTACATATGAATAACAAAATGTCCAAGAGGCAAAAAGAGTTTAAATGTGGTTTTCATCAATCCATATACATAAAATGCTAAGTCTATGGAATCAGAATGGCATTTGATGAATGGCATTTTGTGAACCAGCTCTAACAGAAAGGTCACAAGTCACTTCTGCCTTATCCCACCTAACTCTGGTATCCATTCCTATGAAGGCATATATATTCCCATTCTGGAAAGTTTTACAAGAAGATATTGTCCCTATACTTGGGCATTATCATATCTTATCCAGTTATTATAGTTGTTCAGTTCCAGGTATCACAGTTTAAGGACCTAAAGAAACTGTTAGAAACATGTTAGGATTTATTGAAAAAACTATTAGTAAGAATTTATTAAGCCCTTGCTATGTACCAGGCATGGTGCTGAGTGCCAGGGGATAAAAATACAATATCTTAAATATACAAATATAAGCCACAAGAAAGTCCACCTGGAAATGATATAGAAGTATAGTTTTCAGCCTAGTGAGAAATCAAAAGGTGTAGGTGGAGCCAGGATGGCAGAGTAAAGGCAGGAACTAGCCCAACTTCTCTCCCAAATTGCTCCAAGTTCCTCTAAATAATGACTTTAAATAAATTTTAGAATGTCAGAACACCTCCCAAAAATGAATAGAATATTTTTGAGCTGAAGACAACTTAGAAGATCAGTAGAAAAGGTCTGTGACACCAGACTGGGAGTCTAGCATGCAGTCCCAATGCAGCCTGCATTAGCACAGCCCCAGCCCCAGCTTTGGCCAGACTCCAACTGGTGACTTCCAGACCTCTCAGCTCAGAGACAACAGAGAGAACTTGAAAGGTCATCATAAAAGGTCTATGGAACCAGGGTAGGAGCCCAGCACAACACACAGGCTAGCCCCAGTCCCAACCCAGGATGTCACCTATAATGCCGGAGATATTGAGGCAAAATAGAGATTAGGGAGTTTTTAATATTTTATTAATTGGAGAGTATAATTGACTGGACAGGACTTTTGTCTCAAAGTATCCAGTGACGAATAGGAGAATCCCAAGTCTTTTTATACCTTTTATAAACAAAGAAGGGGAAAAAGCAGGAAATTTTTTACAGAACCATTTGGTTCTGTCAGGATTGGGGGGAGGCTATAAATTCTTACTAAAAGGCAGAGTCAGGATGTCTGAATAAACAGAAGTAAAGATGTCGATGAGGTATCCGGGATAATCTTATGTTGGTGTTTTTCTTCTTTAAAATATAATGGTTCTCTCTGGGAGAAAGCAGATTTCTTGGGGAGGTTTTCTGGAGGCAACTTTAGTTTCAGTTACAAGTAAATAATCACCCAAAATCGCAGCCAGCTGATAAAAGTTCAGATGTTTTATTGTGTCCTTCAATATAGCCCTGTTAGTTTTCTTAGAGGCCTCTCTTTCTGCTTGGTTCTAAGAGCTCTTGCAGCTTTGTCCTTTGCTCCTACCTCTGCTTTCTTTAGCCTCCAGGCAGCACTAAGGTGGAAGATGAAAATGAATCTCTCTTGCCTCAGAGAGAGGGCTTGTGAGCTTCCTCCCAGAGTACTCCTCTCCAACCCCAGTCAATGTTCTGAAGTAAGACCTCCAAGTTCTAAGAGCTTCCTCTATATATATGATCTCCCAAAGGTTAATTCCTCCTCTGAGAGAATGGGATTCTGGGTTATCTCCCAGAATGCTCTCTGGCCCTAAGAACTTCAAGAGAGGTGTGAACACAAGCATTATTGTCTATCAGTTGTACTTAGTACCTTGTTTCATGTTCTGGCTCATAACATCTCCTTGTAGGATCAGATTAATCATACTGAACCATGCTAAATTAGATAATTATTGTCTCTATCAACTCTAATGACTTAACAATTTGTAAAGATTCCAACAGTCTTATCTTTTGGAATATTTTAGAGGGGATAGTGTCATAAATTCTTGAGGACAGAAGGTGTTAGGAGCCAAGAAGTTCGATCTCCCCCTCTTCTTGAGTCTCATATTGACAGTTTATAACCTTAAAGCTAATGATCCTCAGTCTTAATGGACCAGAGGGGGGTTTTACAACTAAGGAGATTGAGGCAGAACAGTTAAGGAAACTGAGGCAGAATAATTCAGGGAAACTCAGTCAGGACAATAAGGGAAACTAGTGCAGGGAAACTGAGGTAGAACAGTTCGAAGAGACTGTGGCATAACAGTCCCAGTGTCAGAGGCGTACCTCCAAATTAGCAGTGACAATGATGGCTTCCAGACCTTTCTGCCTGCGGGTACCAGGGAAGACTTGTAAGGTCACTGAAGAGAGTCTATAGCACCAGGATGAGAGTCTTGTGTGCAGTTCTAGTACAGACCCAACCGAGTCCCACTTCAGCAAAGCAGTACTCTGTTGTTTTAACACACTAGATCTTACAGCTACAGTGGAGCAAGGACACTCCTAACAATTCCAGGGCAGAAAAGAGTCTTGTCCCCAGAAGGATCTCTGAAAACAGCTGCACAATATCCCTGAAGCTTGGGACAGTGCACCCTCCACCCTGGAAACAGAGCCCTACTTTAACAAAGAGTTAAAAGCCAAATAATAAGCTAGGAAAATGTGCAGACAATAGAAAAAAAGTTCTGACCATTGAAAGTTATTATGGTGACAAGGAAGATCGAGACACACACTCAGGAGATAATAACAAAGTCAAAGCTCCTTCTTCCAAAGGGTCCAAGAGAAATAAAAAGGTGGCTGGCACCCTTCTTAAAAGGAGGACTAAGTGAAACTAAAGATGTTTAATCTGCAGGAATCCAGGTTGGTCTAGATGGCTACTGAGGTACATTCTAACCCATACTTTCTAACTTTATACTTCTAGTTCCACACCTTAATTTTACAGATGAAGACAATCAGACAATACCAGATTTTGAACGTACCAGTCTTTGGAATCAACCCCTCAGTGTATCAGAAAACATGTATCCAAATCTTAACTGTGCCATTTTTGAAAGGTTGCTAAGGCCACTCTACAGGGCTGCTCTTGTCTTAGTCACTCACTCTCTTAAGGATGAATCTCCCCAGTTTAATTGCAATGAAGGTCAGCCCGATCTGGACCTTTTTAAAAGATCAAGTTCATTCTTCTATTTGAAGATAGATAGTATAGAATCATACTATCCATGGACTGACTCATCCCACATATCTAGTTTCAAACTATGGAGCTATCAGCACACTGATGACAGATTTCTCCAGAAAGGTCTAGACAATCATTACATTTTTTTGCATCTAGTCAGCAGAGTAAAAAGAATAAAAAAATAGCCTGATATTAGGTGCAAATTGTTAATAGTAAATGTCTCTTCTCCTGGTGCCCCCTTTTTCAAAGCTGATTGATTTTCAGTTTTGTCCTTGATAGAGTTTAACATGATGAGAAGAATCTAAGCTATCTGACCTTATTTCCATTTCATCTGTAGTCTAAGGGGGACTGTGTTATATTTCGAGCAGATTGATAAATTCTATCCCAAGATGTGTCTTAAAGTTTTAGATTAAATTAGATTTGTCATAAAGAAGCTCACATTTTGAGGTCAACCCCAGAAATGTCCTAAATCTCTAAAATATTGACCAGGGAGTTTTTATAGATTTTTAAGTAGGTAATGACATGGATATAAAATAATATCCAGGGGAGATTTATTAAGACAGGAAGATGAGCTACAAATCTAAATGTTAATGATACTTGGCTTACACACAGATTATAGAAACAAAAATAATAACTGATCTTATTATAGTAAGCATTTATCCAGCACTGAATTTGTACTGATATCATGTTAAACTCTAGGCACAAGACAGTCCTTGATCTCAAGGAATTTATGATCTAATGGAAACTGTCTAGAACCAAAAGGGATCTCAGAAACTAGTTTAAACCATTCATTTAGAAGATGAGGAAATGGAGGTTCAGAGAGGTTGAAAGTAACAGAGAGAACACTGAAGAAGATTTGAACCCAAAGCCTCTGACATCTGATCCCCTGCTCTCACCATACTAGCTCTTATTATGTTGGATATTGCAGTGAAAGAATAAGATTTATTAATTAATTAGTTTAGATTGATTGAAGAATATGATACTTAATCATAATACCTAATAAATAGTATATATATATATATATGTATATACATACATATATGTGTATGTATAATATGTAATACATATATATATATATATATATGTATAAAGACATATAAATAAATAATAAAGGAGGAGGTTGTTTTAGAAGAATTGTTCACTGGCCTAATGATCCATTAATTAAGTAGAAATTCTTCTCTTAAAAAAAAAGTAAGTCTGGAACATCAAAGGTTGCCACCATTTTAAGTTCTCTCTTTTACTCCTCGAATTTTTTTTTTTTACCATGTTTCTTTTTGTGGAGCATTATGATGTAATGGAAAGAACACAGGCCTGTCAGCTGGTGTATTGGGCCTGTTATTTAATCCCAGTGTAGAATAACATGAAATTTTTCTGTGCCTCAGTTTCCTAATCTGTAAAAGAGAGGGCTAGATTATATATATCTCAAAAGGTCCCTTTCAGCTCTAAATTTTTTGATCTCCTTTTTACCTTCATTTAACTGCCTATTCCAACTTTCTATAAAAACACAGTCTTCGTGTTTCAAGTTTTCCATCCCAGGTTTCATCTATTATTGATAAGAGAGTAGATAAGACTGCTTTTAATAATTAAGCAGGTTTCAGATACTGAATGAACTTTAAAAGACAAGGGAAAAGTAAAGATACCTGAATGCTGACTTATCAGTATGGGCTTTGGATTGGCATTTATTTATCATTTCCAGAAGATTTAGAACCTTTGAAATACATCTGAGAGGTTCAAGTCTTTAATAAGAGTAACACTAGAGTCTTTCAAAGAACTGCAACAAAACTGACAACATAGAAGATACTTGCTTAAGTAATCATTTACTAAGTGGCCTGTGAATCCAAGTATAGCTATTTACCAAGTCTAGTGAGAAGAGGGGAAAATATGGTCTCCATTAACGGCTAAAGAAATTTCAATTGTTGGGAGTATATAGACATTAATGAAGTCAAATCAAAATGTTTATTCTCTTTTGTACATAATTAATGGAAAGAAAAAACCACTTTGAAAGGTGCTCTCTGCTGACAATCATAGAATTAGGATTTGAAGCATCTTCAGAGGCTTTCTAGTTCAAACCCCTTATTTAACAGATAAGGAAACTGAGGGCTCATGGAGGATGAGAGATTTGCCCATAGTCAAAAACTTCATAAGCACTGAAGGCAAGAGGTGTATTCTACATTCAACATTTTATTGACCACTGGGCCTTAAAGAATCATCAACTTGAATAAGAAAAATATTCTAAATCTGATGAATGACAACAGCAATAATGACATCAAGTTTATATATGTATATATGTATACAGACATATATAAAAAAGTTAATAAAAGAGGAAGCTGCCTTGGTCCACTAGTTAAGTAGAAATTCTTCTCTTAAAAAAAAAAAGTAAGTTTGGGACATCAAAGGTTGCCACCATTTAAAGCAGAAGTTCTCTCTTTTATTATGGTAGATAATATTTTATAAAATATAAAAATAAGTGAGGAAAGGGTGTGATGACCACTCTAGCATCCCATATACCTCAGAATCAGCCAGAGTTAGGATAAGCAAAAGTCCTTAATCTTTATTCTCAGTCTTTAGATGCAGGATTGAACAAGATGGAAGCAGAATCTCCACAACTGCCTTCTCCCTCCTCTACTATCAAGAGTGATCCTGGCTAGTCTTACTCCACCCCTTAGTCCCTCCTACAATCCTCTGTATATACCAATCATTGAGCCAGCACGGATAGTGGAAAGGACTATTTTCCAAGCATATACCCATAGAGTATTGTCCAATTGGTAGTTAGCCTCAAGTGCTCGGCAGTCCTGACCTCAGTGCATTGATTCAATAGTTTCAGCCCTCTACATCTCCCGTTTTCTTTTGTTTTAGAACACAGGTGATCATGCCATCCCTGACTTCTCAGGATGTTGAGAGCCCCCAAAAGGAGATAATCACGCCCTCTCTGACTTCTCAGGAAAGGAGGGGAAAACATCGAAAAGGAGGTGATCACGTCCCCCCACCCCCTGATTTCTCAGGAAGGGAAGTGAAAGCACTAAAAAGGAGATGATCACGCCCTCCCCAACATCTCAGGAAGGGAGATGAAAAGCACCAAAGGAAAGTGAGGATTGCTAGCGGGTTTCTGAGCTGAAGGCTCTTATTAGAAACAGATATGCACAAACCCAATGCAAATCCTTTCCCCCAAACAGTTAACCTATCTGGTCCCTTCCCTTCACCACTTTTGGATCTCTCCAGATCACCTGGCGATTATTTAAAGATAGTGGAGCTGCTCGCACTGGACACTGTCCTGCCGGTGGGTTATAAAACCTATCTGCTGGAGTAGTACATCTTCATCAAAAATAAAAAAAATTAATAGTATAGAAAGCTAAATTTTAAAGTTCTCTAGGATTACCTGTGGTTCCCCCTTTCTTTTATTTTTGGAGGAACATCTTGATATCTCTGTTTCTCCTTTCTACTATTGCCTATCCTTGAGGATTAAAAGCTATGCCACTGGTATGTAAAATTTGATACTGTGCACAAAAGTGTGCAAAATGTTTAGAAGTATATGCAGGTCCATTACCTGTTTTTATTGCTTGTGGCACACTCATGATTGCAAAAGCTTGTATAAGGAATTAAGTGATTACTTGGACTGTCTCTTTTACTACTGGTATTGCAAAAGTAAATCCTGAAAAGTTGTCCACTACAACATGGATAAAAGACTGATGACCAAAAGATTTATAATGAGTCTCATCCATTTGCTAAATTTCAATGGGTCTCAAACCCCGAGGGTTTTTCCCTGAAGGAAGCATAGGAGCCTGGCAAGAAGAGCAAGCTGTACAAGCTTTTACTATGCTCCTAGTTTCCTCTTTTGTTATTCTGAATTGCAAATGTAAAGCTCTAATAACCTGATGATATTCAAAATGAGATTCTTGGACTGCCTGAAATAAAGGAGTATTGACTAACATGGTTAGAAGGTGATCTGCCTTTGAATTTCCATAAAAATTAGAGCCTGGAAGCCCACTATGAGAGTGGACATGCAAGATATAAATCTTACCTGGATGCTTTCTTGCTTTCTCACTTGCTCTTGAAATTCCTTAAAGAGTTGATATATATATATATATATATATATATATATATATATATATATATAAAGTTACAAATTTTATTTGGACTGTGGCAATTCTTTGTACCACACCTGCTGAATAGGTTGAATCAGATATTATATTTACATCTCCTGGATAATAAGGAAGAGCTAACATAATTGCATACAATTCATTCTGCTGAGTGGACTGAAAAGACGTTCTGACTACTCTCTTTATAGTTAAGTGATGAGAGTATACAGCACAAATGTTATATTTAGATGCATCTGTAAAAATAATTTGTCCTTTAAGAGGAACCTTAGAAACTTTTTTTTTTAAGAATCTATCACCAATTATGTAATAATTGGCTTATCTTTAATGGAGACCCGTGTGTAAAATTTGGAGCTGTGGCCAATAAAATTTGCCACTCTGGGATGGTTTCACAGCATACATTAATTTGTGCATTGGTATGAAAGGTATATATCTTGTCAGGTCTTGTCCCAGATAATTGTACTATTCACTTAATGGCCTTTAATAAAATCCTAGCACAAACACTGGGTAAGGAGTAAAGTTTTGTTCTGGTTGTGCTGGGAGGTTTACCCACTCTATCATACTGTGTCCTTGATGGACTGCTGTGGGTGCCTCTTTTGTAGCAAAAACTGATATTTCCAAGAGTTTTTAAGTAAATCTTTCAACTACATTGGATAAAGCCAGTTTAACCTCTCTGAAAGTCTACTGAGCTTCTTTTGTAAGCTGGTGTGGTAAGTTTAAAGCACTGTCTCTCCTTAAAATGTCATATAATGGTTGTAATTGATAGGTAGTTAAGCCCAATGCTGGACGCATCCATTGGATATCTACTATCAATTTCTGAAAGTCATTTAAAGTGTTCAACTTCTCTGTTCTTAAAAAAAAGGTTTTGCATTGTAAGCATCTTAGGATATATTTCATATCCTAAATATTGAAAAGGAGCATGTCTTTGAATTTTTTCTGGAGCTTTATGCAATTTGTAGTTCCTTAGTGTTTCTTATGGTCTTTTGTAGAACATGCTTCTAACATTTGTTCCTCAAATGGACACTCCAAGATATCATCCATAATTTTTGGAAATGCTTTTCTTACTGCAGATAGATCGATGGGGATTTTTTCAATGACAAAAGGAGTAAAACTCCTTTTTCACCTTCAAATATCCATCTCAAAGGGGTAGTACTAACTTCCGCTGCTATTGATCCTCATATGCCAGACATATAAGTGTCTGCCTTAATTTTTGGCCAGTGACTGGGCCAACTGGCACCTCTAATGACTGTACAATCTGCACCTGTGTCTATCAATTCTTCTAATGGTATGCCATTTATATAGATAGTAACCATAGATCTATATGCTATATGCTATATGCATAGCTGTAACTGCTGCTGTCCAGAATATTCCTGGATTCTGTTGTTGGGAGTCAAAATCTGGGTGACTATCACCAGATTGCCTATTAGGAGTCTATATCAGTAAACCTGATGCTACTACTTCTCCTGGATGGTAAGTCACACATTACCTAACTGTATTAGTGACTGGGATATTAGCTACACATTCCCCAGTTTCTCAAATCAGTGTATGGATAGACACTGTTTTGTAAACACTCTCAGGAGCTGAAATGGTCAAGCCTACTGTGCCTGAAAGCAATGGATCTATAGGCCAGACAGGAACAGATTTCACCTTTCCAAGGGATATCTCAGTAGTCCCAGCTGCATACAGCTCTATTCTCCCCAATTGTAATCCCTTTCTCCCATCAGGTTGCTTCTTGGCTGGTTGATCATGTCGAAGTATTGAACTTCTAGAGACTCTCTGGGTGTAATGTTGATTGCTGTCATGCCCCAAGTGTTTTTTGCCTGGGGCCCTGGAGCTGGGGCCCATTTCCCATTTCCCTGAGTCAATCTACATTCTGATGCCCAATGGAAGCCTCTGTTGCATTTTGGACATAAGGTTTCAGTCTTGTTCTCTCACCCTGTTTTTTCACTCTATCTTTATGCCAATATTGAGCTTTCAAATGCCCTACTTTATAATATTGAAAGTATTGACGAGTGTCTCTGGAAGTCTCTTGCCAAAAAGGACCCTGTCTTCCCATGTTCAGATTTTGGGAAGTCTGCATTGTAGCCTGGGTATAAAAGGTATTTGTGTCCACTGTGGCACAGTATCTTATGATCTCATCTAAAGGAACATCCTTGTGTAGTCCTAGTATAATTCTTCTACAGACTTCATTAGCATTTTCTTTAGCAAGTTGTCTTATCATAATTTCTGTTGCTACATTTTCACCAATAGTTTATATGATAGTTGTCTGCTGATATCCCACAAAATCATCAAAAAGTTCATTTGGACCTTGTGCTATTTTTGTGAAGGCTTCCCCTCTATCTTGTCTTCCTGGGAGGGTGCATCATGCTTTGATACCAGCAGAAGCTATTTATTCATATGCTGTCAAAGTGTAATTAATCCATGCTAAAGTGTCTGTATAATGACTTACACCTATTAGTTGGTCAGAGGTGACTGGTATATTAACTCCAGCTTGCCTAATTCATTGGGCTTATATTCTACAGAGTTCACTATACTCAGAAAGCCACAAGTTTTGTCCAGGTTTGTCCAGGTTCTAAACATGTCCTTACTATAGATTTCCAATCACTAGGAGTTAAAATTTATATGCCAAATTCTCTAATACCATCTTTTAACATAAGACAATGTAGACCCAATAAAGAATGCAAGCCTTTTTCAGATCTTTGATAATTTCCAGATTAAAAGGAATGTATTTTCTTTTTTCTTAATCTAAAGAGTCATACTCTTCAACCACAGGGTATGCTTCTATTTTTAAATTACATGTATCCTGTCCTCCATTTTTAGCTTTAATTAGTGCCCTTTGTAATCATGTCATAGGGGGTGGAGAGGGGTTCTGTATGGGCGGTACTGATGGTGTCACTGCCCTTCCCACTCCTCCTCCTCCCTCCACTCAAGAAAGTGAAATTGAGGGGGAAGGGTCAGGAGATGAGAAATGCCCTAAAGATGCCTCCTCTTAGGTGGAGGTAGAACTGAGCTATGAAAGTGAGAAGCACCACACTCTTTAAGCTTCTCAAAATAGTACTTAACTTGGTCTAACTGGCTATCCCCTCCAACTGCTCCAGTTGTCAGTCCCATCACCCTCCTCCTCTTTCTCCTCACATTTCCTTTTCTGGCTGTCCACATTAAAACTTTTCCTTTATTTGAGAACTTATAGGATTCTCTAAAGCCACGTGTATTGTACATAAGGAATGTTTCCTCTGGACCCATAGCTTCATAATAATCAATTAGTTGCTCTCCCACTAGTTCCCACATATCTGGCTCTAATTTTTCTTCCTTAGAGAGCCAAGGAGACGTGCATTCTAATATATTTAAGAGTCCATTGATCTGCTTCCATGACACCAACAAACCTTGCTTCTTTATTAACCTAACTATGCATTCTACATTCTTCCGTTGAGGTGGAAGAGATTTTTTTCTTAATATTTGCCCCAATTTACCTAAAAAACAAAAGTGACTAGTTTAGCCCTTACCAAAGTTTCCTGTTTGGTTGTTTTTATACTCACCCTATTTCTGGGTCACAGGGAACTTCACTGAACTCTGCCAATCCTGTCAGTTGAGCTGATTTGTGCCCTGCTTTGCAAAGCCTTGCAGTTTCTGATTAAAAATTGAGCTGATTTGTGTAGGACCTCACCTAGAACCCCATGTTTGGGCACCAAAATGTAAAGTCCGGATTAGCTCTCTGGAGTATCTCAGGATTAACCTGAGTCCTTGGTTTTAGTAGAGGAGTGAAGGAGGCAGGAGAGCTGCCACATGGCTGGTCAAAGATGGAGTCTGGAATCTGGTGTCTTCTCTTGTGTCTGTGGCTGAGAGCTGTGGCTGAGAGAGTGTTCTATGACTGAGGCTCCTTAATTTCCTCAGTATTTAAATACTTACAGCAAATATTTAAGTATTTAAATACCTATAGCACATTGAACCTGTGCAACCATTACATGACTACTAAGTACTAAGTATATACTTAACTATAAGTACCTTGCTGACCTAAATTTAAGTACACCTTTTCAGAGTTCTAGTCCCTCTACAGCTTATCTATTTTCCCATTTGCCCTCTGGCATTTTTTCTTCTCATTAGCTCCACATGGAGTAGTTCTACATGCAACAGATAAGTCCTAAAATCATTGATCTTTAACAAGAAGAACCTCAAAGAACATCTAGTCTGACCTCCTCATTTTACTGAGTATCTTTCCTTTCCACAATGATTCTTTTCTGAAAGCCAAGTATGCCATATTTTGCTCAATTATTACCTAGCCTTTAATCATTGAATGGACATTGGTTCAGTCAAACTAAGACCTAGGAAAGATGGACTAAAAAGGGCAAGGTCTCCCAAAGCATTCTGAGCCACTGCTCACTTCTCAGTTGTCTTGACCTATGCCTTTCTACTAGACTCAAATGATTCTGGAGGAGAGTGAGGCTGATGACTTTGCACAGCTCTTCCTTACTTAAATCCAATTCTTGTTGTCATTGGTCCTCTTCAAGAACAAACAATCACAGCATCTCATTTTACAGAAGAGAAAACTGAGAGCCAAAGAAGTAAAATGACTTGCCTAAAGTCATATATTTAGTAATCATTTAATAGCAAGTCTATTTTAACTGCCTACCATGTGCCAGGTACTTGAATAATCAGTAGGGATTCAAGTACAAAACTAAGTACAATTCTTTGTAAATGAGATTACTGTGATTGTAAATGTAAATCATTTCTTCTTTTCTATGAACTCCTTCTAATTCAGGTCAAGAAATAGTATGGGCCTCAGTCGCATCTATAGGTGACACTGAGAAATTCCAGGTACCACAAGAAATGGGTTTTTTACTTACTTTATTCTAAGTTTAAAAAATAAAACAAGCATTTCCATAACAAAATAGGAAAGAAAAGTAGAGGAATTCACCTGAAATTGCCGATCCTTTATGTACAGTCTGCTATTCCTTTCAAATATAAAACTTATCATGTGACTCTTTTTTTCCCTTTCCTCCCATCCCAAACTTTGAGATGGCTACACATACACACATATGTACACTTGTGTATTGTGTGTATGTGTATGTGTAATATTCTTTTTTTTATTATTATAGCTTTTCATTTACAAGTTACATGCATGGGTAATTTTACAGCATTGACAATTGCCACTTTTTGTTCCCATTTTTCCCCTCCTTCCCCCTCATCCCCTCCCCCAATGGCATGTTGACCATTACATGTTAAATATGTTAAAATATAAATTAAATGCAATATAAGTATACATGTCCTAATAGTTATTTTGATGTACAAAAAGAATCAGACTTTGAAATAGTGTACTATTAGCCTGTGAAGGAAATCAAAAATGCAGGCGGGCAAAAATATAGGGATTGGGAATTCTATGTAATGGTTCATAGTCATGTCCCAGAGTTCTTTTGCTGGGTGTAGCTGGTTCAATTCATTACTGCTCCATTGGAACTGATTTGGTTGATCTCATTGCTGAGGATGGCCACGTTCATCAGAATTGATCATCATATAATATTGTTGTTGAAGTATATAATGATCTCCTGGTCCTGCTCATTTCACTCAGCATCAGTTCATGTAAGTCTCTCCAGGCCTTTCTGAAATCATCTTACTAGTCATTTCTTACCGAACAATAATATTCCATAATATTCATATACCACAATTTATTCAGCCATTCTCCAATTGAGGGGCATCCATTCAGTTTCCAGTTTCTGGCCACTACAAAGAGGGCTGCCACAAACATTCATGCACATACAGGTCCCTTTCCCTTCTTTAAGATTTCTTTGGGATATAAGACCACTAGAAACCTATATGTAATATTCTCTCTAAAATGTAATGTTCTCTGTTGAGATTTTCCTAGAGGTCTCTGGGAGCATCCTTCCTTTCAGTTCAGTAATCACCACAAGTGCAGCCAGGTGTTAAAGTCCAAATCCTTTATTATCTTCTTCAAAGTCTTGTCTCCTTCACTTGGGGTTCAGCTAGTTTTCTGGAGGCCCTCCGGAGTCTTGGTTTCAAAGGAGAAGTGAAGGAGGAGAGCCTGCCACCACAGCGGTGTGAGATGGGATGAATCTGCCTGAGTCCAAGGGTTTGTGCTACAGCCTTCAGCCTCCAGCCTTCTGACCACTTGTCTCTGAATCTCTGAATCTCCCTGGCTGAGGCTTCTAGCTTATATGCTACATTCTTAGTATAAATCAATCATTATATCACTAGGAAACCATTATTTGTTGTAGGATTAAATCAATGCTAAACTAGGTTTAACCATTGTCTCCTCAATTCCACTTAGTACCTTGTTTCAAATTCTGGCCCATAACATCTCCTGGTAGGATCAAATCAATCATACTGAACCATGCTAAATTAGATAACTATTGTCTCTATCAATTCCACTGACCTAGTACCTTGTAAGAATCCTTTGTTTCAAGTTCAGAGTTCTGGCCCATACTGTATGTGTGTGTGTGTGTGTGTGATTGTGTGTGTGTTTTTATGCCAGTTCTTTTTGTAAATTCAAATAGCATTTTTCCTTCATAGGATTTTCGAGATTAATTTAGTATTTATAATAGAATGATTTGGTTCCTCAAAGTTGTTCTTAAAATAATACTACTGTTACTATATGCAATGTTCTCTTAGTTCTTCTCATTTCACTCATTTCACATTCCTTAGTTCACAGACGGTTCTCCATGCTTTCTAAAATCATTGAGCTCATCATTTCCTGTAGCAAAATAATATTTCATCATGAATATATATCATAGTTTCTTTAACCAGCCTGCAATTGACAAGCATCCCTGTATTTTCCAGTTCTTTGCCACTTCACAAGAAATGTTGAAACAGCCTGCTTATCTTTATCATATTCATCCAGGTGCACTTTCTTCCCTTTTCTTTAATATCTCTATCATTAGCACACAGTAGATGCTGAGAATCATCAGTGTTAGAGGAATAGTTTTTGATCTGTTGTGCAAGCAGAACCCAGTGCGTCCGGGACTTCATAGACTCTAAACTATCTAAATTATTTTGGCTTTGACTCCATATATCCTGCATCTCTCCCTTGCCTTTTACCTAGAAAGCCATCCCTTATGAAAAAGAAAGAAAAAGCAGTTTAGCAAAAATGAACCTATATATTATCTATCAGTATTTGAAGTGTTTCATACACATTGACCTGTAAATTCTACAAAGAAGGTGTGAAGGTTTATGATCACACCTTCAAGTTGAGCCTACTTTGCCCAGAACAGCATTCTTACTCCTACTGGGAAAGAATAAGACAAGTTTTTTCCAAAACTAGGAGCCACAGAAGATGATGATAGTAGAGCTCTTACTCTGAAGTTATTGCTCAACTTCACAAGAAATTAAATCACAAAGAAAGTTAATATGGATGGGTCAGGCACTATGTGAAGTCATCCCATCTCCAATTACAAGTTGCATTATTGATTTCAGACATATAATACCACTAGGGATGAGGGGAGGGACAATAATGGACAATGTTGAACAAAACCTCATGCAAGTGCTGAGATAAAAGTTTATTCTTAGTCTCTAAAGTCAAATAAATACACTTAAGCTGAGACTGCTTCATAAACACCACTGGGGAAGATGGAGAATTTTTGGATGTACCAGCTAGAGTATTGTGAAAGAAAGGTAGGTGGATCCTTGGGCATCAGAAATGATGTGACTACTTTCATTTGAACAACTTTCTCCTTCATCTTTCTTTTGAAATGAGAGTGTTCTCTGTATTTCCTTTGTTGACAATAATACAAACAAAACAAAAAGGGATTTCAGGAGTTTTGATGAAGCTTCCCAGTTTTTCAGTAGTAGCTGATGACAGTTAATATACAGGTCTCAGGGAGTGAGAGAAATGCCATCTCCTCCTTTGGGAAGGAGAATTTTTAGGCTATAGAGATTATTACCTCTTCCTATTGGCCCTATATTTTTTGTCCCTCTGTTTCAGAAATAGGTTAATTTCAATTTTGTAGCCCCAAATCCCATACTGTGTTGTTCCTTTTGCTTCAGTTATGCTAATTAAAATAAATATAAATGAGAACCTCCCTGAATCTGTCCTTGATTATACAAATAATTGTTCACCCAAAATTCTAATATTAGATATCAGAGGAATTTATGATTTTTCAGCTCAATCTCTCATTTTAAGAAATGATCTTAGTATTTTCTTCCACAGAATTATTAGACCAAATCATAACATAAGTATCAAAAGAATTTTTGTGTGCTCATCCTTAAGGGGCTACTGATTTTGTTAGGTAGGGAATGCTCATTCTCATGGAACTAAGATACTGACTTATAATCAAATTGTTTTAAATTGAGACTGTGACTCTTAATGCTCAGAATTCATTCAAGAGTTTAGGGTTTGTTTTTGTTTTTTATGCCTAGTTGAAAATGCCTGTCATCATCTACCTTGGCAAATTGAGGATCGGAACATGTATATGCAGGGCTTTGTAGGTGATATATCTGTTTTCCTGGTTTTCTCTCATATTTTTAAAGTGAGTTGGAAAGGTTTTCTGATTTGTGGTTGTATGGGAGTACATTTTTCTTTAAAGGACGGGAATAAGAACATTAAAATATTTTTACAGATAACTATCTTAGAATGTTCAGATTATGTTAAATTGCATTCATTGTGAAGATATACATGTAAAAACTTCTTATTTCTAGACTATCATTTAGTAACATAATATACAATGCCTTTGATAAGTTTTCTACTTTACCATATTAAGGAAAATCGAAGGAAATTGTTGAAATAGTTTAAATTGAGGTTGTGTGTAATATAGTTAATAAAGCCGTTTATTTTTTTCATTTCAGAAGAACAAACATTACACAGAGACAAAAAATAACTAATTATATATTACTTTGTTATAAAGTTGTTTTTTTAAAAAACTTAGATAAATGAGGAAAAAAAATCTCTTTAGCTGATTTGAGGGGAGAGGGGGGAAATTAGATATCATACACAAGAAGTCTAATGAGCAACCTCTTAAGAGCACCCAGAATACTGAGATTCTTGACATATACAGTCTTTGAAGAAATCAACTTAACAAATAATTTATAAGTATTTATTTTGAATATTGCTCTGTGCTAAAGGCTGAGGATATAAGAATGCCTGCCCTCAAGGAGTTTACAATCTATAAGATAAAAATAACTGTATTTCAAGACTTAATGAAGGCTTCAAGGAAATATCCGAACCAAATCTTGAAGGAAAAGAAGTTATTTCCACAGGTACAGCTATGGAGGAGGAGGACATTTTAGCTATGTAGGACAACCTAAATATATGCATGGAAGATAGGAAAGATAATTAGGAGCCTAATTGGGCTGGAATGTTCATTGTGTTAGAAATAACATTCTTAACATTGAAAATCAGATATCAAGGAAAATTTATTAAAGAAGAATCTTAAGGAATTGTCTTAACTTTTCTGACCAGAAGCCAGCCCCACTCCTCTTTGGGAAGAGGGAGCATTGAGTACAGAAGTGGAAGAACCTTTATACTTGCTAGTGTGACACAGCCCAGAGAACAGATTGGACTGTTTCATTCCAATTACAATCTTTCTGGTCCTCCCACTATGTGTTTCCCCTTAATATGTATAAAACATGTTCCCTACCCTCATACATTCCATACTCAAAAATGGCAGAAAACTCCTCCTATGCGGTGTGTTGTTTAATATTCAATTAGCCTATTAAGCAAGCACAGTAGTGATTTGGTCAAGTCAGGTCACTGATCCCAACTAGTTTGGGCTGGATCTGCTATTATCTTAAGTTTGTGGTTCTCCCAAAACCACAAGAGTCTTTCTGATTGGCTGAATCCACCTGTGCCTTCCTACCCCTCCCCTCCCCTCCCCCCCCAATTCCTTGTTTGTTCAAGGCTTCAATTGATCACTTAATTGTTCTGTGAATTCTAACCTTCCTTAACCTCTCACATTTTGAAAACCTCTTGGTCAGTAGTAACCACTATCCCACACTATTTCCCTCACTACTGACTCAAGAAAAAGAAAGATGGAGATTAACTGTGTTTAGCAAAATGGACTTTATTAACATTTATATAAGGCTTTAGGGTTTGCATAGTGCTTTACATATGTTCTCTCATTTGATCCTTAAAACAACCCTGTGAGTAGTAAGTACTATTACTCTCATTTTAGATTAATGAAAAAGGATCTGACAGATGAAGGGGCTTGTTTAAATTCCTATAGTTAAGAAATATCCAGGGCTGGGTTTGAATTCAGCTCTTCCCTACTCCAGCTCCAATACCTTCTGTACTATACCATCTAATTGCTTTCCTTTAAGTTCACGAATACTTTTATTTCAATGGATCTATGATCTGATCAATGTAGTTCCTCCTTTCTACATCTGAATCTACCCACACTTCCTTCTCTATGCAAAATATATGCAAAAGCTATGCAAATATACAGATTCTCCCAGGGGCCTTCCTTTAGATCTCTGGACATTTCAGGAATATCAGTAGAACATCCAAGATTTTTTATGAGCTATCTCTTGCTCTAGTTACATAACTCATTTGCCTCATTAATGATACCTATTATATAATTCTACACAGTTCTCATGCCCACTATGGTATCCCAACTCTTCTTTGGGTAAAACTGGCATTCCATAATTTCCAACCCTGGAGCATCACCAGAAGGACTCTGATGTATTTAGAATCACAGATCTAGAGCTGGAAGGAAACTCAGAGGTCATCTAATTCAATCTCCTCATTTTGCAGATGAAGAAACAGATTGAGGAGATTAAAGTGATTTATCAAAGGTGGAATTTAAATCCAGGTTCTCTGATTCCACAAAGAAACTGGGAAACTCATTAAAAACATTGTGCAATTTTCTTTTCTTTTTTTTTTTTTTTTTTTTTTTTTTTTTGCTGAGGCAATTGGGGTTAAATGACTTGCTCAGGGTCACACAGCCAGGAAGTGTTAAGTTCTGAGGCCAGATTTGAACTCCGGTCTTCCTGACTTCAAGGCTGGTCCCATCGTGCAATTTTCAAAGGACAATCTGGTCCATTTTCTTCAATTCTAGAGTTCATTGTCCAGTCAGAGTATTTATCCAAGCTCTCTGAAGTGAATGAATATGTCTCTAGACAAGGTTTATCCAACTAACTATATCACAATCTAGATAAAAAGCATTCTTTGTTTTTTTATATTACCCATCTTTAGAAATTACTTTTACTTTAGAAGAGTTCTTTTGGAACAGTAAAATATTTAAATCAAACAGATAATATAGTAATCTCATCTGAAAATACATGCAGTATTGCATATCTGTGGCTCCCTATATACCTCTGTTTTATTTTTAAAAATAACAGAAGCCTATTTTCTCTACCTCCATGTTCTTATTCAGTTTTTTCTCAATCATGTCCTATACTTTCTGATCCTATTTGAGGTTTTCCTAGCAAAGACACTAAAGTGGTTTGCCTTGCGCAGCTCATTTTATAGATGAGGAAACTGAGGTAAACAGAATTAAACGATTTGCCCAGGATCACAAAGCTATAAGTGTCTGAGGCCAAGATTTGAACTCAGGAAGATGTCTTCCTGAACCCAGGCCTGGAAACTTATACGCTTGCCACTAAGATGCCCTTAAAGGAATATTACTACCTCAAAATAAGGATTCTTGAACCTCTAAGACAAACACACATTCCTTTCAGTAGCTACATTTCCCCATAGTCTAATTCCTATTCAATTTAACCCTCCCCTTATTCAATTTTGCCAATCTTCTCATTCTTGACATTATATCTATTGCAGGATATACGATCAGTTGCCAACAGACTTTCATCTTTGATTTTCCTCTTTATCTCTTGCTACCCAGTGAAATGAGCCTTTTCCTGTAACCACTTTGTATTCCTTATCACCTTCTCCTACTTTTAGCCTATCCTTTTTTACATTTACAAATTCATAGGACCAAAAATAGAAAGAAACATGTTTTCTTTTACTTAAATTAAGGAAGGTAGAATTTTTCCTTCATCATCCTCTTTCACTGATCAATATCTATCTCTTACGTTACTCTAATAGATCTTAGCACTGTGAACCCAGAGACTGAGTTCAGGTAAGAGTTATCGGAATGATGGTGGCATCTGATGTTGTTTCTTGCTCTTAATCTGAAGTGCAAAATAGAACTTCAAATCTTCCCACCCTTGGGCCCCTGCCTTTCAGATATCCTCATGAAATAACAGTAATGGCAACAACATAAGGCTTACAAAATACTTTCCTCCCACATATTTAGAGCTAGAAAGGATATTAAAGGTTAGGCAGACCAACCCCCACATTTTAGTAAAAATTTGTCACTATTTTTAAAGATAAGAAACTCACAAATGAGAAGTCTTGAGCATTGTATTTGGAGTCAGAGGAAATAATTTCAAATGAATAGCTTTGCAATTTATCACCAGTGTCAACTTGGAAAAATCACTTTAACCTCTGAGATTCAGTTTCCTCGTTGATAAAATGAAGGAATTGAATGAAATTGATATAATGGGTTCACAGCATTAATTGAACTGCAGCAGGCTGATGGAACAAAACAGTGGACCCTGATATCCCTCTTCTTCTTCTGCCCTCCCTGTACTCTCACCTCCTTCTCCCTCTTCCCTTGTCATTAGGTGGGAATCTTTCTTATTGTAAGGTAATCTGGAACCAATCAACTTGCAATATAGTTTGGTCACGTAGGAATTAAGTTGAAGACCTGAATTCAAATCAGGGCATAGACAATTGTCTGTGTTACTCTGGGCAATTGTTTAACCTTTCTGCCTCAGTTTCTTCATCCTTAAAATGGGGATAAGAAGAGCACTTGTCTTCTAATCTTGTTGTAAGGTTTCAAATAAGATATTTGTAAAATTCTTTGCAAACTTCAAAGCACTATATAAATGATAACCATTTAGCTCTTCTCTCCCCCCCCCCCCCCCCCCCCCCCCCCCCCACCAAAGGCATAAACAATGACTAGGAACCAGATGAAGAATTTAGAGTTTTTGTTGTTCTGAAGGCACAATGATTGAGTACAGGATTTAGAGTCAGGAAGACTTGAATTCAAAACCTGCCTCAGACAGTTATTAGCTTTATCTCTGAGAAACTCATGTTCACTTCTCTCTGCCTCAGTTTCCTTGTCTCTAAAATAAGAGGGTTTTACTATGTAAGCTGTATGTCCCTTCCAGCTCTAAATCTTTAATCTATAATCCTGTGGGTAAAGGCATAGAGAAGTTTTTCACATTAGGAATTCCTCCCACTGATGAAATAATAATTCTGAATTTTAAACACATACACACACACATACACATACTGCTATCAACTTAAAATTAATATGACAACATGCAATTTGTTATTGTTCGTTTGTTTCGGTTAAGTCTGACTTTATGACCCAATTTGGTTTTTTTTTTTTTGGTTTTTTTTTTGACAATGATATTGAAGTGGTTTGTCATTTTCTTCTCCAGCTCATTTGAGTGATAAGAAAACAAAGGCATACAGAGTTAAGTGATTTTTCCAGGCTCATACAAATACTAATTGTCTGAGGCTGAATTTGAATCAGGTCTTTCTGATTTCAGGGCCAATGCTCTAGCCACCGTGCCATCTAACTGCCCTATATTTTTTCTACTATACATTATATTTTTAAAAAATTATGTTAACTGATTTCTTCAAAAGTCATCTGTGACTTAGTTAATGTACCTTAAACTAGAAGAATATTCAGTAGATTATCCTGTTTGCTTGTCATCTCTCCATCCAAATTCTGGTATCAAAACAGTGAATCTCTTTCCTGTGTGTAAATATTTAAGAACTTGATCTCTATTTAAGAATATTACCTCTATTTATGATATTCTTACGATTTAAGAACATCACCTCTATTTCTAAAATCATGTAGAGTACATGATGAAAAAAATCCAAATCTCATGACAAAGAACTCTGGCTGCACTATCTATTAAATAGTGATTTGTATTTCCGTCACATCTCTTTTCTGTATGTTTTGTCCTCTCTTCTTTCTAGAGAGGCAGCCTATTAAAGAGATCTTATTTTTATAGTTTCACTTAATGAGTCTCCCCTTCTGCTCAGTTGTCTTGTACCTCTTCAGCACCATTACTTTATGGGAAATTTCTTTTTCCAGGCAAAATACTATCACTAATGCCTCTTTAAGGCATAATTTGTGATTACTCCACTGAGTTAAGATCAGCTGGGGATCATTGAGACTCTAAGTTATTGATAAGCAATAGTAAACAAAGTACTATATTTTTGTAGTACTTTTCAAACTTTTTTCCCCTCTGGTTTTAAGTTTGAACTTCAAAATATTTCATTTAGTAATTTCTAACACACCAAAAAGTTTAATAGTTTCTCAGGAAAAATTGTCAAGCATTGAAACAAAAGCTGAAAAATATTAGGCCTCTTAGATTAATTTCTTTTTAAAAATAATGCTCCATTCCCCCCTCCCCCAATTACATGTTAAAACAATTTTTAACATGTGGGCTTTTTAAAGTTTGAACTCCAAATTTTATCCTTCCCTTCTTGCATTCCTCTTCCAATAGTAAGCAGTTTTGTATAGATTATGCATGTGGATTCATTTCTGGAAGAGGTTTCTTTTGTTTTGTAGTTGATTGTTGTTTTGATTTTTAATTTGGTTTGGTTGACCCTTGTGCGATTTCATCTTTGCAGGGAGTACCAGGTAAAAATGGCCCTCTAATAATGCAGATCTGCAATTTAATAGTAGTGGGTTTTTTAATTCAATTTTATTTTCAGTTTCAAATTCTTTCCCTCCCTCATCCATTGAGAACTTGAGAAATACAAAATCCATTACAAATATGAAGTCACAGAAAGCAAATTTTCACATTTTTTGTGTTCTAACAACAAAAAAAAAAAAAAAAAAAAAAGAAAGAAAGAAAGAAAAAGAAAAAGAAAAAAAGAAGGGGAGGTGTAGAAGGAAGAAAGAGAAAGAAATTTGTACTTCAATTTGTACTCAGAGTTCATCAGTTCTCTATCCAGAGGTGGAAGGCATTTTTTCATCATTAGTCCTTTAGGATAATGCGTAATTAAAGAGTTGCCTAGAGACTTGGAGAAATTGGGTGACTTGCCTCTGATCACAAGCAAAAGTTGTATGTATTAGAGGTGGCACTTTCACCAGCTATATCTGAATCTCATTTTTCTATCTATACTAACCATGTTACCTAGAGAAATGATCAGTATATAAATTTTTTTTTTTAGTTTACACAATTAAGTTTTGCATTTCTTAGAGCTCTCTACTACTCCTGAAAATCAGAGGTTCATTGAGTCCCTGATTTTGTTTCTTTATCATGTCCAGTCTCCATCTCCTGATTCTTCCTCACCCCGGGGTGCTGAATCATCCGGCAGACAGCATCAGCAAGATGACCTGGCAGAATCCTCCGGTAACAAAGAGGTACAGCATAGTCATTGTCAATGCCATGGGCTACTGCCTTTCTATGCTAGTTCATTTTCATGATTTTTTTTTTTTTTGCCCTTTTTCCTTTCCCTCTCTTATAGATTACAAAACCAATTTATGGTGGGAAAAAATAGCTATTAAATGTGTTCTCTAATGTATGCCTTTTTTGGTTGTTCTGTTCTTGTGATTTCACCGAGAGTATGAACTCCTTAGAGAGGAAACCTCCTTCCCCAAGTTGATAGAAAGCTTTCCAAAAAGTTAGTCTAATTTAGAGAGTTGTCTGGGGGTGAGAGGGTTGGTATAGTTCCAAAACCAAAAACAAAAAATCCAGCTCCCTTGGCTTTTCTGATAATGTCTTGTCTTGCCTTCTTTAATAAATTGTGCTCCACAGCTAGTCCTTCCCCATATGTATTTACTTCCATTTTAAGGGAAACCTATTGATGATGATGATGATGATGATGATGATAATGAAGATGAGTGCTGACTCAGCCTTTTTTAAAGAGCCTAGGCTCAAGAGAGACAGTATATCATGATGGATAGTGGGCCAAAATTGGAGTTAAGAAGACATCTTGCTGTGTAGGACCTTAGGCAAGTTCTTTAAAACTTCCTTATAGGCAACTTTTTATGACTTTGAGTATAGGTTGATAGAGAAGATTCCTTCTCAAGGAATTCCCTCTTTGATTAGAATTTTTAGGTCACTACTTCTCCTTAAAAGGACTCTAGATATTGCCCACTCTAGAAAAATTGGGGATAGGTACTTGACTTATAATTTTGTTGGTTTAAGGAGCTCCCAGAAGAGGAAACCGTTTGACCAGTACAGGTCAGCACCCACTATTTTTCCAACTCCTGTGGATAGGCCTGTGATCTCATTGGTATGTGACCTCCCCCATAATGAAATAAAATACCTCTCACTGCATCTATTAATAACCTGATACTGAGCTCTGACGTCATCTGTGTGGGAGCTCAATTGCCTCTAAATATTTCAGTCATCTAATTAACACAGAGAATATTTGTTTGAAAATTTAAAATACAAAAATAAATGATCGTATCATGTTTTTTTCCCTTTTACTAAGGAAATAAATGTCTGCTATTTGTGTGTATGTGTGTAAAAATATATATATATAATGTATTTACTAATGTAAATAAATGTAAGTCATCTGAATGATCTTTTTTTTTTTTTGTTTTTTTAAAAAGATCTTTCAGATGACTTACATTTATTTACCATCAGTAACTATTATTCATGAGGGACAATATAGCCTAGTGAATAGGAATTTGGGTTCAAGTCCTATCTGTAACACCAGGGAAAGTCACAACCTTTCATGTTGTTGTTCAGTCATTTCATTCTAGTCCATATCTTTTTGACCCCATTTAGAGTTTTCTTGGCTAAGATACTGGAGTGGTTGACCATTTCCTTCTCCAGTTCATTTTACAGATGAGGAACTGAGACAAATGGGATTAAGTGATTTGCCAAGGGTCACAAAGCTAATAAGGATCTCTAAGGCAAAATTTGAACTCAGGAAGATAAGTCTTCCTGACTTCAGGCCAGCTGCTTCATCCACTGTGACACCTACCTCCCTACCCAACTCCCTAGAACCATAAGTTCCAGAGCCCTTTGAGAATGTTCATTGGTGTAGGGATTTTCTTTTGTTTAGGGGATTTTTTGGTTGAGTAATTTTAAAATTTATTTTTGTTTGTTTATGTCACCACAGTTTCCCCCATCATTTCTCTCCCTTTCCTCCCAGAGAGCCATCCCACATAATAAATAATATTTTTAAAGAATTAAAAAAAGAAATAAAAAGGAAAAACTTAGTACAACTGATCAAAACATCAAAAAGTATATGTGCAACACTTGTGAACCTCCCACCTCTGCAAAATGATTGGATGGATGTGTCTTCTCATTTCCCTTTATTTTGAGTCATGCTTGTTCATTATAATTTTGCAACATTCACTTTTGGATTTATATGTATAATATTTCTTTCTGTTAAATTGTTATGTTGTGTATTGTTTTCTAGGCTCTGCCTCCTTTATTCTGCATCAGTTCATATAGATCTTTCCTTACTTCTCTGGATTCATTGTATTCATCATTTTTTACACAATTATATTTCATTATATTCATGTACCACAATTTGTTTAGCCATTCCCAAATTGAGGGGAATTGTTTGCAATTCTTTGCTATCCCTAAAAGTCCTGCTATATTTTAGTGTATGTAGGAACTTTTTTCTCATCATTGTCCTTCTTAGTGTATAAGCTCAGTAATTGCAAATCAGGGTCAAAAGATTCTGAGCACTTGAGTCATTTTATTTGCAATATAAATTCCAAATATATCTTGTTCAGCAATCCCTTATCAGAAAAATATAACAGAAAAATTTTTTCCTTATTCAACTGCTTCCCTTTTTATCCTAGATGTATTGATTTTGTCTATGTTGAAGCTTTTCAGTTTCATGCAAACAAAGTTATCTAGAGATAGGAAATTTCTCACCTGGACTTTCCTGCATTAATGTAATAAAAATAAAAACTAAGTATCTTTGGGGAGATTACCCACTTCCTAAGGAAGAATGTTGCTTTTTAAAATCAATTGGAATTAAATTATGAAACAGACTTTTTGAATATAGTACAACCCATTGTGCTATATAGGTTTGCAAAATGCTTCACTGTATAGCAAGACATACTAAACTGTGACCTACAGGTGGATGATGTGGCCTGGGATTGGGTCTGATAGCTCTCTTTCACTAACATACTTGTTCAATTTTCCCATTTTTTTTACTTCATACTTAATTTATAATGCATGACAAAGTGATAAAGAAATGGAGAGAAGAATCCATAATGACTGCCCCAGAGACAATAGTCAAATCAAAACCTGATAATTTCTTGAAAGGGCTGCAAGCCTTTGGGGCAAGTGTTTATTAGATGCAAATATGCAGATGAGCATCCTTATAAGCCTTCTAGCAATTCCTTCAGTTGGCCTTTAGGAAAATCCCTAGGAAGATGATTGCTCTCTAGTCTTTGGCTTTCTCTGATCTGAGAGTTTATTACCTTTTTAAAATTTGAACTTTACTACTAAGAGTTAGGTGACCCCATTCTCTCTGCCCACCTAGTAGAAAAGAGTGCTAATCAGACATCTTAACGTTCAACTTCGAATAACAAAACCTTTTAAAATGATTTTTTTAAAAAACCCTCCGTGTATGCATGCATTTAACTAGCCATTCTTTAAATTTAAGAAAACCATTTTCTCCTTAAAAACGTACAGATGAAGCATGCTACCTACTGTCTGATAGAGAGATGATAGATTCAGGCTACAGAATGAGACTGGTTTTTTGACATGACCAACACGGGAATTTGTATTGCTTGCCTGTGCAAATTTCTTAGGAGGATTTTCTTTTTCTCTTTTCTTTTTTTTCTAGCGTAAAGGGAGAGAAAGTACATATTAGTTCACTAAAAAATTTTAAGCACTGCTTCAGAGACTAGAAAATATAATTGTCATCATAATACTTATATTGTGTCAGGAACTATGCTAAATGACATACACTTATCTGAATTGAGCCTTGCAAGAAAAAAAAAAGTGGGAAATAGGGGCTGTTATTATCCCCATTTTTACAGATGAAGAAATTAAGGCAAATGGGTATATGGCTGGATTTAAACTTGTCTTCCTGACTCTGCTCTCTCCACTGCACAACCTAGCTATCCCAGACATGATCTATCATGAACTTAAAGATAGAAATAGGAGAATGTCAGTGAAAATCCTGTATTTCTAAAATGATAGGATTTTATTTATTTGTTTGTTTAGCTGTAGAATGAATTATTCTTTCGGTATTCAGATCTGTAACCAGAAGGCACTTTTTGAATTTAGAATTCAATAAAATATTCTTTTATTCAGTTGATATCCAAGCAGACCTGGGTTGGGTAATTGGATATATAGCTAGAAGCTGAGCCACTCTGACAGAGCATAGTAGACATCTCAATCAGATAGCCACCTAGCTTAAGGGCATAGATTGCATTTAAAAGCTTTGCCAAAAAGAACAGTCTTTTTTTTTTTTTGGAAGCTATTTAACTGACTGGTCAATCAGAATTATATTGGCTCTGTTGCTCTACTCTCAACAAAGTCAAATGACATCTTTGTTGATTAAGTGTAAGTCACATAAGTGGAACAGACTTTTCAATATTTGATGGCCCTTTCTTCTATAGCGCTCCATTTGGAGGTTCCCTTTAGTGTATTTCTTTCATTGGTGGCCAATAGCCATCATTCCAAGTTTCTCATCCTCTGGGCTTATCCCTTAGGTTGAAATACAATTTATCCTTCTTCAAACAAGAAAGGCATTTTAGGAATATTTAGACTCTACATTTGGTATGATGAGTCCATCATTATAATGAACACATTCCATGAAAAGTTCCCTCTAATGAGTTTCCAGATGTTATACATTTCAAGATTAACATGAAGGTCTTTTACTCTTCTAAATTTTATTAGATTACATGTCATTAATTTGGTCCTGAATAGTTTAGATAACATTTAACATTTACATTTCTAAAATGCTGGCACAGTTGTTGGCTAATTAATCATCTTTTGCCTTTGTGAGGTGAATATTCCTTTTTCCCATATTCCAGATGAGAAAACTCTACCAAGAAATTAAATGAATATCCTTGGCATCCTTACCCTCTCTTTCCCACTTCAGTTTAGACTTGATGCGGTTAGTGGCAGTGCTGAGAGTTGTGGGAACCACTCTTTGGTCATGCAGGCCCAACGTGAAGAATTCATGAACCCAAAATATTAGACTGGCAAAAGGAAGTTTATTGTTGGCACTGCAAAAGTCAGCTTTTGCTAAGAAGACTGACTTTCGAGTGACAAAATCCTGGCAGAAAGATAAAGGTTCTAGAGAAATCCTGGCAAAGAGATAAACTGAGGTGTTAATACTGAGAAGAGAATGTCTTCACATCGGGCAGGAGTTCTGGCAGCTATGTCAAAGAGGCAAAGCATACTATTTTGGACATTCTGCAAAGAATGAGTGAGCAGAAACCTATTTTATGAGCAGATCTTGGTAGGGGGAAGAAGAGGAGGGGGCAGTTTGAGCTGATCACATCAGGATCTCCCAATTGAATGAAATTACTTTGAAGGCTTTTTCGGACTGAATTTGAATGGGGATCTGGCTCTCAGTGGGGGTGGGGGGATGACTTGCTTTAGAAAAGGCCAGCTAGGAGGATATGCTCTCTCATAGATTCTCTGGAATCTGGGAGACTAGAAATCTCCCCTTTTTTACAGATCAAAAGTGGACACAATTTTAGAGTGTTAATTTTACAGATTAAAGGGAACACAAGTTTCACTCCCCAGTCAGACCCAGATCAGAAATTATTCAGACCTTACATTTATTCCCAGAACACTGGTTTCTGCTGTCTCTCAAGAATACCTTGAAATGAATTTAGGACTCAGTACAGTCCCAGCATAGAAAGGTTAAAGGTTTAATTATTAATCAGCAAAAATTTATTAAAAACCTACTACATGCCCCATTATTAAACCCTAGGGATACAAAAAAAAAAAAAAAAGGCAAATGATAATCCCTGCCTTTAAGGAGTTTACTATCAAAAAATAATGCTTTCACAATTCTGTTCCTTTCATAAACATTTTTAATCACATACCACCTGCAAGTCACTTAACTCCCCTATGCTCTAGACAACTTTCTAAAACCAAAAGTCACAGAGAAGATAATATATAGGGAGTTATCTCACCTGGCATTTCTCAATACTAATGAAATCACAGAACTAAATCCCATCCTGAAGGACAAATTCTCTATTTTTCCAACATGCAGGTTTATCCTTAAGACAATTAAAAAAAAAAAAAAAAAAAAAAAAGAAGACCCAAAAGGTAAGTATTGATGCAGTGAAGACCATTTGGTATATCAATTGTGTTTTGGAAGTTTTGTTGCTTTTCCAAGTCATTCTACCTCATTCTCCTGTGAGTTCTCTATGTAGAGGTCTTCATCTGAGCTGTTGGCATAGGAAAATTCAGGAGTTCATTCTTTACTCCTTTAATTGTATTTTCATTTTAAGGTACTATGCTGGAGTGATTTAAAGAATGAGTGACTTCCAAATAAAATAAATTGATTGATGAAACAAGGAAGAGAATAAAGAACCCCAGAAAACATCTTAACAGGGTGATTAGATGATGATTAACCCAGTCTTTAAACAACTGCTTCCCTGTGAAAATTCTTTTTTTTTTTTTCCCTGAGGCAATTGAGGTTAAGTGATTTGCCCAGGGTCACACAACTAGGAAGTGTTAAGTGTCTCAGACCAGAATTGAATTCAGGTCCTCCTGACTTTAGGGCTGGTGCTCTATCCACTTTAATACCTAGCTGCCCCACAGTGGAAATTCTTAATCTGTTGTTGTAGCCATGCTAATATCCAATCATTTATTAGTGGAAATTCCAATTTTTCAGGATATAAGTTACTTTGTATTTTTGCCACTGGGCAAATTTAGCAATTGGATCCACTCCTGACATTCAGAAAATGGATTTTTTTTTTTAACCCTTAGAACATAGATACCTTCCAAAGGTTGCTAAACATAAATTCAAAGATTTCCTGGTTGCTTAAAATGCTAATGACTTAGACAGCACTTAATGATAACCTCTAATGATAATGCATATATTTATATACATTTTAACTTTCTCTAGCTAGTAATGGTCAACTCTTCCTTGTTTATTACTGCTATTTGATGGTATATTTATTTTTCATGTTGCATAGATGGGTTACTAATGCATATATGAGCATGCTTTTCCCTATTTGAAACCCTCTTTGTCTTAATTACAGTCAAGGAAAAGCTTGGCTTCATTCCCAACGTACGTTGAAGGTAAGATGTGAGAAAAAAATAAAGCACTGAGTGATTTATAAATCTTTTTAGAATTCAGCTCTATGTAATACTGTACTTTAAGAGGATATATCTGGGAGGGAGGAAGGTCACAAGTGATACATTAGCACTCTCCAACAATTTAGAATAACAAAATTATAGTATTTCAAAGCTGGAAAGAATTTACCTAGATTATGTATACTAACTCTCTCATTTTGCATTTGAGGAAACTGAGGCATAGAGTGAGGTGACTTACCCAAAGCCACACAGGTACTTACTTACCTAAAGACATGAGATTAGAACTGGAGTCTCCTGATTCCCTTTCTAATGGATGTCAGTTTTAAAATATCTCCACCCAAAATGTAACAAATGGAAACAGAGGGACTTGGATTAGCTACCAGAAATACTTTACCAATACATTTAGAGTGATCAAAATTCAAATGAACTATGTAACGATACCAGTCTACAATAAAGATAAAATATACTCTCATTTCCCTAAGGTAGCTCAAATGTGGTCTAATCAAATGTCCTTTTGATGTCTTTTCCAAATTTATAATTCTGTAATTATAAACTGAGGAAAAATTGAAGTTGTTCATCTGTACCATTGAAATCCAGATCCTGGGTAGTTGGGTTTGTTTTGAGGTTGTTTTTTGTTTGTTTGTTTGTTTTCAGTTAATTCCTTGTATTCCAGTTAAAAATAAACAAAAACAACAGGAACAAAATCAAGAAAGGAAAGGGCAATCCTAAATTATTAGAAATTTTATCTAAGCTAATAAACACTCTTAGAACTTTTTCTAATGTGATATTTGAATCAGTTGGTAAGCATTTCTAGATGTTTTATAATTTTGAATTCTTATCAACAACAATGTCATAATCCAATGTCAAGTAGATAACAGCAACATAATTGTATATGTGTTCTATGGAGTGGGGAGGGTTGTCCACCTTCACATTAAACTAAGTACAGTGAATTGAGTATAGAGGAAAAGTGCTAACAGAAAATACTAGAGCATGCCAAATATAAATATGACCTTTAAAAAATGATAGTTCAACTATCTAATTTGCTTTTTAATTTGTATGTTTAGATACTAAGTTCTGAGGATATTGGGGGCTTTTTATCAGCATTCATTACACTGGAATTGATTACATATAATTCCATTGAAGATAAAATGAAGTGAAGACATATATCAAACCCTATCATTTATTTAAGACCAATATTATGGTCTTCCCATATGCTTGGTTTTTATCCAGTCATTTAGATATTATTTGAATTGCTTTCAAGTTCATATACACACCCACACCTACTATTTCAGAATGAAAAAGAAACCTTTTCAAAGGATGGTTAGTTCTGGGTTGTGAATGGTTGTATAATGTACACGGGCAGTTAGATTTTACTACAAAGAATACATTTTATTTTCTCTTTGTGCTTGAATTTCTGCATTCCTTATAGCCTTTCTCTTTTTTTCCCTGTGAACATCATGTTGTGACAAACACCCATATTTGAGTTGCAAAATAATTCCATCAATAGGATAACTATAGTTTCTATACTTTAATATTACATAGCTTCAAAAATGTCTGTTTATATTATAGAAAGACATATACTTCCCTGATATATAGTTAAACTTTTAGCTTGTGTTTTATGAATAATATTGTAATGCCAGAGATACTGAGGCAAGACAGAGATTAATATTTTAATAGTGGAGAATTTAGATTAGCCGGTCAAATAGGACTCTTGCTCTAAAGATGTCCGGCCACTAGCAATTAAAACACAGACGTTTTATAGGGCTCCATCTGACAGGTTGGGGGTCAAGAAGGTCAAAAGCAAGAGACAAAAGTATCTGGGGCAAGACATAGTGAGCACTACCCAGGCATTTGAGATAAGCCATCTGGAGTTTTATGACTCACTGAAATGTGAGAGTGACCAGAGCTTAATGGGGTAAGGAAAAAGGGGGAGGAGGGAGGGAGGAGGGAGGTGGCCATAATATTTTATTTAGAGTATAGCAGAACAATTCAGGGAAATAGGTATTACAATTCAGGGAAACTTTTAGCCATAAAGGCTAAAAGAGAAAAACTTGTCATCTCCCAGAACTTGTCATGGAACACTAAATAAGGATCTCAAGTGGTTAAATGGAAGAAATATACATTTTTATAGTGTTTGCTGCAAAAATTATTCTTGTTAAAAATACCAAGTAAGCCAGATAACAAATTCCCTTATTCAATTAGTAGCTTGTGCTTTGTTAAAGATTTCTTGGGAGATTTCTTAACTCTGTTGCAACTACTGTACTTTAATTTGAAGGAAATGAATGGATTACATTCTCTCCCTGCCTTGGTAAGCAACTCATTTTAGGGAACAGCTGTTTGAGCTCAAGATGAGTTTGACATTTACGGGTAAAAATTAAATTAATTGGAGAATAGCTCTGGAATAGGAGAAATGATCAATCTAAAAAAATCCAGGATTTTGCAGATGGAAGCACCCAGTTTAATTAAATAAACTTTTCATAAATACCTACTTTGTGCCAGTTGCTATGGTAGGCCAAAAAAAAAAATCCATTTGCTTTAATTGCTTAATTGAAATTCATTTGTAGGGATGTTTGGATTGGAGAAGAAAATATCTTTTCCAATAATATTTAAAGACTGATTGCCTCAGTCTTTCAAGGAAGTAAAATTCAAGGATTTGAAAAGTTCTTCCTTTAGCTCTTCCACAAGTAAGGGAGTTTGCAAGGAAGGGCATTTAAGATATTATATCCTACCTCAGACACTTATCTCTATGACCCAGGGCAGGTCAGTTAGTAAGCATATAATAAGTGCTTATTTTGTGCCAACACTTTGCCAAGCACTGGGAATACAAAGTAAAGTTAAAAACCCAATCCTTGCTCTCAAGGTGCTTATATTCTATTGAAGAAAACATATGTAAATAATAATACATATAAAATACACTAAGAATGGAAGGTCATTTCATAGGGAAGGCACTAGCTTGGATAGGAGGATACAAGGAGAAAGGCCTCCTCCAGAAAATAGGATTTGAGCTGAGTCTTGCCACAAAATAAAAAGCACCTCAGTTTTCTCACCTGTAAAATGAAGAAGTCATCAAGGATGTGGAAGAGAGGAATTTGTGCATCAAAGAGGATATTTGTTAATATCCCTTTTATCTTTATAGAGTCTGTGATTACATGATTATTAGTGCATTAGGACTGAATTCTTTCTATATAGTCAGAAAAGGATGGTTCATTTTGTGGTAAAGGAAGAAATATTGGAAGCCTGCTTGGGTTGTATTCACAACTTTGCCATTAATTAGCTATATGACTATAGGCAAGTTACTTGGACATCCGTTTCCTCATCTATAAAATGCAGAAATTGAATCCTTTTAAGTCCCTTCTAGCTCTATTACTCTGTGATATATATGGGACAAGATATAAGCACTTTAGGGAGAGAAGGTATTTAATTTTTTTTTTTAATCTAAAAGGGATGTACTAAAAAGGAAGTTCTACCAAATAAATTTTAATTTAAAATAAGGTTCAACTGTAAATCATGGTTAGTAGAATCTGCATTCTTTTTTTTTTTTTTTTAAGAGCCTCTATCCATTTAAAAAATGTAATGGTAGTAGCCTACTATGTACATTATTGATCAAAATTTAGTCTAGAATCGGTCTTTATGGGCTCCATATTGAAAATGTTGGTGTGTAGAATGGGCTGGGTGAAATTAATCTACAGAATGAGGGCAGAGTGCCATTGAGAAAGTACAGTAAGCTTTTGAATTGACATGTCCCTTGTGGGGATAATTTGTCTCCCAAATTATGAAGATGTGTAAAGATGTGCAGAATAGGGAATGATGTTTTGTTTTCACTCAGCAAACATAATCACCATGCTTTATGTCTCATCTAAATAATTTTCATATCATTTTCTCTACATAAATTGTTAGGGAGAAGGGTAACTTTCCCCTATAAAGGGGAAAAAATGTCTTCTCTTCTAATAACCCATTAGTTGAAAAAAAAAAAAAAAGAACAAAATAGATTACCTTTTCACAAATTTGTCAGTATACACAATTGAATAGGCAGGCTGAGTGAGAAGCCTGAATATGTTATTAACTTGTCTGAATGTGTCAGTGATAGTGAAAAGAAATGCAGAATTGAGTGATCTGTGTTCTGTCTGTCTCTAGCAGAATATGGCTTTGCTCATAGCTGTAGTTTTCTGTATTATAGTTCCAGGACCATGTGATCCCGAAGACTTGATCGATGGCATCATTTTTGCAGCCAATTACCTTGGCTCCACCCAGCTGCTTTCTGACAAAACCCCCTCCAAGAATGTTCGAATGATGCAAGCACAGGAAGCAGTAAGCAGAATAAAGGTAAGGGACTATGGTGTGTTGTTCATGTGGTGGGGGCGGGGGGGGGGGGGGGGGGAAGAAAGAGAGATTAAAAGTGCCAGAGTGGTTTAACATGGAAGTCTACCTCCTCCTTCAATATAAGAAATGTAATTTAAGTTTGTGAAAATCAAGGGTCTGACCCAGTTATTGTTCCTCCCACCCCAACCTCCCCCCAGTCTCTTAGACCATGCCCTCTATACAAAATCTGGAGGAATCTGGAAAAGAATTTGAGTTGAGAAAATATTATAATCATAATTGGTTATTGAAGTCATAATTTTCACTGATTTCTTATTCACTCTGGTTATATAGAATGGTAGCAGATTCAGATACTAAATAGCAGAGTGATTTACACAGAGTAGATTTTGTTCCTCATATTTAGTTGTCATAGACTTTGTTTTTGCTTAAGCCTTAAGAAATAACTCATAGATAGCCATTTAAACTAGGAACACCAAAACCCCAATTCATTAAGGACATCCCTGAGAGAAATGGTCATTTATTTCTACTCTAGTAACTACTAAGAATTTAAGCTCTTCTTTTAATAAAACTTTAGACCTAAATCCTTTAAAGAAGAGGTAAATTGAAGTTTCTCTTTTTTTGGAGTTGCATTTTTAGACCACTTAAGTGTCACTTAGGAAACATGACTACCTACCTCCTCCTCTTTAACTTTCTTTTCCTCATATACATTCCTAGGATCCACCATGGTGCTTGCATGGTAACATTAGAAAGAAAAAGATGAAGAGATGGAGCGTAGGAGTTAAAGATACAATGCTGAATCTATCGTTAAACAAATATCCCTAGAATATTTAATATGTAAGGCACCATACTAAGGAGTTATAATAGGTCTATTCCCACTTAGTTCTGGAAGAAGAAACAAGAAACACTGATTTAAAGGTAATTACTAGTTATGTAAGTCATTATATGTAAGACCAAATGATTCCCGAGGAAGGAGGGATAGAATATTCTACTGACTTTGTCTTAGTGGAGAATACTTCTTAAATGAAAATTCTTTGGATAAGACCATTAGCAGGTCAGAAACCTGTTAAGTAAGGAAGATAACTATGCATATCAAAGGACTTAATAAATTGATTTTTCATTTAAAAAAAAAAAAAAGCTTAACTCCTATCTTTCAGGTCTGATTATCATGATGATTTTAGCATTGTTAGCTCTCTTCAGGGCTCATCTAATAACTCTCATTTTATACAGAAAATGAGACCCAGAGCATCAAAGGTAGTGGGAGAAGACAAGGGAATAAGCATCTATTTAGCACCTTCTGTGTGGTAGGCACATTCAGATACTAATGAGTAGTACTGTACAAGGCAGGTACGATTATCTCCACTTTGTTGTTGAGGAAATTGAGGTAAGCAAAAGTTAAGTCACTTGCCCAGGGTTGCACAGCTTTTAAGTGAATGAAGCTAGATTTGAACATAAGTCTTCCTGACTCCAGACCTGTCTGCTTGCCACCTAGCTGCCTCAAGTGGCTTGTCCAGTGTCACACAGGTACTAAGTAGCAGAGCTAAAAATTGGAACCCAGGTCCTTCAACTTCCAATTTTAGCTCTGCCCTTAGATTTGAACACTGCCCTTAGATTTGAACATTCCTATGGTCTTCAAACGTTCCAAATGATTAAAAGTTCAAAATAAACACCTTTTGACTATTATCTAGAAAAAAATAAGTTAAAACCAACTTGAATCTTTCAAATATTGAATTATGGTGATATCAGAAGATAGATCTCAGCTTCAGTATATTTCTCCTTTTTAACAGTATTTTCTCAGTGGTCTTCAATAGGGTGAATCTTGTGGAATTATAGTAAGTACTGAGTACATGTAAATTAGAAAATCATTATCTCATCAATTCCACTGACTTGGCACCTTGTAAGAATCCTAACAGTGTGTTATTCTTCTTTTCTTTTTTTAAAATACATTCAGCTACCAAACACATGATCAAAAAATTTATTTTGCATTTTCACAGGGTTGATATCTCAAAGTTTTATGAACCACATGAAGTAGAATGCCCTGCCAGCTAGAAACACAACACTAAAGAACATCTGGTTATAAAGATATTTTTGTTCTCTCTAGGATTGAGATTTGGAGGGAAGAAGGTAGGAGGGAATACAGCTAGGTCTTCATTCAGGTAAAACATAAACCCTCCTACCCCCAACTGGTCAAATGTATTCAAATCCACACTATTTAAAGCAATAGTTATATAAAATATGGTAATTTTGTGTGGAAATATCTTGTGTGAATTTGAATAATATGAACATTTCAGAGGATTCACACTTATCAAGACCTAGTTGTGTTTGCTTAGAGCAATTTTCTGCAGCTAAATTAATTTGTTGTAAAATGGTAAATTTATTTCATTAATGATTTAGAAATATCATTTTAGAGAATGCTTATATAAAAGCATTGCCTTCCATTAAATATTTTATACCTCATTCCTTTTATATCCATTTAAATGTTTTTAAGATTAAAATTTAAAATTAAGATTTTTTTTTTTAAGATTAAAAGAGTTTACAACCCAGCCTACAGTTTTTTAAACTTGAAGAACTAACATGTCCAAAAATTCATACTTTATAATTGAGCATCCACTGGTAGATTGTTGGAGTCAGAGAAAATATCAACACATGGAAACATGTTTATTTGGAGTTTGAGATATTTGAAAACCTAATTTGGATTGTATTGTCATGTATCCAGAGGAAAGCCTGTGGACATATGTAGCTGTAAAAGGCACCAATCTCAAAGGGAGGTTTCATACTTCTCCATACCTGTCTGACATTTCAATAATGAATGAAGTGCTTGGCTAGAAGCATCAACAGGAAGCAATTGAGCATTTGTGCTGTAGTTCTTTTAAGAGTAACATTTATCTTCAGTAAGATGTAAGGTGAGGAGAAAGGCAAGGAAATAATAGGAAATAGGAAATAATAGGAAATTTTTAGACTATAAATTATTAGTTATGAGGCACTATAACTAAGTATATTTTGCAAATATTACCTCATTTGATTTTCACAAGAGCAAAGTAAGGGAGGCAAGTGTAATTATTATTCTCATTTTATAGTAAAGGAAACTGAGACAAAGATTAAGTGACTCGCTCAATATCATGTGGCTAGGAAGTGTTTGAGGCTGGATGAACTTAGCACTTCACGATTCAAATTCTAGTATTCTATACACTACAGCTTTGTTTTCAAGTCTGACCTAAATTGGCAAGGAATTTCTTCACACTATACCAATGAAATGAAATACTGTCATATAGTATTATTTTTACTGACAGCCTACTTTAATATACTCCACACACTTTTAAGGCAAGGATTCAATAAAAAAAAAGTATGTGGAGTACAGAGACCCTAAACCAAAATTGACTTGGAGATCTCTCAAAGTAAAGGTAGAAAGTTTTTATTAGACTCTTGGGAGAAGCTAGCTCTGTAAATCCAGAATAAGGAAAAACAGAGATTACAGGAATGAGAGCAGGATTAAATAAACAAGCACTGCCCAACCCCTCCCCCAAAATCCCCTTATGCAAAACCTTTAATCTAGATTGGCTCTTGTGATTACTTTTCCCTTATATGTCCAGTAGGGTGATAATGGGCTGACTAGAAATGAGGTAACTACATTAAAAGTTTCCTTTCTTCAAGTCACATGATTTCTGAGAAAGCAAAACTGAGGCCTAAGGCTTCTCTTACTTTAGCAAACAGTTTTCTTTGAAACCACATTGTTTGCCCCACATAAAAGTAAATAGAGTAAATATCATTTCCCTCATTTTCTAGATGAGGAAACTGATTGAGACAGTTTAAAGGGCCCAAAGTCACCCAGCTTGATTACATGAGGTAGAGCCTAGTTTCAAGGTCTCCTGACTCCAAGTCCAGTGGATTTATCATCTAATATAATCAGTGGAGAAGAAGAAGATGGAATCAATCTATGAAGCTCAGTTCTTCCCTTTCCCCAATTATAGTTATTTTAGAGAAATGAATAAGCACTATCTTAGCTGAATGACCACTCTCCAGGGTCAGGATTTCTGGATGTTATTGGCCTTTTTTCTGCCATGAGTATCCCTTTTGGCTTGCTTTGAGAAGTCATTATTCTTTGAGAATACCCCAGATGCTTCCAGAAGGGAATCCCTTGGCCTCTTTTCTTTGATTGGATGAGGGAAACCAACTACAATGTTAATTGTGAAATAATGAGAGGTAACTATGTTTCTCCCTGATCCCAGAAAAGCTTTTCCACACAGTATGATATTTTTCAACTCAAAAGACAGAGGCACCATCAAAGTGTTTTCTCCTCTCCTAATTTGGCTCACACTCCTTTTCCTTGTTCTCATTGTCCTTCTGACCAATGTGCTTTTTTTCTTTGCACATCCTTGTTTTTTATCTGTTCTCATTCCCACCAAGTTGAGTAATGATACACCAGATTTTTCTTTCCCCTTCAAAAAGAAAAATTAGAGAAACCATTTTTTCTACAGATTAGTTCAGCTTTGATAGAATAGCCTTGTGTGCATTGCAGAGTATATTTATCCATTTTTTCTAATATTGTGAAGCATAAATTAATAAATCCAGGATTATGGATTATACCTTGGCTTTCTTTAATTTTAGAAAATCTTGATGATTGCATGGTTAGTCATACAAAATACTTTTCATGTACCTATTTTTCATCATTTATTCATAAGGTCTGACATTTTCCAAGTTTAAGCAGGTGATTTGTTTGAAACAAAAAATAGTTTCTCCCAAGAGTTACAATTTATTTGTAGAATGGAAACTGTCAGTGTGGCTATGATTAAATAGGTAAGTTTCCATTTTACTTAAGTGACTCAAGACAGCTGAGTAGTAAGTCCTAATTAATTAATAAACATGAAGATTTAAATGGATGCTGCTTTTTCTTGCTTTTATAATGCATGATCTCATTACACTTTCTATAGATCACTTTCCTTTAGTCCAGTTTCTAAATCAGGCTTCAGGCCAGCATATCTTTTACTACATTCTGTCCAAATCATGAATGTAAATTTGTTTTAAATCATTAAGGTTTTAGACCTGATCTGGTATTACTCAACTGCTTAAAATAAAATAAACAATATAAATTAAGTGAAAGAACCTTTTGCTCAAGTCATTTGTACATTGGATCCTCTTTCCTTCTGATCTGTTCATCCCAAATTTATTTTGGACACTCCTGCTGTAATTGGCATATCTTGCTTCATGGGATTTTGCCAGCATCTGCTTCTTCAGGCCATCAAATAGGTTTTTATGTCAAATGATATTAGTGATTTGTTGGTTAGGACATTCAGTGATGAGTCCTGGATTATCACAGCCAATACAGGGTTAAAAAGACAAAAACTCCCTCCAATATTCCAGGAAGAGTTGTTTAATGTGAGAATTTCAGAAGACACAATGAAACTTTCCCTGGCAATTATCTTAGGGTCACCAAATTGTAATGTGGTCTACAATCTGAGGAAAATTACTCATTAGAAGCTAAAATCCATTATATCATAATTAAATAGCATTTAGGGCATAACTTTGCAGCTGCTGCCTTCAGACTTTTTCAGAGTAAAACATTCATCATGAACTTAAATGCAGCCAATGAAAACTGTGTACTGAGTATAGGATAGGGGGTCTGCTAGTTTTTCAGGCCTTTTAGTGCCTAGGAAGTAATATTTGATGCCTGACTCATCCTGTTTCTCCACGATAAGGCAGCCCAGCAAACCACTAATTAATTAATGAAGCAGAGATTTCCTGCTGGAACTAAAATGAGCTCTCCTACCAGGTGAGTACCAAGCTAAGATGGCAGTCCCATCATTTTGAGGCAGCAGTATCTTTGGATTTTTCATTAATTTAATAATAATTTATAGGATTGGTATCTACAGAGTATAAATTATCGAAAGAGCCCTTAGTAACATTTTTCTTGTAAGGAAGAAAGATTTTTTTAACTAATTCTGGACACATTATGGCTAGTGACAAGAGAATGAAAATGAGCAATTGCTTCAGGGTTTGCTACTGAATTTAACTTTAGAAAACTGATTCTATTCAGAGTGAAATGTTTCAAGGCCAGCCTTCTTTCCCCCATATACAATTAGACCGGGTGGTAAGCCAAGCCCTTGATGTTGGTTTGTAAATTCCCCTTTTTGACTTTGAGTCTCTGAAAATCCTTCTCTAACCATTCTCCTGTCTCTATTTATTCCATGCTAAGCAGATGGCCCAGAAATTAGCCAAAAGCAGGAAGAAGGTGCAGTACTACAAATTCATAAGCTTGGTGTGATGCCTGTCCTTTTCATTTACTTAATTTTGCTCTTCCTCCTCTTTTGTGTTGTTTTTGTTTTTGTTTTCTGCATCCAGCAAGTTTCTGTTCAGATTTACTTTTGAGTCTTCATATAAAACCAGCATTTCTACAAAAAAAAATTAATTGCCTAAACTGGCCATTTTCAGTTGCTTGTCATTTTCCATTTCATGTTAGAGCCAAGAATGAATGACAGGGCAAAGATTGGAAATACTCCTTGGGTCAGGCAGTAGTAATCTATGTGTTTTCTACTCATTAAACAGGATTGATATGAAAGGAACTTGATTGTGTTCAACAGCTTAACTTTAAAAAAAAGTTTCCCTTCACATTTTAGCATATGAGAGTTTCATTCAATTTGTGAATATGTCAAATTGCTGGATGCAAAAAAAAAAAGAACTGGCAGTACCCATAGACTCAACATTTATGATTAAACTCAAAGATAATCCTAACTGAGGCATTCTGTGTATGAAACTTCTAGATGCTTTTATGACCTAATCTCAACAGCACAGGCTGCTCAACAGCAACAGATATTTGGTCTATATCTTTATCAATTGTATAACTTCTGCAGTGAGTTGTTTTGCTAAAATAATTTTTGTTGCCTTTGTGTGATCCTGAGGACCTTCTTATCAGAACTGCATTGAAACATCTTGATTTGCATCTGCAGTCAACATTTTCCCCAGAAGCCCAGGCTTGGAACCAACCCTAAGCTCCCATGGGCTGTTGGTGTGAAGATAACTTTGGCTGAAAGTGCCCTTCTCATTCAAAATAGGATTGGAATCTTTTCTTTTTTCTATAGAATGCTTATATAAGTCATTCCTGCTACAATGGGGTACTACACTGTTCCATTGGGGGAAGACAAAGGAATTAATTTTAAAAAATGTAACCATGTAATACAATAATTCTAACTCATTTTCATGCCTACAGCCCCAGCTTTCATGCCTTTGTCCCCCCTTCAGCTTTTGCAAGCTCCAATATATTTTCTGCATTGCTGTTCTGGTGACTGTGTCTTGGTTCCCCTATTTGTGACCTAACTGATTTCTTAAGAATGCTTAGTTGCAAAGGGGAGTTAATATACCTCCTGGTTCTTCTTCCAGGCTCCTGAAGGAGAATCTCAGCCCATGACAGAAGTAGATCTCTTCATCTCTACACAGAGAATAAAAGTCTTGAATGCAGATACACAGGTATAGATAAGCAACAGCTTTTCCTGGAGCTGAGACTTGTTAGGATAATAACTTTCAAAATTTAACCCACTCTTCACATGGGTTTCTTGCCAGCATCCTAACTGCAAACCCTCCATTCTACTGGAGTTAAATTATTCTCTTTTTGTACTATCATACTGAGAAATGGTTTAAGCCTTTTTAAGAACTAAAGAATAAAAAAAAAATCATAGAAAATTTGTCAAATATTTATTTGCAAGTTTAAAGCAAAGGCTTTTAATCTTAGTATCTTTGAACTTTTAAAAAATTTTGATGACTATATTTCAGTATAATTGGTTTTCTTTGTCATACATACATTGTACATTTTATGTATTTGAGAATATTATTCTGAGAATAATAATACAGCAGAAAATTGTGATAGAAAAATTTAAGAATCCTTTGACTTAAAATATCTAAATTCAAATCCATAAATCCAGCTAGATCAGCCTGATAAGAAATTTTCTATTATTTTAAAGTATAGCAATCCCCCTTAGATATTTTACAGAAATGGATTCAATTCATATTTCTTTTCACCTGTCATAAATTGGTTCCCCAACCTTAGGAAGTAGCTGAAGTAGTATTGAGAATTCAACTATAGGTTATACATAAATCTGGAAACTAGGGCTACATGTTCAACAAGATCTCCCTACACTGAGTTATTTTAAAGCTGTTATTCACAGACTCTTATGAGTGATGTGTGGGAAAAGTACAAGTCTGAGCTAGGCATGGTTAGATGTCATATGCTTCCTGCATATTCTGATCCCTGGCCATAGTATTTCTCTTCTCTCCTCCCAATTCTTCTAGGAAACAATGATGGATCACCCACTAAGGACCATTTCCTACATTGCAGACATTGGGAATATTGTTGTGCTGATGGCCCGCAGGCGAATGCCCCGTTCCAATTCCCAAGATAATGTGGAAGCCTCTCATCCATCCCAGGATGGGAAGAGACAATACAAAATGATCTGCCATGTCTTTGAATCTGAGGATGTAAGGACTAGTTTGCTTCAATTCTGGGGGCTGGTGGTCAGGCAAAGAATTTCCCTCTTGTGATGTTGAGTTGAAATGAAATGAAATGATGAAGATGAAATGAAGAATGATTCAGTGATGTAATGGTAAAATGTTTAACTGCCCCCCAAAAGAACACATGACATACTTTTATGTTTAATTTACATTTAATTTAACATTTTCTCCATCCCTGCTTAAATCTAGATAACCAATGAAACAATAAATCCAACCCTGATTTGCAGAATTCACTGGTTTCTGAGATATAAATACTCACAGTGAAAATTTAACAATCAGTTTTTGAGAGTCTATTTGAGCTAGTTCCAGCACAGTCCTAATTTATTTCCATGGAGCCAAAGAATTAAAAAAATAATCATTGAGTCTTTATAGTCCCTTCATTTTATAGATGAGAAAACTTAAGCCATGTGAGCTAAGTATCTTGTCCAAGGCTTCCCAGAAGTAGTCAGTAGCAAATCTTGGAATCACCTGGATCCTAGTCCCAATGTTCTCTCTATTATACATGCTGTATCTCTCTCTTACTGACAGCAAGTTTTTTTTTCTCTCCGCAAAAAATATACATTTCCTACCTCCAGATGAAATCCCAGATTCTCCAAACTTTTTAGAAAAAAATGTAAAATTTGTTTGTATTGAAGCAATGTAGCATAGGGGATAAAGAGCTGGCCTCAGAATCCAAAAGATCCCAGTTCCAGGCCTGCTTCTGAAACAAGCTGGTTATGTGACCCTGACTTCTCACTGCTTTGTGGCAGAGGGAAATAAATAAAAATATAGCAGGACACAAATAATGTAAATGTGTAGTTTTCTAAATCAATATTCAGCTTGCCAGAATTCTTATGTATGGTTTGATAGCTTCTATTTCTATTTGAGCTTGACCCCACTATTGTATATAATTCTGTAAGTTCTAGAGAAGGTATATTGATAGAAGGAAGAATCCTACACCTTAGTGGGTGATTTTCTACCTCAATGGAAGGATTAGAAGAGGTCAGATTTTATAGGCAATCTGAATGAATCATGTCTCTTCTAAAGGAATCTGGACAGCCTGGGTTTGGGGACGGAAAAGAAAAACAATCAAGAAGGAATGGCACCCATTTTCTATTTTATCTGCTTTTTCTGCCTTTCAAATTGGTCCTGGCAAGAGAAGTATCTGTATGGCTTATGCTAAAATATTTTAAAAGTTTGTTTATTATTTTTTTTCTTTTTGGACACCGACCCAATAACTAGATAATGCCTTGCACAAACCAGGTGCTTAATAAATGTTGTTGAATTAAACCAAATCACTATACATTTATAATATAGAGTAACAGGGGCCAATTCCAAATCACCACTAAGGTGGCACTGGGGTAAGTCTCATGTCTCTGGTTCTGCATTTGAGATGAGGCCAACTTATCTATTTAATAGACTCAGATTCCACAGCTCTGTGACAAATAAGGAAATATTACATCAGTGCTGTTGATAAGGGATTTTTTTTAAAGTCTGTAATGAATAAACTGTGTTCTTTGTAGGGTGTTGCACCAGAAAATTAACTCTGGTGGCCTAGTTGCTTGACTCCCTGAAAAAAGAAATGGATTTCTTTTTCAATAAATGTTTCTTTAGTAGTAGGATTAAGTCACTTCTGTCCAGATGCTTAGTAGTCCTGACTAGAAAATGTTATTTTTAAAAAGGAAACCATAGTTTACTTATTTGAAACTTGACTAGGATAGAATCTGTTAACATCTTTGTAATCTTGCCTCTTGTTACTAAAGACACTCACGGGATCATATAATTACAGATTTAGAGCTGGACACTCCCCCTCAGCCCATCCTCCATTTTAGATATAAGGAAACTAAGGTTCAGTGACTTGCCCAGGATCATACAGGTTTTTCTTAGTCCAAGTCCAGGCATCCATCCAATAGTCCCTGCTGTTTCCTCCCCACCCCCACCCCCGTTCTTGATCTAAAATATCATCAAAATGATGCCACTTAGTAGGCATTAGGTAAAATTCTTCCCCTTGTTCTTGAATCATTTATTTAAAAAATATGCTAGAAGAAAGTGAGGAAATACTTCAAATTCAGAATTTTGAGTTTCTCAACTTAAGCCTAAATATTGGCTTAATGATTGCATTCACAGCTGAATTCCTATGAAAGCAACCTTTTGCTTGAGAATCTGGATTTTATATTACCTTTCTTGAGGCCTTTTTAAAAAATAATGTGTTTCATTTCCTTCTTGTTTTCTTATGAGAAGGGAATAAGGAAAATTAAGAAAAAGTAGATGACAGAGCAAATATTATTCCCGTGCTCTCAGGCAGCTCAGAGTGGCTGTGTCCATTCATGATACTCAGAAAAGCTCCACCAAGGGAAGAGTATTTGTGCTTCAAGGCACATTTTTTAAATCAATGAATCAAAATCTTATAATGTCCATTTGAACTCCTTACATAAGAAAGACTATTATTTATCATATCCTTTATGCAAATTCTTACATGTAAACAACCACTTTCTTCTCCAAATAAGAGATGTTTCTTTTATTGCCTGGAACACAGGGGGTGTTCACTAGCTCTTGTGACTAGAGTTCAGAGAGTGGTAGGGAAAGAAGGATTGAAAATTATGGAAGAGATTAAATCATAAATCAGAAACCATCTTGTTCAACACTTTCATTTTATAGATGATGATGTGACTGTCACATAGATATTAAAGATTGGGTCTTCTGACTCCAGAACCAGTACCTTTTTTTTGAACTATGCGGCTTTCTAATTATTATTGTTATTTTTTAAATTCCAAATGTATTTATTTATTATAGCTTTTTATTGACAGAACTTTCTAATTATTTTAAACCTACACAAATACTGTGAAATGAATACCAACTCTGGAATCAGAGGACCTGTGTTCAAACCCCACCTGGGATTTCTAGTATCTGGATGATCTAGGCAAGTCATTTGGGCTTCAGTTTCTTTATCTGTTAAGATGAAGGAGTTGGACTAAGTGACCTCTGAAATCCCTCCCAGCTCTACATTTATAACTATGATCCTTAATGCCCAGAAGATTTTTTTTTTAATGTAAAAATACTTAATTTTTTTTTTTTTGGCTGAACCAATTAGGGTTAAATGACTTGCCTAGGGTCACACAGCTAGAAAATGTTAAGTTTCTGAGGCCAAATTTGAACTCAGATCTTCCTGACTTCAAGCTGGTGTTCTATCCACTGCACCACTTACCTGCCCCAATATCTAAAATTTAAACCTTGAGAATACATTCCTACTGGGAGAAGTTCCAGAAGCTCTCAACCCTAACCTAAGAGACCAGTCATTGCGTTGTTAAATGCTTGATCTTTGCTGTTTTAGCTCTCTTTCTTTGGCTATTCCTAGGCCCAGCTGATTGCACAGTCCATTGGTCAAGCCTTTAGTGTGGCCTACCAGGAATTCCTCAGGGCAAATGGAATCAACCCAGAAGATCTCAGCCAAAAAGAGTACAGCGATCTACTCAACACCCAAGACATGTACAATGATGACCTGATCCACTTCTCCAAGTCTGAAAATTGCAAAGATGTAGGTATCTCCCTAACCTTCAGGCTGACTACCATGAATACAGGGCAGAAAATAGAGGACAGTATGGAGTACTATTCCTGGGAGGCAGAAAGAGAAGGAGGAATGTCCAAGGGAAAAATGAATACACAGAATGGGGCATTTTTTTTTAAATCTAGGATCCCACATTGTTTATTGAATTTATGTAAATTTCTAAGCTAGGTTTAGAAGAAGATGTAGACACAGTGGTTCTCAAACCTTTGTTCTCAGTATCTTCGTGTTGTTAAAAAACTATCGAGGATCTATTCAAAGAGTTTTTGTTCACACGGGTTATATTTATAGCTATTTACTATATTAGAAATAAAAAATAATTTTGAATTCGTAGATCCTCTGAAAGGGTTTCAGAGACCCCAACAATTCTTTGGACTACACTTTGAGGACCACTGATGTAGAGGAATATTATCTTGTAAGAGTTAAAGACAACTCTGATATAACACCTGTCAGATGAATGAATCAAATAGAGCAAAAGTGCTAGAGAAAGTTTTATGACCTTCATGAGATTTGAGCTGGGTTCAAGGATGAGTAGAATGTAGGAAGGTAAAGATTGAGTGTGGAGTTACTATATCAGGAAGATAAACCTTGTAAACAGAAGCCTAGAGGCAGGGAAACAAGATATATTTGGGGAACAATAAGACCATTTTACCTATAGCAAAATTTATGTAGGGGAGTAGAGGCCAGGAAATTAGATTGAATCCAGATTTGGAAAAGCTTTTATTTTATGGTGATTGCTTTTGGGACCCAATCTTGACACTAGATTTTGGGTATTCAAAGCTGACTGCCATCTCCTTTTCCCTGACCCCAACAAAAGCATTTTGATGTGCCCTTTCCCTTTCTCCCCCACTTTTTCTCCAGTTGTTAAGTCCATATTTTGATTATGGTCTTTCTATTTGTCCTAGATTACATCCTTGTCCTAGATTACAAATCAATGATTGTCAGTCCTTTTTTGAAATCAGATAATTTTTTGTTGTTGTCATTATTGGGGTGAGACAGGAGAGAAACAGACCTGTGATTTCTTTGGTACAGGGAGATGTAAATGAGGAACCTTCCTCTAACAATGTAGGTGTGTACCTGATCTTCAACTTAACATTCTTAGAGGGTTATCAAGAAGTTAATTGACTTGCCCTGGATCATCTAGCTAATGTGTCATTGGCTGGACTCGAACCCAGATCTTAACAATTCTGAGGCCAAGTCTTTAAGCATCATGATTCACTGTCTTTCTGTGGTTACCTTATCCCTACAAAAATTGAAATGGATTAAAATTTTATTGGAAAATTTGGGAATTTCAGAAATAGCTGGGAGTTATTATGAAGTGTTACTTCATATATTTCTTAAGCATTTCTTGCTTAAGTCATGCACACAATAGACATTTAATAAATCAGCAGCAACTCACATTTATGTGGTGCTGTTTAAGGTGTGCAGAGCCACTTCACAGCAAAATTGTGATGACAATAATAATAGATAGCAATTATGAAGTACCTTAATGTTTTCAAAGCATTTTATTTACAAATATTATCTCAATTGAATCTCACAACAATCCTGAGGCCCTATCATAATCCCTAATTTACATATGAGGAGGGTGAGGCTAAGAGAGTTAAAGTGATTTTCCAAGGAGCACACAACTAATGAGGCCACATTCAATCTTCCTGAATCTGAGGCTAGGGCTCTACCCCCCACCATCACCACCTAGTGCAAGTATTTTATTATATCCACTTATTTTATGGCCCACACCTGTGATTCCATTGTATAGAAAACTCTCTAGGCCAATGCAGAAGTTGCAACTGTTGTGCAAATCACAGTCTTGCTCTAGAGTGGTCTGGGTTTAAAAGTTAGAAGTCACACAGAAGCTGACCTTCAGTATGGGTCATCATGCTTTTCTAGTCATAACACTCCTCTCCCTTTCACTTTGTAGATGAAGAAACAGAGGCACCCCTATAAACGTGAGAGCCAGGACTCAAGTTCAGGCATCTTCTAATGTCACATCTTGCAGTCTTTCGACCAGCTCATGTTGCCGTTCCTAACTATTAAATATCAGATGAAAAACTTAGAAAATAACCTGGCATTTACTAGGTGCTGGAAGTAGGGGATGGGTGGAGGTAGGTACAAAAGTTTCTTAGGCTCTTTCTGAGCGAATACTATATAAATTAACCCAGAAAGTATTACATGTAAACTACATGTAAAAATAATTTTCAACATTTGGGTTTTTTTTTTATTTTGATTTCTAAATTCTCCCTTCCCTTCCCCCTCTCTGAGATAGTAAGCAATCTGACAAGTTATATATATCCAATCATGTAAAACATTTCCACATTAGTCACTGAAAGAAATATTCTTAAGTGATCAATTATTTGAAACAAATTTAAATGCACAGGCTATCAGAAAAAAAGGAGAGAGAGCAATATGGAAAATAGATTATTTCGGAAAAGTGAGGAAGGGAAGGACCTTATTGTCTCTTGCTATCACAGACAGTGTCTGATTCAAGCTTTATGTGTTTCTTCTTTTTCAGGTTTTTATAGAGAAGCAAAAAGGTGAAATCCTGGGTGTGGTAATTGTGGAATCTGGCTGGGGATCCATCTTGCCAACAGTGATCATAGCCAATATGATGCATGGAGGACCAGCAGAGAAATCAGGAAAGCTAAATATTGGGGACCAAATCATGTCCATTAATGGTACCAGCCTTGTTGGCCTCCCTCTTTCCACTTGTCAGAGCATTATTAAGGTATCTTAATCATATCTGGGGGATTGTGTATCGTAGATTAAAAGACTTAAAAGCAGAACTATGGAGTGGTAGCTTTGAAGGCTCTTAAGAGATTCTGTTGAAAAAAAGTAATTCAAAAGCCAAAAATAAGTTAGAAAAAGCAGTTATTAGATATTCATAATGCCTGATATAATGGAATACTTTTGTTCTTCAATGTTAATCATGACTAGTCAAGGAAACTCACCAGTTTACTGCTACAGACTTGGCATGGCTCAAGTAGTGTGCCCTGGGAAAGTCCATGGAATCCCTAAACATTCAAATAGTTATAAAACTATTTTTATAAGCAAAAAATTTGATGGAAAACTGAATGTGAATATTATTAGAAGTCAACCTGGTAGTGCACAGGTTTTGGAAGAGTTAATTCTTTTCCTTTTGTACAAGTTATTCCTGATTAAGTAGCACAAGACATGTATTTCTAGGCATTTCCCTAATGTTCAGGATAGTGCTTTGGTTGGTTTTTCTCTGCTAAAAAACATGGCTCATTAATTGAGGCTTAAGATCAAAAAAGGGACATCTAATGTTCATGATTCCTTGTTTTTGGTGTTGGGTGGCATTTCCCCTAGTACTTGCATGCATTTCACTGTGTGCTTATTAAGTATTTATTAAGCTTTTACTGTATGCCAAGTATATGTATTTGTTTACAAATACAAGTAAAAAGACAGTCTCAGATCTCAAAAAACTTCCATTCTAATGGAGAAAGTTTGAAATTAGGGTTGAGGGAAGGAAGACAAAATCATCTTAAAAACATGCCTCAGGGCAGTTAATGTACTGGCCCTGGAGTCAAGGGGACATGAATTTGAAGGTGATTTCAGCCATTTACTTGCATTTACCTTAGGCAAGTCACTTAATGCTGACTGCCTCCAAAAAAAAAAAAAAAAAAAAAAAAGTTGTTTTCTTTAGTGGATTTTTTCCCCCATTTGGCCAATTATCATTTTAAATGGAATTGTTTTCTTCAGTCAATTTTTTTGTGCTTATATTTCCAAGCTGTTGATTCTTTTATACACACCTCCCATTTCTTTTCCTAATCTTTTTTTCTGCCTCTCATGTTTGATTTTTAAAATTCTTTTAAAGCTTTTCCAAGAGGGATTTTTTGGACTTGAGATCAATTCATGATCCCCTTTAAGGTTTCTTATACAGGTCTCCATGAGATTGTTGTCTTCGTCTGATTTTATATTCGGATCTTCTCTGTTGTAATGGTAGCTTTCTATGGTCAGGGCTCTTTTTTGGTTTTTGCTTTTTTTTTTTTTTTTTTTTTTTTTTTTTTTTTTTTTTTTTTTTTTTTTTTTTTTTAAGTTAGCTCTGCTCCTGGGACACAAGGGAAATTGCACCAAGCTTCTTGTGTTGGGGGCCTTTCTGCTCTGGGGCCTGCAGTGCTGGTGGCTAGCCCATTGAGCTGAAGTGGCTCTTCTTGTACTCTTGATTTTGTGGCAATTTGCCTTCTGCGTTGGGGCTAGAAGCCTTATAGCTGGCCTGCTCTGCCACTGCACTACTGATGTAGGACCACAGAGCCTCAGTTTGCTGATCTGTTTTGCCTCCCACTCATTTGCCCCGACACCATTTGCACTAGGCTGTGCTCCTCTTTTACTCAAATGAGACAGACCTTTTCTGAAGTCCTTCTATATTCTTTTGGGCTGGGAAATTGTTTCACTTTGGTTTTGTGCCATTCTGTTGCTCTAGAATTAGAATTTTAGAGGCTTGATTAAGTTGTTTAAGTTGTTAAGAGGGAAAGTTGGCTGAGCTCAGGTAACTTCCTGGCTTCTCCCTACCATCTTGGCTCTGTCCCTATTGCCCCCAATTGCCTCAAAAAAATTAATAATGCCTCTTAGGTATGTTTTTTGGAATACCTCTAGAATGCTAGGTATAAAAACCAGTTGATCAAAAATAGTCTACTGTACCTGAAAGTAGACTGTGTCTACATTAGGAGGTTTTGTGTTTTTTTGTTTTGTTTTTTGTTTTTGTTTTTTTGGTATGTCAGGGACCCTTTTGGCAGTCTGGTGAACCCTGGGCATTCCTTCCCAAAATCATAAGATAGAATATAGAATATATAGAATTACAATGGGAATCAAGTACAGTTATCAGAATATTCAAAAAATGAGTTTATAGATCCCAGGTTAAAGACCCCTGATCTATACTAAATGGAATGTTCATGTTTTCTAAATCTGAATCCCCAAATATTATTTAACTAAGATATTTGGCTCTTTCTGTTCAAAGAGCCAAAACCATTAAATTAGAGAGGAAGGGGAATCAATAAGGGAAAATATCACATAACTAGTAAATATATAAGGACAAATTTGAATTTAGGCCCAGTTATTCATTGTACCATCTTGCTTGCTTCTGAGGTATTTCAAAGTTGCATAATGACTGATTTGGACTCAAAGGAAGAAAAAACTTTAATTACATGTAATTACAATTAAATTTTAATATGCTCTGGGCATTACTCAGGAATGTGGATCCACTGTATGACACCCTAAGAGTTTTTTTAAGTGTCCTGATTAGAAGAGAACTTTACTCAGGATGAATATCACACATTGCTCACTTTAAAAATAAGATTCCTAGTATGAAAATTCATGGTTTATATAGTGAATATATATTTATAGGGTGAATTTTTTGTTTTCCATATACCAGCATTTGCTTATTTTTAAATGAGAGAATAGGTGTTTTTAAAGCTCTATGTAAATGTGATTTATTAAGGTTTATAATGTATTCTTTGCTCGACAATCCTGTGGTACAGAGTGCTAATATTATAAATAGGGCAAGTGAAGTAGTGAGAAGCAGTGTGGAGTAGTAAATAGAGAGCCTTTCTTGCCTTGAAGTCATCTCATTTGATCTTCAATAGTAACTTTGGGAGGTAGGATATATTATTATTATTTTCATTTTACAGGCAAGGAAACTGAGGCAGAGAGAAATTAAGGTATTTGCTCAGAGATCACATAGTAACAATCTGAAATCATATTTGTGCTCAGATCTACTAGGTGGTTCAGTGGATAAAGTGCTTAAGAGACTTGAGTTCAAATGTGGCCACAGACTCATACTAATTGTGTAATTCTGGACACGTCCCTTAATCTCTGTTTGTCTCTGATCCAGTGAGATCCTAATTAAAAATCACAGTGCTTAGGCACCTAGTTAGCACCAAATAAATGCTCTTAACTATTACTATTTTTCCCTGACTCTAGATCCACCTCTCTATCCCCTTCCCCCCACCTAACTTTATAGAAAAACTAGATTTTTCTACCTACACTCCTCACAGTGAATTTAACAAAGACAAAAATTATCTATCATGCTCTAAGTTACCCCAAATTTATAAAATAATAGAATATAGTAGAGATTTCCTCAGTTATGAGAAAAAGCCTGTCATTACAACAAGATTTATTCCAAAGAAGAAACACAAGAAGGCACTTATTCCCCTCTTTTGCAGAGATGGGAAGCTATTTTACATCAGGCTTTTAAAAAAATGTTTGTTAATTTTGCAGAACTTTAATGGCTTTAAATTGCATTAAGACTTTTGGGGCACCTTATATAAGTGTAGATGGTATCATTGAAATAAAAGACAGTTGTTGTTCAATTGTTTCAGTCATTTCCAACCCTATGTGGGGTTTTTTTTGACAAAGATACCAAAGTCATTTACTTTTTCCTTCTCCAGCTCATTTTACAGATAAGGGAACTGAGACAAGCAGTGTTAAGTGATTTGCCTAAGAGTATACAGCTATTAAGTGTCTGAAGCCAAATTTGAACTTGGGAAGAGGAGTCTTCTGACTCCAGGCCTAGAATACAGAAATAACAGGTGGCTTGGTATAATAGAGAGCTGGCCTACATTCCAATCCCACCACTAACACATACTCTGTACCAGCAAAATATCATTTCTATCATTTCCAGTCCTCACCCCATTATTGAAACAATAGTTAAAAGGCAGAATTTGTCATTTCTTCCTGAGGAGGGACCCAAAAAAAAAAAAAAGTGAGTTAGTTTAAATCCCCTATCCCAGCTAAGAGCAATCCAAGAAAAACTCTAGAGGGGTATATAAGGAAGATAAAAGGATACATTGTCATGCATAGTGACTAGATATTCTGATGACTGATATTTACTCAGATAGACCTTACCCCGTTGCACCACTAAGAAATATCAGGTCATTTGTCACACAGTTTTTTATAGGGACCTTTGGGAGACACCAGAAGACATTCATCAGTATCTGCACGAAATTAAGTAAACCAGAGAGCATCAACTAAATTCCAGCAATTAGAAGACTTGAATCTCTTAAGAAAACACAGTAGCCCCAAAAAGCAGCAAAACGGGGATATTGGCAGTGGTGGAACTAAAATTAAATAGAAACAAAGCTCCCACACTGAAAGAACTAACTCACATTAATTATTTTTTAAAGCAATAGAAATCTGAGCATGAATGAAATCTGAGAACAAGGAACTCTGAAGAGCTCTTGGCACATAAAAAAAGGAAATTGAAAAGCTAGCCCTAGTCTACTAGACTCTGAAAGAGAAGAATTTTGAAAACCTGCCTAACCATTTTGTTCTAGTTTTTGCCTCACTGAGTCCTGGGGATGGCTGAGGAAAGCTTATCCATGAATTAACCCTGAAAATGGTAAAGAACAGCTAGTTCTAGCCCTACTTGAGAAAGTCATTTAAATTCTTTAAGTCTTAATTGTCTTTCATCTGTAAAATGATAGAGTTGAGACAGTCCAGAGGTTCTTTACCTGAGATCAGTGGATGTTAAAAAAAATATATCCATTTGAATATATTTTATTATAATTGGTTTTCTTTGTAAAATCTTATGTATTTTATTTTATGCATTTGAAAATATTATTCTGAGAAGGGAGTGTCTGTAGGCTTCATTAGACTGCCAAAGAGATCCATAACACAAAACGTGTTAAGAACTCCTGGGTTAGATGGTCTTTAGGCCCCTTCCAGTGCCATATTCTATAATACAAAAGCATAGATTTAGGGCTGAAAAGACCTCAGATATGATCTTCTTTAATTTACTCATATTTGTTGTTGTTGTTCAGTCGTTTCAGTCATGTCCAACTTTTTATGATCCCATTTGGGGTTTTCTTGGCAAAAATATGAGAATGGTTTACCATTTCTTTCTCTGGCTCATTTTACAGGTGAGGAAACTGAGGAAAACAGGATTAAGTGATTTACTTGGGGTCATATAGTTAGTATCTGAAGCCAGATATGAACTCGGGAAGATGAGTCTTCCTAACTTCAGGCCCAGTGCTCTATGTTACCACTTACCAATGGTAGCTACCCATTCCCTAAAATTACTCAAGTCAATTGAGGTCCCAAGAGTTGGGTTGACTTCCCCAAGGTCACACAATTCATAAATAGCAGAACCAAGATTTTAAAATAACTCCTCTGATCCAGAATTCCTTTCACTGTATCATGCAACCCTTCAGACAGGAAGATAATGCTACTGGTCTCCCTCACTACACAGTCTGAGCTTTTAAGCATCTTTTTATCATAGTAGGGATAGACATTATTTCCCAACAACACTCTTTCCTAGTCCCTTTATGATCAAAATTATACATATGTGAGATGAATGTGAATTATGGACTTCTAAATGATAAAAAAAAAAAAAAAAAGCCATCTGGCTGATGAATTGAACCAACAACTTTGACCTTCTTAACTCCCTGGTCTCACTAACCATTTGAGTGAATTGGAAGTTTGGAAATGAGCACATGTGGTAAACTGACAGCCAGAACTCAAGTATTTCACAAAGCAGTTAAGCAGTATTTAGCAGTGTTTTTACCCTGGAGCCACATAAAGGCAGAGAGAGAAAGCTGAATCATGCATTTCTGCCCAATCCTTCAAAGTAAAAATCGTTTCATTTGCTTAGGAGAAAATTGCCAGTCTTCCTTGGCACATAGAGTAACATGGGGAAAGGAAGAGGAAGAAGAGCATTCCTGAAACAAAATTTTCATTCAATATTGTCATTATATGAGACTACCTAGACTTATCTTTCCAACAGGTATGTTTTCAAAAACAGGAAATGAAGGAAAGATTTGGGAGAGTAGGAATATTGTGGTGAGAGGATTATCATTGTAGAAGTAGGAGGGAGTTTAGCAGTAACTTTAACTGTTTCATTTTACAGAAGAGAAAACTGAGTCCCTGAATCCCTTGAGAAACTAAAGACTAAGGATCATAGAGTTTATATAGGGATTTTTGATGTCTGGAGTCCATGAATTTTTATTAAAATATTTTAATAATTGAATTTTAAAATTCTCTTTATTCATTTTTTGGTTATGGCTGACTCTTTATGACCACCATTTGGGATTTTCTTGGCAAAAATACTTGCAATGGCTTGCCATTTCCTTTTCCAGCTCATTTTACAAATGAAAAAACTGAGGCAAACAGAGTTGTTAGTTGCCTAAGGTCACACAGCTATCTAAGGTCAGATTTGAACCCAAGTCTTCCTTTACTCTTTGATTGACACTCTTATCAGTTGAGCCACCTAACAGCCCAACAGTAAATGCTTTTTCATTCATGAAATTCTACACATCTGGAAGGTAGCAAATTCCATGTCTTGGGATTCCAGACCCTACACTCTTTCCCCAGTATGGCAGTCTGCCTCAATATACGGACTCCATTAGGTGGATCTGGCTCCATATTAGATTATCACATTTCTAAGTCGGTGTGGGGGTGGGTGAGGAGGTGGGGGAGGGGAAAGGGGGAAGGGAGGGGAGGATTTGTGTGTCTCTAAAATGCAGAAAACAGTAATGGTCTTCCTCAGTTATATTGGACCAAAGAATAGTGATTGTCAACAGCTGTGGGGGGTAGGGGGAAATGCAAATGACTGTATATATGTTGGAGGACTTCCCCTGCCCAGAAAATATTTCACAGATGCGGCTTTTCCCCAATCCATCTTTGGACTTTACAGATTTGATCTACTTACAAGTTGATCTCTACTCCATTTACCAGAACTCATTCCATCCCTCTTTTTCTCTCTCTGCACTTCCTAGTCCATGGAAAGAAAATTGTGGCTTCTTGAGGACTGCTTCTCTTCTGTGTCCCGGGCTCTGATTGATTGGAAACAAGCATATGAATAAACTAGGATTTTCCCAAAAGCACTTTGCCTCTTCAGGGTAGAGGTTTAGATTATCATTTAATTTAAGAAAGCTCTATGAAACTGATGAAGAAGGGTTATATGTGAGGGCCCAGACAATGACGTTGACTCTTTCAAGAATAATTATCTTGTCTGGGTGTGTCTCTGTAGTTGGAAATAAGGACCCAACAATAGAAGTGGCTTCATAGGAGCTAAAGTTATAGAAACACAGAGAAGACCAGAGCAAATGAACATCCTCTGAGATGGCATCAATAAAGTCATTGGATAAAAGATTTACAACTGGAAGCATCACACACACACACACACACACACACACAGAATATACACATATAAAAAAAAATCCTATCATAAAATGAATTGGGTTATTAGATAATTTGTAGTTGGAAGCAATATATGTATATGTTTTATTTTTATGTGTACACATACATACGTGTATATGTATATATACATATAAACAGATATACATGTATATATAAGTATAATATAGATATCATTTGTAACATTTCACTCAACATAAATAGGGTCATCATATGCATACATTTATTCTAAATATAAATCTATTATCCAATAACCTTATTTATTCTGTGTATGTGCAGTTCCATAGATACATACATGCATACATATCATATCTCTATCATATGTACATGTGTATGCATACATATGTGCATTTTGTGTCCATATGACTTAATTGGTATAGTGAATTCCCAATGTGGAAAGTTCCTCCATCGAAGCAAATCACTATCTATAATCAGAAGTTTATCTGAATTTTAATCTTAGAGGCAGCTAGGTAGATGAAACTCTGGGCCTACATACAGTCAAAAAGACCTGAGTTCAAATTTTGGCCTCAGACACTAGCTATATGACTCTGGGAAAGTAACTTTAATTTCTGTTTGTCTCAGTTTCCCCATTGTAAAGTGAGGATAAAAATCACACTATCCTACAGTTACCAGGTCTTCAATCTGATGATGATGTCACTCCATTTAGTATCTATCTTCATTTACAGATGTGAAAATTGAGACTCAGAGAGATTAATTGCTATTGCTTCCTACTAGCAACTGGCAGCCAACTTACCTTTCCCAGGTCTTCGGATGTCCCCAGTCACAATCAGTGTGCGATACCCCAAGAGAACACCTGGCCCATCTTGTTCATTTGTAGAAGTTTATTACCTGGATTACATCTTGACTCTGCCCCACAGTTCCCTTGTATACACACACATATATAGGGCAAATGTTAGCCCCAGCAACAAGCACTAATCAGTCATAAAGGGAGATGTTTCCATTGAGGTGTGTGCTCAATACAAGCTTCCTTATCTCTAGAAGCAATCTGTGCCTGGAATGCCTCTCTAGGGCGTGTGACCCTAGTTACCCGGTTCTGATTTTGTGTTTGTTGTCTAGGCTCCAACAAATTGCCTTTTCCACAGTCACACAGCACTAAATGTCAAAGGCAGCATTTGAACTCTGTATTTTTTTTTTTAATCTACTGCCAGCACTTTATTATAAGTTTTCTTACTAGGTGATAACATTATTCAGAAACCATACCATATATGTTTGATCAGAGAAGAACCAAATTGTCCCTTCTCTTTATTCTCTGTGACAAAGCTAATGCCATATCCAGGACTAACAGTTATTCCTGGTTCTTTAGCACTCAGTTTTGAAATGGCCATTGCTATTTAATTTGCTGTTGAAACAATGATCTCCAACAGTAAAGTTAGGGATTTTTTTTTCTATTTCATAAATAAAAATTTACCTCTTTCATAATTTAAAAATATTCCCTTTGGTTCTCTTACTTATTATCCAACTTTGATGCTTTTCCTAAGAGAGATAATAACTATGTGGGGATGGATACATTCTTCGATAAAATGTTTCTTTCAGCTACACTAGGAAGGAAGGGAGAGGAAGAAGGGATCTCAAACTAAAACCAGAGTGGAGAGATTGTTTTAACTAGCCCCCAAAAGGAGAATATTAATCCTTTTGTTTTAGGAGATTTTTTTTGGAGAAGAATTTACACTAATAAGATAGGGAAGACAAAAGGATTGGGCAGAAATACTCTGGACAATTAAAACCCATGAGTCATTTCCCAATTTCAGTTCACTCATTCATCTCAATGATATTCTGCCTCATCATGAAACCTATTACCTTCTGCATGGGGTAGAATTAGCTGAGTTGATCTTCACCTCCCATTTCCTTTTGTAAGTGCCAGTAAACAGTAAAATGTCAAATGAGCACCCAGCACCTGAGAATAGTAGAAGACAGAGGTTCTGAATAATCCATAGAGAGTAACCAGGAGTTGGTCATGCCAATCTGACGCACCTGCTTTGCAAAAATCTGGAGTTTGGATTTTCACCCAAAAAAGGCATTTTCTTATTTCTCTTCCTCTCCTTCACATTTCCTGCCCCCCAGACTTCAAGAGGTGTTTAGCTAACTTATCTTAATTAACACTTTGCCTTTTTGGTAAAGAAACTATGTGACAATTGTCTGCAGAACTACAGGAGTTAACAGTATTTTAATGGTAGCTTTGAAAATAGTCCATTTTCTCAAATAAATTACTCACAATTTCACATGTATAATTGATACTAAATTTTGAATGGGTTGGTATAAGCAAATTAGGAGGACAAGAGATAGTCTACCTCTCAGATCTGTGGAGAAGAAAGGAATTCATGGCCAAAGAAGAATTAGAGAACATTATGAAATGTAAAATGGATAGTTTTGATTATATTAAATTAAAAAAATTTTGTGCAAACAAAACCAGTGCAGTCAAGAAAACTGGGAAAAAATCTTTACATCTAAGGGTTCTGATAAGGGCCTCATTTTTAAAATATAGAGAGAATTGACTCAAATTTATAAGAATACAAGCCATTATCCAATTGATAGATGGTCAAAGGATATGAACTGACAATTTTCAGAAGTAATTAAAACCACTTCTAGTCATATGATTAAAGAAATGAAAATTAAGACAATTCTGAGGTAACACTACACACCTCCCAGATTGGCAGGATGACAGGAAAAGATAATGATAAATGTTGGAGGGGATGTGGGAAAACTGGGATACTAATACATTGTTGGTGGAGTTGTGAACTGATCCAGCCATTCTGAAGAGCAATTTGAAACCATACCCAAAAGGCTACCAAACTGTGCATACATACTCTTTGATCTAGCAGTGTCTCTCTACTAGACCATTGACAGGGTCTGTATGTCAATACCTAAGGTTTTAAAGTAGCCGAGTCAATCCCCTATCTGGGCTTTGGTGTGCATCCGAATCATGATCAGCGTGGTTACACAAAGAGAGTCGCAAGCCAGAAGAGATGAAATCAAGGTGCTCTTTATTAGAGGTGCTTTCCTCTGCCTTCCCTTGCCTCCTTTATGATCTTTAGTCCCTCCTTATATCCACCTTTCTACACACCAACCTCAAGGAAGTAAACTTATGCTGACATGGGTGATTCAGGAAAGGTTGGAGACCTTGCCAAACAACTTTATGCTGCAGTGGATGAGTCAGGAAAGTCTTGGGAGCTCACATCCTGATGACAGAGCACTTCTCGGGACAAGCATGTTTTGGGGTCACTGTGACTTGCTCTTTGACCTGAACTATTATTAACAACCTTTGCAAGGCCCTGGTCTCATGTCTGTCAGGGGAACTACAACATAATACTTTCCTGTCTTCAAGCCGCACAGATTTCCTGCCTGGGCCCATGACCCCTGAGCCCTGTGTCAGCACAAACTTCTTGCCCCAGGCCCTCTGGGCCCCAACATTTGTATCCCAAAGAGATCATAAAAAAGGGAGGACCTACATGTACAAAAATGTTTGTAGCATCCCTTTTTTGTAGTGATAAAGAACTGGAAACTGAGTGAATATCCTGGGGAATGGCTGAATAAATTATAGTATATGACTGTTATGGAATATTATTGTTCTATAAGAAATGATCAGCAGTATGACTTCAGAAAGGCCTGGAGAGATTTACATAAACTGAGAAGATTTACAGGGCAACAAGAAGATTATATAATGATCAATTCTGACAGATATAACTTTTTTCAACAATAAGGTAATTCAAACCATTCTAATGGTCTTGTGATGGAGTCGTCTGCATCCAGAAAGAGAATTGTGGAGACTGAATGTAGATCACAACATAGTATTTTCACCTTTTTGTTGTTGTTTGCTCTTTTTTTTTCTCATTTTTTCCTTTTTAATCTGATATTTCTCATGCAATATGATAAATGTGGAAATATGTATAGAAGAACCACACATGTTTAACTTAGATTACTTGCTTTGTAGAACAGGAAGGTGGAAGGAAGGGAGGGAGAAAATTTGGAATACAAGGTTTTGCAAGAGTGAATGTTGAAGACTATTTTTGCATGTAATTTGAAAATAAAAAGTTATTATTATGAAACAAAAAATGAATGTTTAAAAATGTTTTACATGTAATTGTAATACACGTGTAATATTTAGTGAAATAAATGCCTGTTTTAATTTAACTTTTTTTTTTTAACAAAAAGAAAGTACCCCACATAAATATCTTTCTTGGGAGCCAAAATGACTGCATTTAAAAGGTCTTAGGGGTTTTTTAAGAGTTAGGGCAATAATTTTATTTAATGTTGAATCAGGAACCAGTTTACAATCTTTCTCTCTCTTTCTCTCTCTCTTATTAAAGCTTTTTATTTTAAAAGATATGACCAGTTTAAAGCCTTATCCATGCTAGGAACTTTGCAATCACAGTGCATATAGCAGAAGATAGGTGGCATTTTAGGTAGAGTGCTTAAAATTCAGAGTCAGGAAGGCCTGTTAGCTAGTAATGACTCAAAGTCACTTTTTAAAAAAGTCACTTAAAATCTCTCAACATCTTTTTTATGTATAAAGTGAGGATAGTGATAGCACCTATCCCACAGAGTTATTTTGAGTCTAAAGCTTTTGTAAATCATGCTTTTTAAATATTTTTATTATTAGTGAAAAATCAACATTTACTTAAGCATCCACTATGTAGCAAGCACAGTGTTGGGTGATAGGAACAGAAATACAAAGATATTCCATGGAGCTTATTTGATACTGTCGTAGGGTTATAAAGACAATGAGACAACCCCTATTCTTAAAAAGTTTGCATTCTATCAAGGTAGATAATTGTGCTTATAAGTATATTTTGAATAAATAGCAGGTTGTTAAGGAGCCTCTCTTTCCCTCTCTCCCAGTGTGGGCTCTAGAAAGGAGTAATGTAGAAGGTGATGCTTGAGCCTTGTGTTGAAGAAAGAGGAAATTCATCAAGGTGTGGTGGGGAGGGAGGCCATTCTAGGCTTCAGTGGCACCAAGATGGGATACTGTATGTTGTATATAAGAAACAGGTCAATTTGGCAGGATCTTAGAGAAAGGGAAGGGAATATTGTTTAAAAAAAAAAAAAAAAGTTGCCTATTGGGATTTGTTTTTTCCTTTGTTATTGACTGCCTTGTTACTTGTTCTTTGTCCTTACTATATCCATGGGTTTCTTTCAGGGTTTAAAGAATCAATCTCGAGTAAAGCTGAACATTGTAAGATGCCCCCCAGTCACTACTGTGCTGATCAGAAGACCAGACCTCCGATATCAGCTGGGTTTCAGTGTCCAGAATGGAATCGTAAGTACTATCAGCCAAATATTTGACAGAAACGCCAATAGAAATATAGTTAGTATTTTTCAAGTCTGTTGTGTCTCCAAAGAAAGAGGGGAAATCAGCACACTTAGATTCACTCATCTTTCCTTCCTCTAAAGATTTCATCTTAATTGAGAAAAGCCGGAGCCCATATAGTCTGACTGCTTTCACTTAAAAATATAAAAGGTACCCCAGTGGTCAGATAAATATTCTCTCCAGACCAGGGTAAGACAGGCTAGAAGGAAGCAATGCATTTGAATCCTGCCTCTCATATTCACCAGCTGTGACTTTCAACTTTTCTTAGTTCTTCCATCTCCTCTTCTTCTTTGTTGAGTATTGCTTCGATTTTAGTCCTAAGACAGCTTTTCTTATCTCCTAGGATTCTTTCCCACTTCAGTGGTTTCAAATATCATCTCCATGCAGATGACTCCCAAAACTGTATAGGATTTCAATAAATAGCTTTTAATTAAATAAAATTATTAAGCTTTACTAGCTTAAGTTAAGACAACACTTTAGACTTTGGGATCTAAGGATATTCATCCTTCACCTCATTCTGTTGTGAACTCCAATCCCATCTACAATGTGAAAAGTCACTTTGCCTTTATTTGCTGGACTTCTTTCATACCTTCTGTTTGTTTACTATGACTTAGGTGTGACTTTTGTGTCTTATCTATAACAAAAAGTATAACCAATACATTAAAACTAAAATTTGTAATAGCCTTTGCTATAGAAAACCTTGTCAAAGGCATTGTGAAAGCCCAAGTTTAATTAAGTTACATTCACAAGCTCTCAGGAGGTAGCCATGGTGTAGTTGATAGAGCAAACCTTCATTTAAAGCCAAGGAGATCTAGATTCAAATCTTTCTCTATCATACACTATCTTACAAAGTCAGTTAACTTCCTAGTGCTCTAAGCAACTCTCTAAAATAACATAAGTTGTAGGGGTGCCAACTTATATTGGTAAAGGTATTTTCCTTACCTGGAAATTTCCTGTTTTTACTGAAATTACAAATCTACCCTTTATCTGTGGTTCCTACCTTAGCTACATACTCATTTGCCCTCCTCAAAATATCCTGGCAAATTAGACAAGTTTCATTTCCCCTCCGAAAATTTTTTGGATTTTTCTCCCCAAATACAGTTCCTCTAGATGACATTCACAGGAAAGCCCTTCACCCTCAAGACCAATGAAATTACAGTTTCAGTTAAAAAAAAAATGTGGAAAGCTCTGACTAAATGCTGGTTATATAAAGGCAAAAACAGGAGTTCCCCTCCTTAAAGAGCTTATCAATCACATTTTTTTCCATTTCTAGTACTACTAGCAGTAATATCACCCACCCATTGTAAGATTCTTCTATTAGGTCTTTTTTTCTCTACTCTGATTTGCCCCTAATCCAAAGGCCATGTGTGGAGTGTGTGTGTGTGTGTGTGTGTGTGTGTCTGTCTGTCTGTCTATCTGTTCATCTGTCTGTCATGGACCCTTTTGGCAGTATTGATGTCACAAGGTAGTTTTTCATTCATTAAATCCCAACCAGGATATTGGAAAATGCTTTGGGCCTCAGAATTTGTGACTTTTATAGGAAAATAATCTATTATGGAGAATTAAAAATTGAAGGAATGGGCAATTTAAGTAGCCAGAAGAAATAGCTCTTTATAATAAGATCTGACTGAGCTGTGATCTTCAGAGTAAAGTATAGTATAAATTTAGATTTGTGATATTGTGTGATTCAGAGTGTCATCTGAGAAGTTTCTCTCTGCCATGGTTTTAGTGTAAGAAAGATTATTGGGAGAAATTCAAATCCCTTTTTTTTCCTTGCAAATTCCAAGTATTTTCTCAGAGATTGGTATTATGTATGGTACTACAGTGACTCCTAGGTCAATAGGGCTTAATTTGGTCTTTTTCCCCCCCACACTAGATTTGCAGCCTCATGCGAGGAGGGATAGCAGAGCGGGGTGGAGTTCGAGTGGGACATCGAATCATTGAAATCAACGGACAGAGTGTTGTTGCCACACCCCATGAGAAGATTGTTCACATTCTCTCCAATGCTGTTGGGGAGGTAGGAGCTGAAGTCCATAGGATTGGAAGAGGGGGTCTATAGAAGTCATTCCATGCTCACCCAATCACTGGGCAGAACTGTAAATATCCAAGCCAGAGGACTGTCTGAGATATGTGAGGAAAGATGCCTTATATGAGCCTCTGATTTTTTTCATCTCAGTGCTAAATAACCCTAGTTAATTAGGGAAATATTCTACACACCTCAGTCACCTCTCTATTGCTAGAATTTAAACCCTTTTCTTTTGATTTTGTCAAGACATTTAGATGACAGTGTGCTAGACTTGAAGTCAAGAAAACCTAAGTTCAAATTCTATCTGAAATAAGAGCTAACTATATAATGTTGGACTGGTCATTTACCTTTTGAGCCCTCAGTAACCTCATCTGTCAAATGGGAATAATCACATCTGTCTCACAGAGTGCTTGTGAGGATCAAACAAAATAATCAATGTGCTTTGAGAACAGAGAATAACTGGTAGTTTGGAGAGACTGTCAAGTAGAATTAAGTTACTTTTGGTCTTCTTTTCACCCAGTCTTTATTTAGCTTATTCTTTCTTAACCTCTTTTCTGTTTTGTTATTTTTCTACTTCTTTGTGACCTTTTCATTCCTCCTAATGAAAAAGTGTTTGGGCCTCCTCATTAAGCTTTACAATTTATTTATTTTATTAAGATTAAAACAATGGAAAATTACCTTAAGTTTCTTAAATGTATGTGTATCATAGATTTTATATATATAAATACATATATATGCATGTTATATATACATGTATGTATTTATGGAGAGGTATATGCATATATAGATATATGTACATGTATATATATAGTATATACTTAATGTAAATGCACTTTGTGTTGGGTGGGTCATATTTTCAGTTTGAAATATCTTTGGCCAATGGGGAAATGCCACCCTAGCCCCTTGTTTGATTGTCTGGAGTCTTTCATCTATCACCTGATTGGTAATTGCCTTAATAAGTATATCCTAAAAGGACAGGATAAATTGGGTCAATATAAAAGTAAACTACAATTTTGAAAGGATTTCTTGAATGTTCTTAAGACTTTCAAAGAAACTAAAACCATAGGGAATAGGTTCTGCCAACTATTGATGCCAACTAGGATGCTTAGCCTTGAATCATGACCCATGCAATATTGACTTAATCTCTCTAGACATCTGTTCTCATCAGTAAAATGAAGATATTAGATTAGATGAACTCTACAAATCCCTCCAATTTTAGAGCTATACCTCTCTTCTTTTTGAGGAGCTCTATTCATTATTAGTAAATAGTATGGGCAGCTAGATGTGACAGTGATTAGAGTGCCCCACCTGCAGTCAGGAAGATTCATCTTCCTAAGTTTAAATTTGGCCTCATACAGGTTTGTGACAGGCTGTGTGACCCTGAACAGGTCACTTAACCAGTTTGCCTCAGTTTCCTCATCTGTAAAATGAACAAACTACTTTAGTATCTCTGCCAAGAAAACTCCAAATGGAGACATGAAGAGTTGGATGACCAAAAAAAGTATCAGAGTAATAGTAGTGATAACCTAGTAGCTATAGAAAACTTAACATAGAATGGAACGCTATAGAGGCAGTAGTAGTTGATAACAGAGACTTGGAATCAGTAGATACTCTAGTTATAATCTTTAATCTGATGCTTGCTCTGTGTCTGTGTACAAATAATTGAAACTTTCTGTGTTTTCTCATTTGTTAAGTAGTGATCATAACTATAGTCCTTATATAATATCAAATGAAATAATAAATGAAAAGCACTTAGTAAATCTTATATATTAAAATAGATGGCATTTATATGCCACTTAGAGCAAATATTATTTCATTGTAGCCTCATCACAATTGTGGGAGGTAAGTGCTGTTGTCATCCTGGTTGAATAAAGTTAAGTGACTTGCCCAGGGTCACACAGATAGTAAATGTCTGAGGCCAGATTTCAACTCACATTTTCTGTCTCTATCTGTAAAAAGTGAGTAATAATATATTGACTATTATTTCATAGGGTTGTAGTGAGTATCAAAAGAATTTTGTTTTGTTTGTTTTTAGAGCAGAACTATTTCATTGGTATAGGGAACTCCCTATCTTTCTGAAAAGATCTGTCAATAAGTATTTATTAAGTACCAAATATTTACTAAATACAAAAAAATGAAGCTTACTACTTAAGAACTTATAGGGAGAAAAAGATTTGCAACTGTCAATGCTGAAAATTACCTATGCATATATCTTGTAAATAAAAAGCTATAATAATTAAAAATTTTAAAAAGAACTTATAGGTAGAGGTAAATTATTTTTATGTTGGAAAAAATAAAAGTTTATCTTTGCCAGCTTTAACAATCAAGGAAAAGAAAGTCTGTCTATAATCCTCAATGATATGGACATCACATTTATATATATATATATATATATATATATATATATATATATAACACAGTGATTTTAAAAAGTATCATCACTGAAAATGTTGTGCAACTTCAACTCTTTCTTCTCAGATTTATTTTATGTAATTGGATGGATTTGAATTAATAATTTAAAATTTTGATCAAGAGACACAACTAACAGTTTAAATGGACCTGATTTCCTTTAACCTTAAAATTCATCATAATGTCTTTCCATTATACATTAATAGGGAGGAAAATTAGTCATGTGGATACCCTCTTGCAGTCAAATAACAAACATTTTTTTAAAAATAATTATATTTCATTCCTCTAGAATCTAAGCATATAAGTTTCTCCAAGTCTGTGTGGTTGACAACATGAAAATATTAGGTAAATACAAATGTACACAAAATAGTTAAACATAAGATGAACATAGGTTTATCTTATCAACATGTGGTTGACAATATGAAATCATTAGATAAATATAAATGTACACAAAATAATTAAATATAAGATAAACATGGGGGTAACTAGGTAAACAGTGGATAGAATACCAGACATGAAGTCAGGAAGACACTAGTCTTCCTGAATCCAAATCTGGCCTCAGACACTTAGTTGCTGTGTGACCCTGGGCAAGGCACTTAACCCTCTTTGCCTCAGTTTCCTCATCTATAAAATGAGCTGTCAAAAAAATCCAAATTGGGTTACAAAGATTTGAACATAACAGAAACGACTAAATAACAACAATAACAACAAGATATTGTAATAGCAATCATAGCTGCTTTGTAACTTGTATAGCCTTGGACAGTAATTTAGGATCTTGGGAGATTAGTTAATTTATCCAGAGTTCTAGGACCTTAAATCCAACTCTTCTTGATTGTATAGCTAGCTTTCTGTCCATTAGGCTGCTCTACTCCTTATCAAAGGTAACAGTGTTTTTCTAAAGCAAGCAATGATGTTTTTTTATATAGCATATATAAATGTAAGATTTTATTTTTTTCTTTTTCCAATTTGGAGTTCTTTGTGTTAATTTGGCCAGGATCCCCTCATCTCCTCTGCTCTTCCGAGAAGGGAATTCCTGACTGGTCCTCCTTTATATTCAGTGATAAAGTGATTAAAATAATAAAAGTTTTGTGGTTCTGTTTGACAGGCTGTTACTCTTTTCTCCCTACCTAGATTCACATGAAAACAATGCCAGCCGCAATGTACAGACTGTTGACCGCACAAGAACAGCCTGTTTACATCTGAGAAGCCGTGGTCCTCACTTTATAACATGCATGGAGGGTGCCTCTTCACTAGTGGCTATGTTTCTAGTGCTGCATATTTGTGATAATGGAAATATTTTGTTTGTATTCTCTCACACACACAATATTTTGTCATGCACCAGAAGAAAAGTATACATGAGGATCCCTTTTTTCTCCCTTGCTCCATCTTTCCCCTCAGTCCCCATCCCCAAATACAAGTGATATTTTAATGTGTGTAGTTCCTTGCTTAAGGGAGAGTTGCCCAGATCTTCCCAGCAAACTTACCTGCAAATGAATTTTGTGGAGAGCTTATGTTTGCCATTTTCAGCTGCCTGGCTTCCAGGAAGGGGTGGAGAACAGAAAAGAGAACTAGCTTTCCTGTGGAATCCAGACCTCACAAAATGGTTTACCAAATGAAAAGAATGGTGGGAGCTAGAAGTGGCTAGAAGTTTTTTGGTTCTCTTGTTCTCTTTTTGGTATGCTATATGTTGGGACAAGATGAGGTATGGGGAACCAAACATGATATCTAAAGATTTTGATTGACCAAAGTAGATTGAGGGCTCTTCACTATTTCCTCACAGAATTCCTGAGCAGGTTTCAAACATATTCCATATTTGGTCTTTAATTTGCAATGTGTTTATTTGCTCTAGATATTAAAAGGCCATTGGAATTTTTAAAATGAGAGAGGGAAGGGACCTGTGGCATTTTGCAAGCAAGCCTTGCAAATAGCTTAAAAAATTAGTCAGGCCCATTAAGTTTACATAGGCTCCTCCCATGTCACTAGCCAATGAATACCAAAAGGGATTATATATGGCCTTTCTATTAGACTCCATTTTATTCATCCCATTCCGCCAGGATTGTAAGCTTAAACTCTAGATCCCCAAACACCATCTGTCAGGGGCCCACAGATTCCTAGAATGTCTTTATCATATAATCTCATTCACTCCTAGTCTCTACATAGGCTGCATGGGTTGAATTGAAATTACAACTGCACTCTGTCCTTTGGACATTTTACCTCATTTGGAGATTCTTCCTAGTTTTCACACTCCCAAGTAACTTTTCCCCAGTATTTTGACAGAGCTCTCCTAAAGTTAGTGAATTGAAGCTGCTTTCCTAGCTAGCTTGAATATAGGGATCCAGAAACTTATTCTTTGGTTACCAAGGAGACCATCAATCTCTTTCTTTCCTAAATTTTCAGTTCTTTTTTCCTTGGGACCAACAAGACTTATGTTTTCCCTACACACACAAAAAAAAAGTGAGCATGGAGGGGACCTTGTGGCCCTGGCTAAGAATTTCTAAGCTTCTCCCAGTCTTGTGGATCTGAAAGAGAACTGATCTAATGTTGAATGTTCCTGTTATTCAGGTGCCTCATATTTAAGACTTTTAGTTCAGCAAAGGCATCTCAGTAATACTGTTATTCTGAGCCAGTTTTTACATATTCTTGGTCCAAAGAATATTTTTAATTTTCATGTGGGGTGTAGTTTTCATTCTTTTTTGTTTGTTTTTGAATAATTTTTTCAGGGTTTTTTGTCTTTGTGACCTCAGTGGAATCAGGAGAAGAAAAATTAATATATTTTTTTAATATTAATATAAAAATCTTAGTCTTCTGCTTTTAAGGTATTTATTCATTATGTCTGCTGACACAGGAATTCAGTGAGCAAACTGTGGGTAGTGGTTTTTTATTATCATAGTACGCTGTAGGAGCCCCAACATAACTTTCTAGAGTTTATGCTGAAGGCTGGCTGTAATGACCGCGCTAGCGCCCAGGACACCCCAGAATCAGCCGGAGTCAGGATAAGCAAAAGTCCTTAACCTTTATTCTTGGTTTTAGATGCAGGGTTGAACAGGCTGGAAGCAGAATCTCTGTGACCGCCTTTTCCTCGTCTACCCCGAGTGTGTCTGGCTAGTCTTACTCCACCCCCTAGTCCCTCCTACTCTACTCTATACACCAATCATTGAGCCAGCACAGATAGTGGAAAGGACCATTTTCCAAGCATATGCCCATAAAGTATTGTCCAATCGGTAGTTAGCCTCAAGCTCTCGGAAGTCCTGACCTCAGTGCATTGAAGTCAATAGTTTCAGCTCTCTACAGCTGGCCTTGGGATGAATTATCAAATACCAAAAGTTAGTCTTCATTTACCTGTAATAGGTATTGTTATTCCTCCTCTTGCTAATACAGCTCTCCTATGTGAAAGAATTTCATGCTAAATTGTTAAGCTCAGGTATCAGCATTCACTAGTAATCAAAGCTCAGTCAGGAAAGAACAAGAGGTAAGTCACAGGTCTCTAAGACAATGCTTAGAGGAAAGTTGCTCATCTACATGAAAGAAGTTTTCTACACTTGGAGTTTCTTTTTTCTGATGAAACCACATATCTGACATGCTTCACTATTTCTCCAAAAAGTGGTTAGGGATTTAACATGTTAGCTTTTGGCTGTAATTGAACTTTAAATGAGAAAGATGCTTTAAAAGGAATAAATGGATAATGGTAGAATTTAAAGGTGGTGGTTTTTTTATGGGGAAAAAGACCTTTCCTGAACTTTACTCTAAATACAACATGGTAGGTAGTCATTCCTTGTGTGAAGGCTGCCCTAGCTACACTGAAAAAAATCCTCTTTATTGCTACTAGAGAGAACTCTGTATTTGGCTTTTGATGGTGCTTAAATAGAGATTATCCTGCTCCCTCACATACCTCTTCCCCCCAACTGTATCTCCTCACCCCAACTCTGAGAAAAATGCCTTGCCCACAGTTGGCGCTCACTGAATGTTTTCAAAGGATGAAGAAGAGAGGAGTCCATGAAAGGGGTGAAAAAATTATTTTCTGCTTTTACTACTGATAAAATCCTGTACATGTTTAAGAAAAGAAACAGAAATGTTAAACTTATAAAGTGAGAAGACCCAATATGATATTTCAGCACAAGATTAAAATTGACTTAATGACCCACCATTCACATTAAGTAAAAGTAATACCTTGCTTCAGAATTTTGAATACCATGGCACTAGTACTAATGATGATAGGTGAAGCATTTTCTGGCCACCACCCAGCAGGAATAGGAGTTTTCTTACTGTTAGTAACTTAGTTTATAAAGATTAGGTTGTTTTATTTTTAATTAGTTTTTCTTAACATCCCTATATATAGCAATATATGTAAATATGACAAATACCGTGTATAATTGAAAAAACTGTATAGAGCAGCCTTTCCATAAGTTGCCTGAGTGAAAAGCTACTCCACAAGGAGTTAAAACACGCTTGGTGACTAATGTCAGGTATCAGCCTCCATTTTTATTTACCTCTTTTTCATTCTGTGGAGATGACAAGAGTCCAGCTCTATTTCTTCAATTTGAGGGTTGCAGGGAGCCATCAAGGGGTCCTTGGAAGTTTGGGACAATGAAGACCACCTTCCACCTACCCCGGAGCCAGAGCTCTCGTCTCCAATAATAACTGTCACTGCCCTTCAGGGTATTCTTAGCAAGAAGAAACTGGATATGCAGAAGGGCAGGCTGCCATTTAATAGAAATGAGAAACAACCCACAAAAGGTAAGTTACATTTTCCATAAGCACAGGTTCCCCCAATAGCCCCAGAATAAATGGCTACCTCCCCTTTCTTCTTTCTCCCACTGTACACACACACACACACACACACACACACACCTTCCCCATAATCTGACAAGATTTAAAAAAAAAAAAAAAAAACAACACTTTTTTTATCCCTTCATGAGGGGTTTTGACCCAGTTGTATTAAGTACTGTCATATTTACATATAAGGGACCACTTCGACTCTGCCTCTGTTTCCTTCACAGGTTTTGGGGAAAAAGTCCAATTGCTGGGTTGAATTGCATCCATTGTCAAATCTTTGATTTGGGTTTCCTTGAGTGCAGAATTCTTTAATATATGTTTTCCTGAGTCTTGGCAGTGTCTGAAGATGATGGGGGGGGGGGGAAGGGGGAAGGTTTCTTGTATATATTTAGCACAGTACCTAGACTATGAAGTTGTAGTCTTGTTCTGTAAAGAGTGGGGAAAAAAGTACAATATTGTATTTGTAATAATATTGTTTTCTTTGTATACACTAAACTTAATGATCTCTCTATATAAAATATAAATATATAAATATGTGTGTGTATGTATGTGTGTGTGTGTGTGTGTGTGTGTGTGAGCCTGGAATGTTGATTATACTGTACATCTGTTGAATGTAATTCCTCTGATATTTTTAGTCACAGGTCTCTGTACCCCTCTCTGTACACATAGCAGTAATGGTTTGATTTTTTGGGGTTGTGTGATGTATTTATTGTGCTACCTTTCTTTATTTAAATAAGCACTGATGTCTGTAAGATTTGCAATGACAATAAAAAAAACAAAGCAAAACACCCCTTATATCTTGGTCATGGCTGAATATTTGATGCTGTTTGTGGGGTAGACCTGGTATATAGCAAAGGCAAAAGTATCTCAATCGCTCTTGTGAGAAGGAAGACTGGTCTTGTATTCAATTCGATTCAAGCATTTAAGAAGCACCTTACTGTGCGAGTGGCAATTGTAAAGGAACCCATCATACAAAGTTCAAAAAACTATTCCTACCCTTAAGAGCTTACATTTTCCTGGGAGAAATTGTGTATACCCAAGTAAATGCATAATGAACAGAGCAATATTGTGTATAGCAAGTTTCCTTTCCTCCATCTCCTAGTACTCTCACCTTACGGTTCGCTGCCTGCAAAGACATGATTAAAAAGAGAGAACTCCCTAAGGAATCCCCTAACTAACACACACACACACACACACACACACACACACACACACACACCATCTCTGAAAGTGGAGATGTAGAGAGAATGTTTCTCTTCTTCCCACAGGGAATCCCCAGTGTATGGGAGTTTGGTGTTTGTCCTTTATTCATGAAGATAACCGTGACATCAGGGAGGTGATATCAGACATACAAGTGAGTTATATTTAAGTAAAGAAAGGCTATGCAAGGTCATCAGCCTCCCTTTCTGCTCCAAAACCATCTGGGTCCAGTGGCCAGATATGGATAAGAACAACTGGAACTGGGCCCTGCATGCAGTGGGAGACCTTGGCCTTTTTAAGCTGAGACCTTTAACAGGTCTCAATTTGGCAACCATTCATTTACTGATTAAGGATAGGTAAGAAATGAGGCAAAAAAGGCCTTTTTTACCTAGTCAAAAGAAAAAGGGAATCAATCTAGCAGGTTTGGGATCCTAAACTTCAAATGGAAGGCTTGAAGGAAAACAAGGACTTGAATAGAATTTAATTTTCTCCATCCCACATCATCAAAAGGTGATACAGAAAGAATATGCATCCTTTCTCCTGATAGGGCCTTTTTAAAAGAGGGTAAATCTCAAGAAATCATAGGTATTATGTTTCTTGTGACAGAAGTTGTGAGTTCAAGTCTAGCTCCAAACACTTGTCTCTGAACAAGTTATTTAACTTCTGTTTTCCCTATTTTCCTCAAATGTAAAATGAGGATCATAATAATATCCACCTTTTAGAGTAACAGAGAAGATCAAATGAGATTATTGTTAAGCACTTGGCACAATGCCTAATTATGTATATATATTAGTTATTATTATTTTAGTTAGCTACTTATTAGATTCCACAAAGAACTTAGAGATGTTTAGGGATTTCTCACCTCTAATTTCTCCCATCTAGATTTCCCATTCAGTGCTATAACAGTGGTCCAATTGTGCTTTTTTGTTTTTTGGTAAAGTCTCTTTATAAACACACACTTCACAAGCCTCAAAGAAAGAACCAGTTAGTGAGGGATGTGTTTTTATTTTTACAGGTCAATGAATTATATAAACAGAGCCCATAATAAAGTTGGCAGAGACTTCTGACACCTGCTTATAAGAAATTGTCTTTAGAGGACTTGATGAAAGTGATTTGATAATTCTGCTTCCTACACAGTACCCATTTGGAATGCCTCCCAAACACAATAAGCACATTCCATAGGTCTTGAGGGACAGATATCCTCAATTTCACCACCTCTGAGTTAGCTCACCCATGGAGTAGGTTCCTTCAAATTTACAGTCAATTCTGCTATAATATCTGTTTCAAAAACTCAAAATTAGGGAGAGAACTCAAAAGACCTAAATTCAAAACTTACAATCTGCAAACCTTTAAAATGCTTCTTCAGGACCAAGGTACAGTGCCCCATCCATTTAACATCTTCTGATTCTGTGAAAGCTGGAGAAGGAAGGCCATTCCCATTCCCCCATCTTCTGCTGTGGCTCTAGTAGTGAAGGGCATCCCAAGGCAAAAGCTGCAGTCCTAAGCTCCAGGCTCAGTCACTATTCATTACAGCATTTATGTATTCCTTAACTTTTTAGTGTATATTAAAAAAAAAAATGCTACTACGTTGTTTTTGTCATTATGTGTTTGTTTCTCTTGCTCAATTTTGCATTGTATGGTGCTTTGGGGAAATATGTTTTTAGCAGAACTGCCCATACCTGCTGCTATTTCCCATCCAGAGTAGGGACATTAACTAGGGTGAAGGGAAACTGAACATTTTCAGGGAGAGGAAAAAACGGAGAGTCTCTATTATGTTATCACAAAGCTGGAAGGAAGTGTCCTCATTTCACAGATAAGGAAAACAAGACCCCCAAAAAGTAACAACTCTTAAGATCATACATATAGCTAGTTAAGCCCAGGTCATCTGAGTAACCTTATTTTTTTTGTATTTCTATACACAATATTTCCAAAAGCTTATTAAGGAGTTCTGTATCTTCCAAATTACTTATGCCTTTATCTAGCAAAACAGCTTTTGCCCTCATGTTTTTGAGATCCTGGAGTGGCCTCCAATATGCTTCCTAAAGTTAAAGTGAGGGGAAATCTTATGGCTACTTATAAACATGAAGAAATGTTCTCCTAGATCCGTGCAAGTTTCACTAAAGGTTTTAATGCAATACTTTGGCATACTATGACATCAGAAAAACTTAGATTTTAATCCTTATGTTGTCTCTAATTAGCTGTGAGATCATGTATAGTCACTTAAAGTCCCTGATTCTCATTTTCCTCATGGGCCAAATGTAGATAATAACACTCATAGTGCAACTTTTTTCTTCAAGATGTTCCTTATGCATTCGTTAGAAATGTGGTTTTCCAGCCCTTTTGTAGTGGCAAGGAACTGGACACTGAATGGATGCCCATCAGTTGGGGAATGGCTAAATAAGTCATGGTATATGAATGTTATAGAATATTATTGTTCTATAAGAAATTATCAACAGGATGATTTCAGAAAGGCCAAGAGACACTTACATGAACTGATGCTAAATGAAGTGAGCAGACCCAGGAAATCATTGCACACAGCAATAAGACTATACAATAATTAATTGATGGATGTGGCTCTTTTCATCAGTGAGGTGATTCACATCAGTTCCAATGGTCTTTTGATGAAAAGAGCCATCTGCATCCAGAGAGAGGACAGTGGGGACTGAGTGTGGATCACAACATTGAATTTTCACTTTTTTTTGCTTGCATTTTGTTTTCTTTCTCATTTTTCCCTTTTTGATCTGATTTTTCTTGTGCAGCATGATAATTTTGGAAATATGTATAGAAGAATTGCACATGTTTAACATTTATTGTATTACTTGATGTCTAGGGGAGAAAGGGAGGGAGAAAAAAACTTGGAACACAGGGTTTTATAAGGATGAATGTTGAAAATTCCCTATGCCTTATTTTGAAAATATAAAGCTGTAACTGATTATCAAGCTATACAGTGATTTGGTTCAATAAATGTTTAGTTGTTCATTGAATAAATTTCTCCATTTTTCTTCCTTTGTAACATATGTTGCACTCTGTTAATGTTAGGTCTACCATGAAACCAAATCTCCAAGCTCCTTTGATTTTCCAAGTAAAACCCCTCGTCACCTGTTTCTTTAGCTGTAAAGTTCTATAAAGTTATGTTTATCCCAAATATGTGAAGTCAATTCAAGCACTGTTCTAAGTCCTCCAAGTTCTGGAGATATGAAGAAAGGCAAGCAAACTAAAACAGGAGTTCATTTTCTAATGGGAGGAACCAACATGGAAGCAACTATTAACTACTAATTATATAAATGTATAAAATATCATTGTTCAATCATTTCAGTCTCATCTGACTCTTTGTGACTCCATTTGGAGTTTTCTTAGTAAACTTAGCAGACTTGCCCTTTTCTTCTCAAGCTCAGTGAGGAAACTGACACAAACAGTAATTTACCCAGGGTCACATAGCTAGTATCTGAAGTCATATTTGAACTCAGGTCTTCTTGACTCCAGACCCAGTACTCTATTCCCTGTAACACCTAGCCTTCCTAACAAGATTATGCCCAAGATAAATTGAGATTATCTCAGCATTGAGAGGAACCAAGACAGGGTTTTTGTTGGTAGTGTTTTGGGTTTGGGGTTTGTTTGTTTATTTGTTTTTGGCAGAAGGTGGTATTTTAGCTGGGATTTGAAGGAAGTTAGTAAAATCAAGAGATGGAGATGGGAAGGGAGAGCTTTCCAGGCATTGTGGGATAGCCAGAGAAAATGCCCAAAGTATAGCTGGAGTGACTTGGAAAAAAATGGCAAGGAAGCCAGTGTCAATGGATCCACAATATATGGTGGGATTGAGGGATTGAGGTGTAAAAAGAATGGAAAGGGAGGAAGAGGCTGGGTAATGAAGAAGCTTTATAAGCCAGAGTATTTTGTATTTGATCCCAAAAACAATAATTAGAAGACACTGAAGTTTCTTGAATGGCCAGATCTGTACTTTAGGAAGATCAATTTGATAGCTGAGGGAAGACTGAAGTGGAGTGGGGAGAAACTTGAGGCAGGTGATTTTTCTAATAGTCAATTCATTTATCTTTGCTAAAGTTCTCAAATTTATAATGCTTCTAAGTAACTATTCACCAGTTGATAAAAGGCCAAAAGATACGGACAGGCAGTTTTCGAAGGAAGAAATCCAAACAGTCAAGAACCATATGAAAAAAACTTTCTACACCACTATAATTAGAGAAATACAAATTAGAGCAACTACCTCATCCTCATCAATTTGGCAAAGTTGACAATAAAAGAAAATGACAAATGTTGAAGGGACTGAGGGAGAACAGGTATTTTAATGCACACTTTGGAGTTGTGAATTAGTCTAACCATTCTGAAAAGCAATTTTGGATCTATAGCCCCAAAACTATTAAACATTGCATAACCTTTGATCCAACAATTAAAACTATTAAACTTTTATCCCAAAGAGATCAAAAAAATAAAAAGAACCCATATGTTAAAAAAAAAAAAAAGCCAGGGTTTTTTGGGGGGGCAGGAGAGGGGGGAAATAACTGAAAACAAAGGGGATATAGCCATCAGTTGAAGGATGGTTAAACACATTATGGAATATGAATGTAAATGTAATGTAATACTATGTGCTATAGAAATGATAAGAGGGATAATTTCTGAGAAACCTGGATAAACTTGTATGAATTGATGGCAGAAAGAAGTATGCAGCATCAAGAAAAAAAATGTATACAATCCTAATAACACTATAAGGACAAAAAAATTTGAAAAACTTAAGAATTATGATCAAAGGAATGACCAATCAGGATTCCAAAGGACTGATAATGAAGGCTGTAGGTGCAGGAAGTAGACTGAGACATGGTCTGGGCTTGGAATAAGAAAGACCTGTGTTCAAATCCAATCTCAGACACATATTGACTTTATGAACCTAGCCAAGTCACTTAATTTCTCTGTGCTCAAGTTCCTCATCTATACTAGATGGCCTCCTTGTAGTTCCAAATCTATCTATTGCCATGAGCATTCACTAGTTTAGAAAGAAACAAAATGGAGTAAGCAGAAGAAAAAGACAGCTGAAAAACCTCCAGGAAGTCATCTCTCCCCCTATATATACACCCAGTTAAATTTTCATTCATCTGCTTATGCTGGAGGGTAAGAGAGAATCTATCCTTATCCAAAACCCCTTGTCAACTATAGCATTGCCTTTATATTTCTGAAGAACTACTTTTTTTGATTCATTTCTTTTCCTCATTCTTCTATACCATATTATTTAGAATATATCAAATTCTTAAATTTTGAATATAATGTGCTTAACATAAGCAAGTACCCTCTAGTAGCTGGAGTGAAAAAGGCATGTTACCCTCTAAAGATCACAGACTCATCAAATGTTAGTGCTTAGAAGGCTCCTTTCTTAGGTTTTTCTTAAATAAATAAGGAAAATTTAAGTTTCATCAAGTAGTGACATGATAGAAAAGGCTAAGTAGGTATAGAGATGAATAAATATAATTTAGTAAAATAAGAACAACATGTAGAATAAGAAGATAAAATGTC